>NC_080693.1:3347750-3663584 GCF_030445035.2 Dasypus novemcinctus | reverse complement strand
TGCAGCTGAGGTACAGATTTTGAAACATAGCTACCAAACATGGTTTCATTTTGGGTTACATTATGGTTTTTATTTTAGACTGTACAAATTTCTAAATTTTTAGCTTCCTTATATTTTACATTAGAGTTTACATTTTAGCTTACAGACTTTTTTTTCCCAAATTCTATATTTATTCAACTTTTAAAAAGATATTACATTAAAAAGAAAAATATGAGGTCCCCATTCACCACCACCACCCCCACCCCACCACTCCCCCCACAGTAACACTCTCCCCCATCATCATGTCACATCCATTGCGTCTGGTGAGTACATCTTCGGTCATCGCTGCACCCCATGTGCCGTGTCCCACACCATAGCCCACACTTTCCCACCTTCCATCCAGTGGGCCAAGGGAGGACATACAACATCCGGCAATTGTCCCTGGGACACCACCCAGGACAACTCCAAGTCCCGAGAATGCCTCCACATCTCTTCTCTTCCTCCCATTCCCCACACCCAGCAGGCACCATACCCACTTTTTCCACATCAATGCCACATTTTCTCGATTATTAACCAGAATAGTTCATGAATAGAATATCATTAAGTCCACTCTGATCCTTACCGTATTCCTCCTTCCTGTGGACCCTGGCTTGGTTGCGTCCATTTCACATCTATATCAAGAGGGGTTTAGATTCCACATAGATATTGGATGCAATCCTCCTGCTTTCAGTTGTAGGCACTCTAGGCTCCATGGTGTGGTGGTTGACATTCTTCAACTCCATGTTAGCTGAGTGGAGTAAGTCCAATAAATCAGAGTGTAGGAGCTGTAGTCTGTTGAGGTCAGGGCCTGGCTATCATATTGTCAGTCCAGAGATTCAAATCCCCTAGATTTATCTTAAACACCAGCACCAACTACAATTCCAGTAAAGTAGCATGAAAGTCTTGTAAAAAGAGATCCCATCTGAGTCCAGCTCCATCACACAGAAACACCAGCACCAAAGAAGGGCCAACTGGCATGGCAGTGAACCCCATCTGTCATGACGATAGAACCTGTGGGTCTCTTTCGCCCTCAAAAGGACAAATATCTGGGGTTGTATCTACTTTATCTGTCTCTGAGACTCTGCTCGGGTGTGCATAAGGGCAATCTTTCTGACAGCCTCCGGACTCTTTTTTTTAGAAACTCATAGCCATATGAACTCATTTGTCTTTTTCATTTCCCCCTTACTTTAGGTCAAACAGCATTTTTAACTCCTGTCATTATATGTAGACAGGGATATTCTACTGGTCCACGTTGAACCTTTAATTTAAGGACATTTTCTAGTTACGTCATCAGCTGGTACTTGGTAGTGATCCCTTGGTGCCAGGGAGGCTCATCCCTGGATGTCATGTCCCATGCTGAGGGGAAGGCATTGCATTTACATGCTGAGTTTGGCTTGGAGACTGGCCACATTTGAGTAACACGGAGGCTGTCAGTAGGGAACACTTAGGCACAGTGCTGCTCTAGGCCTTGTTCTTATTTCAGGTGTATAGGCTCACAAGCATAGTCATTAGTATCAGGGGTTCACTGTTGGACCCTCATTCCTTCCTGGTCCTTACCGTTGCACCTGAGGGACTGCTGCTGCTCCCCTAGGGACCACAACAGAATCCCCCCCAGCTGTTGTTTTTAATTGTTTCCACTATGAGTATATCCAAGTAACCCAGTAACCCAGTACTCCCCCAGCTGTTGTTTTTAATGGTTTCCACTATGAGTATATCCAAACATTTCCATGCACCCTGGACACATGCCCTGTATAACTCCCTGTCAAACATATATTGCCTGTCAATAACATCCCATACCAGTATTCCTCTGCTGCCATTTTTGAACCATTCTGTGATCCAAAACTTCCTGAAGAGTGAAGCCCAATATAATGCCAGGTTCCCTTACTAGTAAAATGGAATATAGCAATGAGTTTAAAGGTTAGATATAGAATACATATTGATTTGGAAAAATTCTACTTCCTATCTTTTTCTTTTCTTTTTTCCTAATTATTGAGCTTCTCTTCACAAGAGCCCTAGATCACAGTAATACATATATACAATATACAGTACTCCCACACATCCACCATAAAACCTTTTCCCTTCCACAGCGATAATCTTTTAACTTATTCGATCATATTTACTGAAACTGATGTACAGGCTCTGATTCAATAGCTTTCAAACAAGGTGACATCTGGGCTTACATTGTGGTCCCTACTTTAGGTTATACAGTTTTCTAAATTTTTTAGTTATCCTATGTTTTACATTATTAGTCTGTCATCCCCGATATGTTTTTGGTGTAATATTACATGTTTTATATCCATCCTTGTGTACTCTCGTGAAACTCCTCTCTTGCACCACATTTACCTTGGTTCCATCCATTCAATATCCATTTTCCCCTCCCCTTGGGGTCCACAGTGACAGCCAATCTCCATTTCCCAAGGAGCCACATCCAGAGATACTTGCAACAGTGTTCAGGGCCTGACTTTCTCAACTGCCCTAATGCCCTGGGAGCCACCCTTTCTCTCGAGAGATACAGTTCTCTCTATTTGATGGCATTAGTCCTCCCCAAGATGTGGGTTCACCCCCACTCTCACTACTTGGGTCTTTACCCAATGGTACAACCCACCCTGGCAAAATGAGCACTCAGACCCTCCCCAGGAGTCCGTCCCGCATCAGACCATCCCCTCCGAGCATCCTAAATAGGTAACCCTCTTAATTATATTTTGATATGATTTTCTCAGCATTTTACTCTCAACCAACACCTGACACTGTGCCCCTCCCTCCCCCCAATTTTGTGGGCAATATTACCCATCCGCCCATCCCCAGCCCCCCTCAAACCTGCAAAGCCCCACCCAATGGCAACCCCTTGCCCCCATTTTATCTCTTCTTTATGCTCATACTTACCACCAGCTCATCATAGATTCCACCCCTGCAGACGTCAGCTCACATCCTTCCTCCATCCCCAGATTTCCTGTAAACCTATGTTCCAGTCTCTAGCTCTCTGAGGCAGCTTGCTTATTTCATATCATTGAGGTCATGTAGTATTTGTCCTTCAATGCCTGGGTTGCTTCACTCAGCATAAGGTTCTCAAGATTCATCCAGTTATCACGTGTGTTTGTAGTGTATTTGTTCTTAAAGCTGAGTAGTATTGCATTGTATGTATATACCACATTTTATTGAGCCACTCATCTGTTGATGGGCATTTGGGTTGATTCCAACTTTTGGTGATAGTGAACAATGCTGCTATGAACAGTGGTGTGCATATATCAGTTTGTGTCCTTGTTTTCAATTCTGCTGGGTATATACCCAGCAGCGGTATTGCTGCATCATATGGCAAATCTATGTTTAGCTTTTTGAGAAACCTCCAAACTGTCCTCCAGAATGGTTGGATCCTTTTGAATTCCCACCAGCAGTGGATGAGTGTTCCCATTTCTTCACACCCTCTCCAGCATTTGTATTCTTCTGTTTTTTTCATAGCTGCCAATCTTATGGGAGTAAGATGGTATCTCATTGTATGAGATTGTATATCATTCCATTTCCTTGATAGCTAGATATTTGGAGCATTTTTTCATGTGCTTTTTAGCCATTTGTATTTCTTCTTTAGAGAAGTGTCTGTTGAAATCTTTTTCCCATTTTTTAAATGGGTTGTTTATATTTTTATTTTCAAGATATAGGAGTTCTTTATATATGCAAGTTATAAGTCTCTTATCAGATATATGGTTCCCAAATATTTTCTCCCATTGTGTGGGTTCCCTTTTTACTTTCTTGACAAACTCCTTTGAGGTGCAGAAGGCTTTAATTTTGAGGAAGTCCCATTTATCTATTTGTTCTTTTGCTGCTCGTCCTTTTTGTGTGATATTCATGAAGCCATTTTCTATTACAAGGCCTTGTAGATGTGTCCCTACACTGCTTTCCAAGGTCTTTATTGTCTTGGCTCTTATATTTAGGTCTTTGATCCATCTTGAGTTGATCTTTGTATATGGTGTGAGATGGTAATCCTCTTTCATTCTTCCATATGTAGAAGATTCCATTCGATTCCATTGGTCTGCATGTCTCTCCTTATGCCAATACCCTGCTGTTTTCACTACTGTAGCTTTGTAGTATGTTTTGAAGTCAGGTAGTGTGATTCCTCCAATTTCATTTTTCTTTTTCAATATGTCTTTGGCTATAAGGGGCCTCTTTCCTTTCCAAATAAATTTCATAGTTAATCTAGTTCCGTAAAGAAAGCTGTGTTGATTTTAATTTGGATCGCATTGAATGTGTAGTTCAGTTTTGGTAGGATAGACATCTTAATTATATTTAGTCTTCCTATCCATGAACAGGGAATATTCTTCCATTTATTTAGGTCTTCTTTGATTTCCTTGAACAGTCTTGTATAGTTCTCAGTGAATAAGTTTTTTACATCTTTAGTTAAATTTATTCCTAAACACTTGATTTTTTAAAATTTACTATTGTGAATGGTATTTGTTTCTTGATTTCCTCCTGAGCTTGCTCATTATTTGTGTGCAGAAATGCTACTGATTTTTGCCCATTGATCTTATAACCTGCGACATTACTAAACTCATTTATGAGTTCCAGAAGCTTTGTTGTAGACCTCTCAGGGTTTTCTATGTATAGGATCATGTCATCTGTAAATAATGAAATTTTGACTTCTTCCTTTCCAATTTGAATGCCTTTTATACCTGGTTCTTGCCTCAGTGCTCGAGCTAGTACTTCTAAGACAATGTTAAATAGAAGGGGAGACAGTGGGCATCCTTGTCTTGTTCCTGAGTTTAGAGGGGAGGATTTTAGGATTTCTCCATTGTAAACAATGTTGGCTGTAGATTTTTGATATATATACTCTTTATCATGTTCAAAAAATTTCCTTGTATTCCAATCCTTTGGAGTGTTTTATCAAGAAAGTGTGCTGTATTTTGTCAAATGCTTTTTCTGCATCTATAGATATAGTCATATGATTTTGTTCCTTCAATTTGTTTATATGGTGTATTACATTGATTGATTTTCTTATGTTGAACCATCCGTGCATACCTGGAATGAATCCTTCTTGGTCGTGGTGTATAATTCATTTAATGTGTTGTTGAGTATGATTAGCAAGTATTTTGTTAAGTATTTTTGCTTCTAGGTTCATTAGAGAAATTGGTCTGTATTTTTCCTTTCTTGTGGTGTCTTTGTTTTGCTTTGGTACTAGGATAATGTTAGCATCATAGAATGAGTTAGGCAATGTTCCTTCTGTTTCAATTTTTTGGAATAGTTTCAGCAGGATTGGTGTTAGTTCTTTCCAGAATGTTTTGTAGAATTCATCTGTGAAGCCATCTAGCCCTGGGCTCTTCTTAGTTGGGAGGTTTTTAATGACTGATACTATCTCTTTACTTGTGTTTGGTTTGTTGAGATCATCAATTTCTTCTTTTGTCAATATACGCTGCTTATGTGTTTCTAGGAATTTGTCCATTTCCTCTGAATTGTCATTTTTGTTGGAATATAGATTTTCAAAGTATCATCTTATGATAGTCTTTATTTCTGTTGGGTCATTGGTGATATCTCCTTTCTCATTTCTTATTTTGTGTATTTGCATCTTCTCTCTTTTTTTCTTTGTTAGTCTCCCTAAAGGTTTATCAATTTTATTGATCTTCTCAAAAAACCAGCTCTTGGTCTTGTTTATCTTTTCAAGTGCTTTCTTATTTTCTATTTCATTTAGTTCTGCTCTTCTCTTTGTTATTTCCTTCCTTCTTCTTCCTGTTGGATTACTTTGTTGTTTTTTTCTAATTACTCCATATGTGCAGTTAGTTCTTAAATCTTTGCTCTTTCTTATTTTTTGATATATGTATTTATGGCTATGAATTTCCCTCTCAGTACTGCTTTTGCTGCATCCCATAAATTTTGGTATGTTGTGTTATCATTATCATTTGTTTCAAGGTAGTCATTGATTTCTTTTGAGATTTCCTCTTTGACCCACTGTTTTTCTAAGAGTGTGCTGTTTAATTTCCAAATTATGGTGTGAAATCTGGGCCTCTGTCCCTTGCAGATTTCCAGCTTCACTCCACTGTGGTCAGAGATATTATTTTGTATGATTTTGATCTTTCTGAATTCATTAAGCCTTTCTTTGTGGCCTAGCATATGGTCTATCTTGGAGAATGATCCATGTGCACTTGAGAAAAATGTATATCCTGCTGTGTTTGGGTGTAATGATCTATATATGTCTATTAGATCCAGCTTCTTTAATATACTGTTCAAATGTTTTGTTTCTTTAGTGATTCTCTTTTGAGATGTTCTGTCCAGAGTTGATAGTGGTGTATTAAAATCCCCCACTATAATCATAGATGCATCTATTCTTTCACTTAGTTTTTCCAGTGTTTGCCTCACGTATTTAGAGGCACCTTTGTTAGGAGCATAAATATTTATGATTGTTTGATCTTCTTGACAGATTGTCCCTTTCATTAAAATGTAGTATCCTTCTTTGTCTCTCACAATTGTTTCGCATTTAAAGTCTATTTAGTCTGATATTAATATAGCTACTCCTGCCTTTTTTTGGTTATTGTTTTGCTTGTAAGATTGTTTTCCAACCATTCCCTTTCAGCCTCCATGAGTCTTTGAGTCTAAGATGTGTCTCTTGTAGACAGCATATAGATGGGTCATATTTCCTTATCCAGTGTCCCAGTCTGAATCTTTTGATAGGTGAGTTTAATCCGTTGACATTCAGTGTTATTACTTTCAATGAATTATTTATGTTAGCCATATTTTGATTGGACTTGTGTTTGTCATATTTTGTTTGTTTGTTTTTCCCTTCTCTTTTTGTCTTTTTTGTTGCTCTTATACTCTCCTCCAACTCTGCCTATCCTGTTTTTTCCTTTCTTCCTGCAGAACTCCCTTTAGAATTTCTTGAAGGGGAGGTTTCTTATTGGCATACTCTTTCAGTTTCTGTTTATCTGCAAATATTTTGAACTCTCCATCATCTTTGAATGCTACTTTAGCTGGATAGAGTATTCTTGGTTGGAAATATTTTTCCTTTAGTACCTTGATTATATCATACCACTGCCTTCTTGCCTCCATGGTTTCAGATGAGAAATCAGCACTTAATCTTATGGAGCTTCCCTTGTATGTGATGGTTTTCTTTTCTCTTGCTGCTTTTAGAATTTTCTCTTTGTCTTGAGCATTGGATAATTTGACAAGTATATGTCTTGGGGTGGGCCTGTTGGGGTTTATGAGATTGTGGTGCACTGTGCTTCTTGTATGTCTGTCTCTTTCAGTAGATTTGGGAAATTTTCAGCCATTATTTCCTCCAACACTCCTTCTGACCCCTTTCGCTTCTTTTTTCCTTCTGGGATGCCTATAATAGGTATGTTTGAGCGTTTTCCATTGTCTTTCAAGTCCCTAAGTCCTAGCTGGATTTTTTCTATCTTTTTATTGACCAATTCTACTATCTGTTTGATTTCCGATGTTCTGTCTTCCACATCACTTATTCTCTGCTCTGTCTCTTCTAGTCTGCTGATATTTGCTGCAAGTGTATTTTTGATTTCTTGAACTGTGGTGTTCATTCCCATCATATCTGTTATCTTTTTGCATATGTCTGCAATTTCCCCTCCAAGTGTTGTCTTCATGTTGTTAACCTCTTCCTTTACTTCATTAAATTTGTTGGTGATAAATATTCTGAGATCTTTAATTGCTTGTGTGAAGTTCTGCTGCCCTTCCTGGTTTTTAGTTTGTTCATTGGATTCAACCATGTTTTCCTGATTGCTGGTTTGGTTTGTAGATTTTTGTTGCTGTCTTTTCATCATTTTATCTTGACGAGTTTCATCAGTTCCTTAGCTTCTTTGTCTAGTCTTGGGGATTAATTAGCTGTTGTCTTTGAGTAAGTGTTATATCTTCTCTTTGTCACTTTGTTGTTCTTATTCTAATTTCTTATTGCTGGTTGAGTTCACTTTAAAGGAAAGTATTAGGGCCAGGGAAAGGCAATTGTGTAAGAAAGGAAAATGTGTAAAGTAGTATTGGTGATATATGTTAACAGAGCAACAATATGAGATCTGAGAGGATGGATATTAGATTCATGTAAGTTGTGTAGAGTTATAGCAGTAGGTAGAGTACCTATAATGAGGTAGTCGACTGAATATGGGAGGAATATGGTATGAATTAAAAAGTTAGTGTTTTTGTGAGAGAGGGAAAGAGAAAAGAAAGGCAATAGTTTCAAGAGTGGATAAAAGACAGAAGACAAAACAAAGGTATGAGAAATTAAGAGTTAGACACTTTGGGAATCAAAGAAAGGAAGGTGGAATATAGGAGAGACAGTAGATGATGGAGGATATCAAGATGTAGGGGAAAGGGGATAGTGTAGGTAGCCAAAATAATTCAGAAAGAAATGAGGCAGCGGAGGATGAGGAAACCCAGCAAATGTGAGTTGTTCCCTGCAGCACCTATTATATAATTAAGATAAACTAAAATAAGAAGAAAATGAGGGACAAGAGAGAGAAAAAAAAGAGAAGAAAGGAAGAAAGAAAAAGGGGATGGGTAAAGGGAGGGGAACAAGTGTGGAAAAGAAAAAAAAGATGTAGAACAACCACAACAGCAACATCAAAAGAACCCCCCTAAATAACTGAAAGAAAAAAAAAAGACTTTGGGGCATACGCTGGTATAAAAGACCAGGAGATAGTGCAATGTTAGCAATCAGGACATTAAAAAATTTAAAAAAATGAAATAAATAAAATAAAAATAAAAACACAACAAAACAAAACAAAAAAGAAAAATTGCAAACGTTGAGGGCTAGGACTTTCAAGGACCTCAGATGGACCTCAGGGCATGATGGATTCAGGGATCAAAAGTCTGAGATATTGAAGACTCAAGAGGTGTGAGTCTCTGGGGTGTGGGCCACCAGGGTTTAGGGGACTCAGACCTGGCACCCTCAAATCTGGTTAACAGGGAGCCTGGGAGCACCGCAGTGCAACACAGCCTTCAGGGATCCCCACAGCTGTGTGCCCGCCCTATGGGAGATGTCACTTCCGCAAACTCTAACCTATGTGTCTGAACCCCTCAATTCACTCACTCACTGGGTCTATTCTGTGGCTGTATCACCAATTCGACTTCAGGACACCTCCCACCCTGTAAGCCCTCAGAACAGCCACCTGTGGGTGCCTCTACACTGCAGCCAATTTCATGATGCAGATCCATAGCCAGGCCTGGGGGTGGGGCTCCAGCTGGAAATGCCGATAACAGAGTCCGAAACCGAAATTCCCATGCTTCGCAAAATATTCTGCAAAATATTCCCCTAATTGGCTTCCAGACATCTCCCACTCTGTTTCGTCTCCTGGTGATGTCTCTTTATAGTGTAAATTTAAGTCTGCTTCAGATCGGCAGCCGGCCTTTGGGGGGCGGGGCTCTAGGCAGAAGTGCTATTATTTGTGTCCACAATAAAAAATTCCCCGCTTCACAAAAATAACTCCCGTTTGACTCCCCAAATTGGTCTGTGAAAGCCTCCTGTCCTATTAACCCCCCAATAGCCTGCTCAGGGTTTATGAATTCCCCAGTACTGCAGAGCCTCCAGAAATTGCCACCCCAGCACTGTTGCCATGGCTCTGCCCACTGCAGGAGGGAATGTCCCACATGCAGTTCACACCTCCATGTAATAGAGTCTCAATTATATCTTATACATGAATTTTCTCTGTTACCTTCCCACCAAATCGATGTCCAGACATCTCCTGTCCTGCAAAATCCCGAAACAACCTGGTCCTGAAGAATTTCCAATGCTGCCTAGCCACTTCTTTGCAGGAGAGAATCTCAAGTGTGCTCACTCAGCCACCATCTTGCCAGTTCCCTCTTATAGACTTTTATACACGTTTGGTGTAAGTTAACGTGTCTTATATCCATCATTGCATGATCTTGTGGAGCACTTCCATTGCCCCCCAGTTGCTGTGCTTCCATCTATTCTATAGCTCTCTCTCCCTCTCCTCAGGGACAATAGTGACAATCAATTTTCACTACTTGAGTGACCAGAATTACAGATACTACAACAATGATGAGGGCTTGGCATACTAGATTGTCCTAATTGGGAGCCACCAATTCTCTTGAGAGACACAATTCCCTCTATTTTGGAATATCATGTCTCCCCAGGTTGTGGGTACACTTTCACACTCATTGTATGGGTCTCCACCCAATGATATAACACACTATGACAAAATGAGCACTCACTCCCTAGAAGCTTGTCCCTGTATGAGATGCCCCCCTTTAGCACCTTAAACACATAATCCTCCCTTATTAAATTTTCTAAAGCATTTTCTCAACATTATAGCTTCAAACATATACCTGACATCCTCCCATATTCAACTGTTCCCCTCAGACCTCCCCCAAATTCCTTGGGCCATCTGACCCTTCCACCCAACCCTAGCCCCCCTCAAGCCCCAAAGGTATTCCCATGTCCTCATCTTGTCCTTTCCCTGTTACAAATACTTACATCCAACTTATCATAGACTTCACTCATGTAAGCATCAGCTTGCAACCTTCCTCTCCCCCACAAATTCCTTTAAGCCTATCTTCCAGTCTCTAGCTCTCTGAGGCAGCTTAGTTTTCTGGTTTCATATCAATGAGTTCACATAGTATTTGACCTTCAATATCTGGCTTGCTTCATTCAACATAAGGTCCTCAAGATTAGTCCATGTTTTCACATGTGCTTGTACTGTATTCCTTCTTATAGTTGAGTACTATTCCATTGTATGTATATTCCACATTTTATTTATCCATTCATCTGCTGATGGGCTTTTGGGTTGATTCCATGTTTTGGCAATAGTGAATAATGTTGCTACGAACATTGATATGCATATATTGGTTTGTATCCTTATCTTCAGTTCTTCTGGGTATATACTCAGCAGTGGAATTGCTGGGTCATAATGAAAATCTATAGCTAACTTTTTGAGAACCACCAATCTGTCCTCCAGAATGGCTGGATCCACCTGCCTTCCCACCAGCAGTGGATGAGTGCTCCCATTCCTCCACATCCTCTCCAGCACTTGTAATCTTCTGTTTTTTTGATAGCTGCCAGTCATATGTGAGTAAAATTTTATCTCATTGTAGCTTTGATTTAGTCCCTAAGTCCCTGCTGGATTTTTTCTTTTTATCAATCAATTTTACTATATGTTTGATTTCAGAAGTACTGTGTTCCACATGATCAATTCTTTCCTCTGCCTCTTTAAATCCACTATTATTTGCTGAGAGTGTATTTTTTAAATTTCTTGGATTGTGCTGTTCATCCCCATCATTCCATTATCTTTTTGTGCATGATTACAATTTCTTCTGTATGCTCTGCAAGTGTTTCCTTAATATACTGAATCTCTTCCTTCACTTCATTGAATTGGTCCATGATACATGTTTTGAGATCTTTAATTATTTGTTTGGTTTTCCACTTTTCTCCCTTATTTTTTAATTTGTTCATTGGACTGGGCCACGTTTCCCTGATTAATGGTATGGTCTGTAGTTTTTTGTTGCTGTCTGGTCATCATTTTATCTTCTTGAGTTTATTCATTTATTCACTTGGCTAGCTTCTTCATCTTGGAATTTAATTGATGTAACTAGAAAATGACCTTTAATAAAAGTGTCAACTTGGACCAGCAGAATATCTCAGTCTACATATAATACCAGGAGTTAAAAATGCTTTTTGACCTGAATAAAAGGGGGAAATGGAAAGGACAAATGAGTTTATATGGCTATGAGTCTCCAAAAAGAGCTGGGAGGTTATCAGAGGGGCTGTCGTTATGCACATCTGAGCAGAGTCCCAGAGACAGATAAAGTAGATACAACCCCAGGTATTGGTTCTTCTGAGGGCTACAGAGACCCACAGGTTCTATGGTCATGGCAGATGGAGTTCAGTGCCATCTCAATTGGCCCTATTTTGGAGTTTGTGTTTCTGTGTGATGGAGCTGGACTCAGATGTGATCTTTATCCACACGCCTCTCCTGTTACATTTACCAGAACTGTAGTTGTGGTGGGGTTTAATGTATACCCAGCGGACCTGAATCTCTGGACTGACCATGTGGTAGTCAAGCCCTGAGCCTTAACAGACTTGGAGGTCATACACTCTGGTTTATTGGACTTACCTCACTCAGCTAACATGGAGGTGAAGAAGGTCAACCACCACACCAAGGAGCCAAGAGTGCCTACAACTGAAAGCAGGAGAATTGCATCCAGCATCCATGTGCAATCTAAGCCCCCTCTTGATATACATGTGGACTGGACACAAACACTCTAAGGCCCACAGGATGGAGGAATAGAGTATGGATTAGAGTGGTCTTACTGATATTCTATTCATGAACTATTGTGATTAGTAATCAAAGAAAATGTGGCATTTGTGTGGAGAAAGTGGCCCTGGTGGCTGCTGGGGGTAAGGAGTGGGAGGAAGAGATGTGATGTGGGGGCATTTTCGGGGGTTGAAGCTGTCCTGGGTGGTGCTGCAGGGACAGTTACTGATCATTGTATGTCCTCCCATGGCCCACTGGGTGGACTGTGGGAGAGTGTGGGCTACGGTGTGGACCATTGACCATAAGGTGCAGTGGTGGTCAGAGATGTATTCACCAAATGCAATGAATGTCTCATGATGATGGAGGAGGTTGTTGTTATCGGGGGAGAAGGGGATGAGGAGGGTGGGGGTTATATGGGGACCTCATATTTTTTTAATGTAACATTAAAAAAATAAAGACAAAAAATAGTTGTTTTTGTGTGTGTGCTAAGTCTTCTCTTTGTCACTTTGTTCTTCTTATTCTATTTCCTTGCTGTTGGCTAAGTTCCCTTGAAGGAAAATATTAGGGCCTGAGAAAGTAAGTGAGGTAAGAAAATAAAATGTAATAGTAGTATTGCTAGTGAATGTTAGCAGAAGAACCATGTGAGATCTGGGAGAATGGATATTGAACTGACATAAGCTGTGTATAGTTATAACCTAAAAAAATGGAGTACCTATAATGAGATAGTAAATTGAATATGGGGGGAAATATAGTATGAATTAAAAGGCCAGTATGGTGAGGAGAGAGGGAAAGAGAAAAGAAATGATAGTAAAGAGTGAATAAAATAAAAAACAGATTAGTGATATTAGAGATAAAATGTCTGAAATATTGGGGGCTAAAAAAAAAGAGGTGGAATGTAACAAAAACAATTAAGGATAGAGGATAGAATGATGTAAAGGAAAGGGGAGAGTGTTAGTAGCCAAAATCAGTACACAGAGAATAGAGGAAACTGAAGATGAAGAAGCACAGCAAATAAGAAATGTTGCCTGCAGCACCTAACATAAAAAAAAGAAAAAAGAACAAAAATTTTTCAAAAAAGCAAGCAAAAAAGAGAGAGAGAGAGAGAGAGAGAGAGAGAGAGAGAGAGAGAGAGAGAGAGAGAGAGAGAGAGAGAGAGAGAGAGAGAGAGAGAGAAAGGAAAAAAAGGGCCATGGGGAGATAAAGAGGAAAGAAAAACAAGAAAGCAAACCAACAAAAAAGACTGGATGAGGCCTCAGGCAAGGATTCCTCTTTGCAATTGAATAAATTGCTTAGGAGTCTGACCTTCCACCTTTCTCCCTTCCTCACTTCCCTCTCTCATAGGGCCACAGCAAGGCTGCATGAGGGCTCCTGTAGGAAATCCAAATGGGTCCCTGGTGAACCAACTCACCTCAGAAAATAATGTCTCTTAATTTCTTGAGCGAGAGCACCCACCCCTTGCCAGGAACCCTAAATATGCTATTGGAAGCCTGCATAGCACATCCTACTGTCCCTCTCCCTTAGGTGTGCTACAGGGGACCTAGTTAATTTTTTGACTCCACTTTCTTCCAGACCAAGTTTCCTATCCCAGGGCAGTTAGGTAAATCAGGGTCTCTCAGCAGATTCACCTCCTCTCTTTTCTTAGGCTCTCCCCAAGTCAGCTGATATGCTCCTCCAAACTCAATAAAATTAATCTGTACTCTTTGGGCCCCTCTGAACTTCCTGCCTACACCTTCCCACTCTTGGAGTTAGTCCAGGACCAGAGAGTTAGGGCAATGTCAGATTTCTGGGAGTGCTGGGCTTGGGAAACAAAGGCTGGGAGAATGTGGACTTGGGGTATGTAGGTCTGTGAAATGTGGGTTGAGGGGTTTGGGCACCATGGGCTTGGGGTTCATGTATTTGGGGAACATGGGGCTTGGGAATGCTGCCACATGACCAGAAGCTTTCCTGGAGTGCTATGCCCTCAACCCCAGGGGGAAGGCATTTACCTTCCAATGACTTCCAAGTTCAGTGTTAGAAACTCACAGTTCTTCCTTGAGCAAGCACTAATTCTGCTGCAGCCTCTCCAGATCAATGTCCAGATACCCCCTGCCATGTAGGTTCCTGAAACAGCCTGCTCCAACAGAATTCTGTCACCATACAGCCTGTCCTTTGTAGGAGAGATGATGACAGTGTACTTACTTGGATGCCATCTTGCCCTGCCTCCTGATGCTGAAGTCTCAAGCTGGAGCCCCAGGAAATAAGCACACAGAGGAAAGAGAAGCAAGCCCCAGGCAGAGAGGAACACTGAGTCTGGAAAGAAGCATGCCCTGGGAAGAGAGGAACCCAGGAAGGCTGAGCCCTGGCAGACATCAGCAGCCATATTGCTCCAACACGTGGAAATAGACTTCGGTGAGGGAAGTAACTTATGCTTTGTGGCTTGGTGTCTGTAAGTTCCTACACAAAATAAATACCCTTTATAAAAGTCAACAGATTTCTTGTATTTTGCATCAACACCCCTTTGGCTGACTAATACACTAGTGATTAGGAAAATGGGCATCAAAACTACAATGAGATATCGTTTCACCCCTATTTGAATGTCCACTATTAAAAAGTTGGAAAACTAAAAGTATTGGAAAGAATGAAGCTAGATAGGGAAGCTTATTCTTTGTTAGTGGGAATGTAGAATGGTACAGCCACTCTAGAGGACTGTTTGGCATATTCCAAGAAAGTTGAATATAGACTTGCCACATGACCCAACAATATCACTACTAGGCATAGACACAGAAGAATTGAGAGAAGTGACATGAACAGAAATCTACACACAGATGATCATAGTGTTATTATTCACAGTTGTCAAAAGATGGAAACATCCCAGGTGTCCATCAACCAATAAATGGTTAAATTGTGTATACACACATTGGACTATTATGCAGCTGTAAGAAGAAATGAAGTCATGAAGTGTACTTACAACATGAATGAACCTGGAGGACATTATGTTGAGTGAGGAAAGCCAGACAAAAAAGGACAAATACTATATGACTGTGCTATTATGAGCTAAATATATTTTGTAATCTCGTGGAGTTAATAATTAGAATATAGGTGACCAGAAACTAGAATAAGGGTAGAGAATGGAAAGCTGGAGGTTAATCTGGGCAGAATTAGTAAAAAGGTAGTTGGTAAATCTTTAGAAATGAATAGAAGTGTTGAAAGCACATCATAGTGTTTTTAACTAGCATAGATAAGGGTATGACAGTGATTGAAAGGGAAAGTCTAAGGACAAGTATATTAGTAGCAGGAAAGCTAAAAAACTTAACATGGAACTGTATAACATAGTGAAACCTCATGTCAAGTACAATCATGAATAATAATGCATATATAAGACTGTTTTTAAAAAATACAAATACTAATAAACTAAAGAGAAAGAAACAAAATAGCAACTATGTACAGCAGAAGCACAGAGAGATTGAGAGCTGATTATTTTGTTTGCTTATTATTGATTTAATGAAAATACTTTCATACTGATTGAAGTAATGAATGCAATGCACAACTATGTGATTGTATCAAATAACATTGTGCACTTTGGATGGTTTATGCTTTATTAAAATGTATCAATAAAGTTGATTTGTTAAAAAATGTATCAAAGACATAAATATAAGAATCAAAACTGTAAATCTCCTACAAGAAATATTGGGGAAGTATCTTCAGGACCTTGTTTTAAGCAATGGCTTCTTAGATGTAACACCAAAAGCATGAGTAAAAAAAGGAAAATTAGATGAATGGGATGTCATCAAAATTTAAAGCTTTAAGCATCAAAGAACTTCATCATGAAAAGAAAAGGACAGCCTACAGAACGGGACGAAATATTGGGAAATGATATATCTGATAATATTCAGAATATATATATATATATATATATATATATATATATATATATATAAATCCTACAATTCAATAACAAAAGATAAACAACCTTATTAAAAAAATTGACAAAAGTCTTGAACAGTCTTTACTCCAAAGAAGATATACAAATGACCAAAAGTACATGAAAAGATGTTAAAAATCATTAGCCATTAGGGAAAATGGTATTTCACACACATATAGAATGACTAATATTATTTTTAAAATGGAAAATAACAAATATTGGAAAGGATTCAGAGAACTAGAACCACTTATTCATTGTGGGTGGGACTGTAAAGTGGTGCAGCTGCTGTGGAAAATGGTTGTTTAGTTCTGCAGAAAACGGTTTGCCAGTTTCTCAGAAAGTTATGTACAGATTTACCATAAGACCTGACAAGCCCACTTCTAGGTATAAACCCCAAATAACTAATAGCTGGGACTCAATTGGTTATTTGCACACCAATGTTTAGAGCAGCGTTAATCATAATTCCTAAAAGATGGAAGCAACCTGTGTCCATCAACAAATGAGTGAATAAACAAAATGTGGTATATCCATACAACGGCATATTATCTAAGAATGAAGTTCTGATACATGATACACTATGAATGAACCTTGAAGACATCATTTAGAGTGAATTAGGCCAGACCAGAAGGAAATATATTGTATGCTCTATGGATACAAATATGGATATGAAATAATTAGAATAAGCAAATAAGTAGACTCTGAAACAGGAATATGTTTTACCAGGTACCTAAAATCTGTTTAACTTGTTTCTCTTTTGGGTGATATATAGCTTTAGTAAAAAACGGTGGTGTTGATAACACAACATTTTGAATGTAATTAACACCACTAAAATATATGGTTGAATGTGGTTGAAATATTTTTAAATATTTTAAAAACCCTAAGACTGTACAACACAGTGAACCCTAATGTAAACTAAGGACTCCAGCTCATAGTACAATTATAATAATATTATTTCATCAGTTGTAACAAAGGAACCACACTACTAATGCAAAGTGTTAATAAGGAAAACTTTGTATGGAGGGTAATATATGGAAACTGTATTTCATGTATGAATGCATATATGTTTCTACAAGTAAAAGAAAGGAAGGAAGGAAGAGAAAGAGGGAGGGAAGAAAATGCATGAGATGACAATTAAATGCAATACATGATACTGGATGGGCTCTAAGAATGAAGAAGCTCAAAAGGACATTACTGAGACATAAAAAATATTAGAGCGCACTCTGTTTCCACTGGGTGCAATGTTCTATATTTGTCTGTTAGGTCTAGTTGGTTTAGTGTATCGTTCAAGTCCACTACTTTCTCATTGATCTACTGCTTAGATGTTTTGTCCATTATTGTGAGTGGTACGTTAAATTCTCATACTATTTCTGTAGAACCATTAATTTATCCTTTCAAATGTGTCAGTGTTTGCTTCAAATTTTGTGGCTCTGCTGGTATGTGCATATATACTTAAAATATTACATCCTTTTATTGAATTGTCTACTTTATCAGTATATTATGACCATATGTATCCCTTGTGACTGTTTTGTCTTAAAGTCTATTTAATATGATATTAGTATAGCCACCACAGCTCTCTTTTAGTTATTCCTGGTGTGGTATATTTTTTCCCATCATTTCAACCTCAACCTACTTGTATTTTTTAATTTAAGGTGAGTCTCTTGCAGACTGCATATAGTTGGGTCATGATTTATTATTTATTATGCAAATCTCTGCCTTTTGGCTAGAGGATTTTATCCATTGACATTTAAGTCACTACTGATAAAACAGAACATTCTTCTGCCATATTTCTATTTTGCCTGTGAAGGTCTTACATAACAGTCTCTTCAACAAATGGTGCTGGGACAACTCGATATCATAACAAAAAGAATGAAAGATGAGCCCTGTATCACCCCCTTACAAGAACCAACTCGAAATTGATCAAAGACCTAAATATAAAAGCCAAGACCATAAAACTCCTAGAAGATAATGTAGGGAAATATCTACAAGCCCTTGCAGTAGATGGCAGTCTTGAAAACCTTATACCCAAAGCTTAAGCAACTAAGGTGAACATAGATAAATGAGACCTCCTAAAAAACAAACACTTCTTCAGCAAACAGGACAGTGTGAAGAAGGTAAAAAGGCAGCCTACTCAATGGAAGAAAATATTTGGTAATCACACATCTGACAAGGGTCTAATATTCATTATATATAAAGAGATCCTGCAACTCAACAATAAAAACTCAAATGACCTGATTAAAAATTGACTGAAAAACTTGAATAGGCTTTTTTCTAAATAAAGAAATACAAATGTTGAAGAAACACATGAAAAAAATGTTCAACACCACTGGCTATTAGGGAAATGCAAATCAAAGCTACAATGTGATTTAATTTCACACCTACTAGAATGGCCATAATTAACAAAACAGAAAACTGAAGGTGTTGGAGAGGATGTGGAGGGGCAGGAATGTTTATTCACGTTGGTGGGAATGTAGAATCCCCACTGTGAGTCTGTTTAGTGGTTCCTAAGGAAGTTAGATATAGATCTACCATGTGAACCTGCAATACCACAACCAGGTATATAACCCAGAAGAACTTAGAGCAGTGATATGGACAGACATCTGCACACCTATGTTCATAGTGACATTAATTACAATTGCCAAAAGATGGAATCAACTCAGGATTCCATCACATGGAATATTATTCAGCAGTAAGAAGTAATGAAGTCATGGAGCATATGACAACACAGATGAACCTATAGGACATTATGTTGAATGAAGCAAGCAGGGCACAAAAGGACAAATATTGTATGATTTCACTATTATGAACTTTTCATAAATATAATGAGAAAAATCATGGAGTTAATAATAGCAAGAATATGTCACCAGAAAATAGAACGTTGTTGCAGAATGGAAAGCTGAAATTTAATCTTTGCAGAATTGCTAAAAATGTGTTTTTAAATGTTTAGAAATGAATGAAAATGGTCAAAGAACATTTTAGGATTTATAACTCATTGCACTAGCGTGTGAGCATTATAGTGGTTTGTGTTTTGTTGATTTTTTTCTTTTTTCAAGTAATGAAAATGCTCTAATATTGATTAAAATGATGAATGCACAACTCTGTGATTATATCAAATGTCATTGATTGTACACTTTTGTAAATTGTATGGTTTATAAATAAAACATAATAATATGGTGAGTTTGGGGGGAAATACACCAAATGCAAGATATATACTATAATTAGTAGTAATCTATTATGATGCTTTTTAATAATTTGTTACAAATGTTTCACAACAATGCAAGGTATTGGTGGTGGGTGACATATGGGAACTCTGTATGATGTTATGCATGTTTATTTTCTAAGTTCACAACTTTTACTTTACACTTACTGTTTATAATTGTTCATGTAAGTGTAACATACTTCAATAAAATTTTTAATGGAATAAAACAGCCTGTTAGAAATACACAATTTAACATGAGGTTTTGAAGATTAGATGTCTGGGCTTAAAGAGAAAGTCGGGAGTCATTGTAAAGCCATATGCAAAGGTTTTATTTTAAATTGTGGTTAAATCATAATATACGTGCTGTTATCAAAAACCTAGTGAGGAGGGAAGTGGCTATGCCTCAATCAGTTGGGCTCCCATCTACCATATGGGAGGCCCTGGGTTTGCATCCCAGAGCCTCCTTGTGAAGGCAGGCTCACCCACATGATGTGGAGAGCTGCCGGCCCATGAGTGCCATGAAAGCCAACTCAGCAAGGTGATGCAACAAAAAAGGGACACAAGCAAAAACAGAAAAGGCAGAAGAGTGTGCAGCAAATGGACACAGAGAGCAGACAGCAAGCAAGGCACAAGGGGGGATAAATAAAAAATAAAAAATACAGACAAAATAGAATGCACAGAGAATGGACACAGAGAGCAGATGGCAAGCAAGCCAGAGGGGGAGGATAAAAAAAAAAACAGTGAGGGAAGAAATACAAAAATCAGAAACTTATAATACAGCCCTAGGTGTGGGGTGCAGCTCTAGAGGTGAACTCAGAGAGTAACGGCTTACAAATGGGACTTAAGGGGCTTAGAATCCATAGTTAAAGTTGATAAAAGAATATCACTGAAGTTTAGTGTTTTCTCTTTCTGTTCTGAGCAACTGGCCAAAATATTTTGATTTTTGTGAAAGAAAAATGATAAAAACTTTATAATAATTCAATAATAATTTATAAGCCATCAAAAAATATAGCTGTGACTATTAAATAGAATAAACTTTATAAAAACAAGCTTTAAAAACAATAAAACCCTTTGAACAGTGATCTGTTTTAATTGGGTCTATTCCATTTCAGGTGCTAGTATACAGCCTAGTTGAGAAATAATGTAATGGTAGTGGTGCAAATTGGCCAAATCCCACAGCTCTTCTGTGGTGAAATGGGCACTCAAACTCAGATTTTCAGACTCTAAAATTCAAGCTCTAATTTATTCTCTTCTACTCAATCCCATTGACAGGGTCATGGACATAACCAAATTAGTTATTTAGTCACCCTTCATTAAATGATTCACCCTTAGTAAGTCTCTCCTAAATGTTTCTTGATAATCATGTCCCATTCAGTCATAGAGTTTCCCCCAATTTTTTTCCAATGCTGCCTTTACTTCCTTGTTCCTCAGAATATAAATGAGTGGGTTAAGCATGGGGATCACCACGATGTAGAAGAGGGAAACAAACTTGCCCTGGTCCTTGGATCTACTCTTGGCTGGCTGCAGATACATGAAAATGATAGTTCCATAGAAGATGGTGACCACCATCAGGTGGGAAGAGCAGGTCCCAAATGCTTTATGTCTTCTAGTGACTGACTTGATCTTCAAAACTGCTTGAGCAATGTACCCATAGGAGATTAGGGTGAGTGACAAAGACACCACCAGGAATACTACACTAGCCACAAGGAGCTCAGCCTGGTTGAGTGTGGTGTCCACATATGCCAACCTGATGAGCACAGGGACCTCACAGAAGAAATGATCCACCTGGCGATGACCACAGAAAGGCAGGTGAAGGGTGAGTGGAACTGAATCAATGTGGTGGCCACCCCACTGAGCCATGCCATAGAGGCCGAGACATGGCAGAGCCGAGGATGCATGAAAAAGTATAATGTAAAGGATGACAAGCAGCAATATAGCAGTCATAGGACATCACAGCCAGGATACCCTCAGTATAGACCAGGGCAAGGGAGACATAGAGTTGAATCACACAGTCTACACATGTGATGGACTTACCTGAACCCTAGGGGTTGATTAGAAGCTGAGGAATGATACTGCTTGTGAAGCAGAGGTCCAGGAAGGAGAAATGGGAGAGGAAAAAGTACATAGGAGTGTGGAGTTTAGAGTCCAAGTTGGACAACAAGATGATAACAGTGTTGCCTAGAAAGGTCATGAGGTAAAGGTCAAGATGATTCCAAAGAGAACCAGCTCTAACTGAGGCTTGTCTGAAAAACCTATCAGAATGAATCCAGAGGAGGCACTCTCATTGGTCTACTGCATTACTCTTGCTTTTATCTTTCACTTCTGAAAGATGAAATCATAGCATGTATTAACCTCAGTGATTTTATGACAAATCCATGACAATTAAGATTTAGTGCTGGCTTAAAATATGAGTGGTTATAATCCTATTATCAAATTTCAGTAAGTAAGTAAAGCAAAATTTCTTGAAAGGTATAGAAAGATCTTTCCTAAATTATAATTAAAATAATTTAAGGTTTTGTAATATATTACAAAACCTAGCATTCAGTATGCTTTTAAGATTATTCACAGTTTTAGAATTTTATTAAAGAAAAGAACTTTTAAACCTCCTTTAAAAGAAAGAAAAAGAATGTTCCTGGAATAAAATATAGTGGTTTCAATTTTATTTAGCTTACATGTAATCTCCATACATTTATTGAATACCAATTAAATAAATTAATATTGTATTTATTAAATCTTTAAGATGATGAAAGTTCTAAATTCATGTTTAATGAATAAAGTTAAAAAAGGAAATGTAGATCTACCCCTCTCTTCAATGAATAAAGTAAACTTAATAGGTAAAGACAGATTTTGTGCTGGGAAATCAAACCTTGGAAATACATGAAGAAAAAGGTCAAACTAGAAAATACTGGTGTGTGATTTCTTTGATTATCCCATGAACACAGTCTATTGGCCATAGGTTTTCCAACTACTTTGAGACAAAAGAAAAGGTCATAGTTATTATAAAGTTTGAATGTACAAAGTTTAAGGGTTTCTATTTGGAATGATGGAAAGGTTTTGGTAATGGATGGTGCTGATGGTAGCACAACACTGTGAATGCAACTAACACCACTGAAATACATATCTGATGGTGATTAAAAGGGGAAATGCTAGAATGTATATCTGGTAACAGAAAAAAATTTTAAAAATCCATGGACCTATACTACACAGTGACTGCTATGTTAAGCAATGGGCTCTAGTTAATAGTAAAATTTTAAAAATATCCTGTTATCAATTGTAAAAAAATTCCACACCAATGAAAGGCATTGGTTGCAGAGTGGTGTATAGGAACCCTGTATTTTGTGTGTGGTTGTTCTGTAAACTCACAAATTCTCTAATAAACAAGATTTAAAACACAAATAAATAAATTTGGGGGGACATTATTGTATGTATTGACTAAATCAAATAACGGGATATGGTAATTAAAGGTAAGTTTGAGTCAATCTTTCAAAGACCTTAAATGTCAGTAAACCTTACTTGTATATTATTCATTAAGTAAAAGAGAAGTAAAGTCTTTATAAGAGGATGTGGTTTTGTTTGAATTTTCTTTTTAAATATGTGTCTAAACAGTGAAGTAAAATTTAAAACAGAAACCACTTCAATCCAGAAAAGATGCTGAAAAAATAAATGGATAGACAACCAGCAAGATGACAGGAAAGTAAGGAGCCTAGAGTCAGCTCATGCAACAGGACAGTTAGTAATCACCCAGAGATTTCTGAAGCTCTAGTTTGGGAGCTCCAGGGGACCAGAAAAGCATCCTCCAATATCCTTGAAAGAATGGAAAGAGGTGACTACCTATCTGCAGAGAAGATTCGTGAGTAGAATACTCCATGTCCTGGAGGTGACAATCTTCCACTGACAGTACAAGCCACCTTAGGAGCTAATCTGTGGCTAGAATTGGAAGCTCCACTTCCCAAAAACAGGGGAGGAAGAGACAGTTGGGTACCAACTTCAGCTACTGATTAGTAAATTTGGCAGGCTAAAGTATAACCCTAAGAACAGGAAAAGTTGGAACATGTCCAAGTCAGAAAGAGGCCAGACTCCATCCCTGCCATGAGGGGAAGCAGAGTGCACTGAAAATCATAGTGCTGGCAAGGAAAGTCTTTCCATCCAGATCAGATTGCAGCACTAGCCTAAGCCCCAGCCCCACCTCCAGCAGGGAGGGAGCTGGGGGCACCTGTGCCAGCCTCTCCTGTTAATTGCAGGTATATTTGGCTGGACAGAGTTGGAAATCTACCTTCCACCTGGGCAACTGTGGTGATTTTAGACCTACACAGCATAGGTTGCTGCCCACACCTAAAGCTCCATCCACACCTCAGGCAGGGGAGAAAGGGGCATGAAGCTTCATCAGTCTCTTATGCAACTATAGTCTAGGCCTGCATGACTTGGTTTACAACACACAGCTGTGGTTCTGTTGCTACCCCTGACAAAGGAGAAAGTTGGGAGAAGCTTCATTGGTCCCTGGGGCAATGAGGGAAGAATGAGCTTCTACAGCTTAACAGCACCAACTATATTCTTGGCACCTACTACACAACAAGCAAGGGAGAAAGGGCAAGAAGCTCTAAACTAAAGAGAGAAACTGCACCCAGAATAAATGCATTTATTAAGCCAGATTTGAAGACACCAACAAAAAATTATAATTCACACCAATAAACAGGAAAATATGGCTCAGTTAAAGGATCAAGATAAGCTTCCAGATGACATAAAGTAGTTCAGACAACTAATCATAGATGTTCAAACAAATCTCCTTAATAAATTCAATGAGATGGCTAAAGAGATTAAGGATATTAAGAAGATATTGAATGAGCACAAAGAAAAATTTGAAAGCTTACATAGAAAAATAGCAGATCTTATGGGAATAAATGAAATTAAAAATACACTAGAATCATATAATAGCAGATTTGATGAGGCAGAATAAAGGATTGTTGAGCTTGAAGAAATGGCCTCTGAAAGTGAACATACAAAAGAACAGGTAAAGAAAAGAATGGAAAAAAATAGAACAAGTTCTCAGGAAACTAAACAACAATGAGACATGAAACCTTCCATATCATGGGTGTCCCATAAGGAAAAGAGAAGGGAAAAGGGGAAGAAGGATATTTGAAGAAATAGTGGTAGAAAATATCCCAAACCTATTGAAGGACATAGGTATCCATGTCCAAGAAGCACAATGTACTTCCATCTGAATAAATCTGAATAGACCAACTCTGAGACACATACTAATCAGAATTTTAAATACCAAAGACAAAGAAGGGCTTCTCAGAACAGCAAGAGAAAAGCAATGCATAACATAAGGGATACTCAGTAAGTTTAAATGCTGATTTCTCAACAGAAACCATGGAGGTAAGAAGGCACTGGCCTGATATATTAAAGATACAGCAAGAGAAAAACTTCCAGCCAAGAATCTAATATCCAGCATTACTGTTTTTCAAAAATGAGGACTAGTTTAGAATATTCACAAATAAACAGAAATTGAAGAGTTTGTAAACAAGAGACCAGCTTTGCAAGAAATACTACAGGGTGTGTGATAGCCTGAAAAGAAAAGGCAGGACAGAGAGACTTGGAAGAGAGTCAAAAATGAAGATTATGTCAGTAAATGTAATTAAAAGTGTCAAGGGAGTGATAAAAATAATATATGACAGAAAAACCCCGAATATTTAGGAATAAACTTAACCAAAGATGTAAAGCAACTCATTGGTTAAAAAAATAAAAACAAAACAAAATAATTAGAAGAACATTCCAATGTCACAGATTAGAAGACTTAATATCATTAAGATGTCAATTTTTTAAATAGAAAACTTGTTCTACTCAAATTGATATACAGATTCAATGGAATCATGACAAAAATTCCACCATCACTTTTTAAATAAATGGAAAACATAATTATCAAATTTATTTGGAAGGTTAAGGGGTCCTGAATAGCCAGAGACATTTTAAAAAGGAGAAACAAAGTTGGAGGACTCTCACTTCTGGACTTTAAATCACATTACCTAGCTACAGTGGTAAAAACAGCATGGTACTGGCATAAAGACAGACACACAGACCAAAGGAACAGAATTGATGATTCAGAAACAGATGTTCACATCTAGGGTCAAATGATTTTTAACTAGCTGGTTAAACCCACCCAGCTTGAGTAGAACAGTCCAGCCAACAAATAGTGCTGGGAGAATGGGATATCCATAAGCAAAAGAAGGAAAGAGGACCCCTATCTCATATGTTATATAAACATTAGCTCAAAATGGATTAAAGGGGGCTCTGTCATGGTCCCTAGGGGAACAGCGGCAGTCCCCCAGGGGCAACGGTAAGGACCAGGAAGGAATGAGGGTCCAACAGTGAGCCCCTGATACTAATGATTATGCTTGTGAGCTTATACACCTGAAATAAGAACAAGGCCTAGAGCAGCACTGTGCCTAAGAGTTCCCTCCTGACAGCCTCTGTGTTACTCAAATGTGGCCAGTCTCAAAGCCAAGCTCAGCATGTAAATGCAATGGCTTCCCCCCAGCATAGGACATGACAACCAGGGATGAGCTTCCCTGGCACCGAGGGATCACTACCAAGTACCAGTTGATGACATATCTAGAAAATGACCTTGAATTAAAGGTTCAACATGGACCAGCAGAATATCCCTGTCTACATATAATAACAGGAGTTTAAAATGCTGTTTGACCTAATGTAAGGGGGAAATGGAAAGGACCCTTTTGACAAGGTCCTTTGAAGTGCAAAAGTGTTTAACTTTGAGGCAGTCTCATTTATCTATTTTATCTTTTGTTGCTTGTGCTTTGGGTGTAAAGTTTAAGAACTACCACTGGTCACAAGATGTCAAAGATGTTTTCCTACATTTTCTATTAGCATTTTTATGGTTGTCTCTTTTATATTAGGTCTTGACCCATTTTGAATTAATTTTTGTGTAAGGTGTGAGAAAAGCGTCCTCTTTCTTTTGGCTGTGGATATCCAGTTCTCCCTGCACCAAGGGAGTAGACTGTTCTGGCCTAGCTGGAAAGGCTTGACAGGCTTGTCAAAAATACTTGACTATAGATGTGAGGGTCTATTTCTGAATTCTTAATTTGCTTCCTTTGGTTAATCTGTCTTTATGCCAGTACCATGCTGTTTTTACCACCAGCTCAGGATTATCCTTTATTTTTCTATTTTTAAAAAAGGTCTATTTATTTAATTATTTTTCCCATTTCCTGTTCTCTGTGTCATTTGCTGTGTGTTATTCTGTGTCCACTTGCATTCTTGTGAGCGGCCACTGGGAATCTGTGTCTCTTTTCATTGTGTCATCTTGCTGCATCAGCTCTCCGTGTGTGCTGTGTCACTCCTGGGTGGACTGTGCTTTTTGTTCATGTGCGGCAGCTTTCCTTAGGGGGTGCACTCCTTGCATGTGGGACTTCCCTTCATGGGGCATACCCCTGCATGACCCAGCACTCTTTAAGCACGGCAGCACTGCATGTGGGCCAGCTCACTACATGGGTCAGGAGGCCCTGGGTTTGAACACTGGACCTCCCATATGGTAGGTGAACACTCTATCAGTTGAGCCAAATCTGCTTCCCTTGGTAATATCCTTTAAAGTCCAAAAGTGAGAGTCCTCCAACTTTGTTCTTTTTTCAAGTCATTTTTTATCTATTCAGGGACACTTTCCCTTCCAAACAAATGTGATAATTGGTTTTTCCATCTCTGCAAAAAAAAAAAAAACTTTTATTGGGATTGCACTGAATATGTAAATCTGTTTGGGTAGAATTGACATCTTAATGATATTTAGCCTTCCAGTCCAGGAGCAAAGGTTGTCCATTGATTTAAGCCTTCTTTGGTTTCTTTCAGCAATGTGTTGGAGTTTACTGAATATGGGCCCTTTATATCTGTGCTTAATTTTATTCCTAAATTTTTATTTTAGTTACTATTATAAATGGATTTTTTTTCCGGATTTCCTTCTCAGATTGCACACCAGTAATGTATAGAAGCGCTATTCATTTTTGCATGTTAATCTTGTATCCTGACACTTTGCCGAACTTGTCTATTAGGTCTAGTAGCTTTGTTATGGATTTTTCAGGAGATTCTAGGTATACAATCATATCCTCAGTGAATAGTGGAAGTTTTACTTCTTCCTTACTTATTTGGATGCCTTTTATTTCTCTATCTAGCCTAATTGTTCTAGCTTGAATTTCTAGTACAATATTGAATAACAATAGTGACAGTGGGCATCCTTGTCTTGTTCCTGATCTCAGCAGGAAAGCTTTCTACTGCTGCAATCAGCTCACAATAGGAAGCATCTGCAACATCTACAATAAGGTAACACTTACAATAACAGGAAGAAAGTGCAACATCATCTATAATAAGAGGAAGCAACAAATAGGTAAGTCAGTTTCCCATAACATTCTACCTTTCACCATTGAGTACCATGCTAGCTGTAGGGTTTTCTTATATGCATTTTACCACATTGGGAAAGCTTCTTTCTATTCTTATCTTTTGGGAGTTTTTATCAAGAAAAGGTGCTGTATTTTGACAAATGCCTTTTCTGCATCACTTGAGACGATCATGTGATTTTTCCTCTTCAGTTTATCAATGTGGTTTATTACATTAATTGATTTTCTTGTGCTGAACCATCCTTGCATACCTGGGATAAAACCAACTTGCTTGTGGTGATAATTCTCTTAATGTGATTTTTTATTTGGTCTGCAAGTATTTCGTTGAAGACTTTTGTACTTATATTTATTAGAGTATTGGACTATAATTTTCTTTTTTGTGGTATCTTTATCTGTTTTTGATATTCGGGTGATGTTGGCTTCATAGAATCAGTTTGGTAGCATTCTTTCCTGTTCAATTTTTTTGGAAAGCTTGAGCAAGTTTGGTATTAGATCATCTTTGAATGACTGGAAGAATTCACCTGTGAAGACATCTGATCATGAACATTTCATCTTTGGGAGGTTTTTTTTTTTTTTTAAGATTTATTATTTATTTCCCACCCCTCCCCCCCAGTTGTCTGGTCTCTGAGTCCATTCGCTGTGTATTCTTCTGTGTCTGCTTCTATTCTTGTCAGCAGCACCAGGAATCTGAGTCTCTTTTTGTTGTGGCATCTTGTTGCGCCAGCTCTCCATGTGTGCAACACCACTCCTGGGCAGGCTGTACTTTTCTGTACAGGCGGCTCTCATGATGGGTGTACTCCTTGTGAGTGGAGCTCCCCTATGCTGGGGACACCCTGTGTGGCATGGCACTCCTTGCACACATCAGCACTGCATGTGGGTCAGCTCACCACATGGGTCAGGAGGCCCTGGGTTTGAACCCTTGGCCTCCCATGTGGTAGGCAGATGCTGTATCAGTTGAGCCAAATCCACATCCCTTTGGGAGGTTTTTGATGACTGTTTCAATCTTTTTACTTGTGATTGGTTTGTTGAGATCTCCTATTTCCTCTAGAGTCAGTGGAGGTCAGGGGTTCTTATCTTTTCTGTTCCACAGACCCCTTTGCCAGTCAGGTGAAAACCATGAATCTCAGAATGTAGCAGCAGAGTTTTTGACACTTAACATGGGCATGTCTTTAAATTAAAATTTAGGGCAGTGGACTTGGCCCAGTGGTTAGGGCATCCGTCTACCACATGGGAGGTCCGTTGGTCAAACCCCAGGCCTCCTTGACCCATGTGGAGCAGGCCCATGTGCAGTGCTGATGCATGGAAGGAGTGCCCTGCCATGCAGGGGGTCCCCCGCATAGGGGAGCTCCATGCGCAAGGAGTGTACCCCATAAGGAGAGCCACCAAGCATGAAAGAAAGTGCAGCCTGCCCAGGAATGGTGCCACACACACGGAGAGCTGACACAACAAGATGATGCAAGGAAAAAGAAACACAGATTCCCGTGCCGCTGACGAGAGCAGAAGCGGACAAAGAAGATGCAGCAAATAGACACAGAGAACAGAAAACTGGGATGGGGAGGAGGGGAGAGAAATAAATAAATAAATAAATAACTCTTTAAAAAATAAAAATAAAAATTAATTAAAATTTAGGATTATTCCAATGTCCACAGAGAAAATGTGGAATGGGTGTGGGAACGGTAGCCATGGGGGCTGCTGGGTGTGGGGAACGGGAGGAAGAGATGAGATGTGGAGGCGTTTTCGGGACGTGGAATTGTCCTGGATAGTGCTTCACGGACAATTACGGGACACTGTAGATCCCCCCAGGGCCCACTGGATGGAACGTGAGAGAGTCTGGGCTATGATGTAGACCATTGACTATGGGGTGCAGTGATGCTCAGCGATGAACTTACCAGGTGCAATGGATGTATCACGATGATGGGAGAGAGTGTTGCTGGGGGGGAGTGGGGGGCGGGGGCGGTGGGGTTGAATGGGACCTCATATATTTTTTTTAATGTAATTAAAAATAATAATAATAAATAAATATTTTTAAAAAATAAAATTAAATTAAAAAAAAATTTAGGATTATTCAAAATTCCTTCAAGCTTATTGAGCCCCTGTAATCCTCCCACGGACCCTTGCGGGAGTGTCGAACCCTTGTTCAGAGCCCCTAGTGTTTTGTGTTTTCTAGGAATTTGCCCATCTCATCTACATTGTCTCATTTTTTGCACATGGTAGTTCATAGCATCCTTTTTTGGTCTCTCATTTCTGCAGGGTCTACGGTAATGTGTCCTTCTCATTTCTGATTTTATATATTTGCATCTTTTTTGATTATTGCTCTCCCTAAGGATTTGTCAAATTTGTTGGACTTCTCAAAGAACCAACTTTTCATTTTTCTTTTTGTTGATTCTCCCTATTGCATTCATTCATTCATTCATTCATTCATTCATTCATTCCATATCCCCCCTTACAGTTGCTTGCTGTCTGCTCTCTGTGTCCATTCACTGTGTGGTCTTCTGTGTCTGTATTTATTTTTTATTTATTTCCTCCACCCCCCCCCCTTTGTGGCTTGCCTGTTTTCTGGTGTCTGTGTCCATTCACTGTGTGCTCTTCTGTGTTTGTTTGTTTGTTTGTTTCTTGTCTCCCTTTTATGTTGTGTCACCTTGCTGTGTCAGGTCTCCATGGCACTTGTGGGCAGCAGCACTCCACTGTGCTTGCAGGCTGACAGCACTCCACGATGCCAGGGCTGGTGGCTCACCACAGAGTACGGGGGAGCCTGCCTTCATAAGGAGGCCCCAGGATGCGAACCCAGGGCCTCCCATATGGTAGATGGGAGCCCAACTGATTGAACCACAGCTGCTTCCCATTCCCTATGGGTTTTTTTGTTCTTGATTTCATTTATTTCCGCTCTGATCTTTACTATTTATTTTCTTCAGCTTGGTTTAGGATTAGGTTGCTGTTCTTTTTCTAGTTCCTCCAGATGTGCAGTTAGTTCAATTTTAGCTCTGATTTTTTGTTTGTTTGTTTGTTTTTAGGTACCAGAGCTGGAGATTGATGCCTGCACCCCATAGTTGGGAAGCAGGTGCACAACCACTTGAGCTATAACTGCTTCCTTATTTCTTCTTTTTTAATATAAGCATTGCAGGCTATAAATTTCTCTCTTAGCAGTGCCTTTGTGTTGTCCCACAGGTTTTGATATGTTTTGTTCTCATTTTCGTTCAACTTCCAAATATTTTCTTCCATTGCGCTGGCTGCTTTATTGACCAGGTCCTCTTAAGCACAAATGACTTGCTTATGAGGAGGTTCTCTTTATCTTTTTTTCTTTCATTGCCTGTGCTTTGAATGTAAGTTTAAGAAACAGTTGCCCAGCACAATATCGGAAGACCCTTCCCCACGTTTTCTTCTGTGAGTTTTATGGTCCTGGTTCATATCTTCAGGTCTTTGCTCATTTTCAATTAATTTTTGTTTAAGGTGTTAGATAGGGGTAAGATTAGTAAGAAGGTGAGAAAGAAACTGACTGAAGGGAAAAAATTTTGGAAATCACATATCCAATAAAGGTTTAATATCCATGATATATAAAGAGATTCTACAGCTCCACACTAAAATGACAAATTACCCAAGTTAAAAATGGGTAAAAGACTTAATTTAACCAACTTAATAATGATCCTACACACATACAAAGTGTTGATAATAGGGAAGCGATTAGTTAAGATGTGAAGGATCTTTTGGGATTAAGCTTTCCTTCTATCACCCAGGAGAAAAAAAAAGCATGTCCAGATATAAAGGACACATACATGGATGGTCATAATATCCCAAACTCGAAGGACCAAAATATCCACCAAGAGGAACATGAGTAAACCTTTTGTAATGTAGTCATTCAAAGTCAAAGGACACAATGATAAAAAATGAGAGAACTGCTGATCTACCAAACATGAATGATTCTGAAACAATGTTTTGGGCAAAAGATGCATGTGCCAAAATGTAAATTCCAATTTATTTCATTTTTATGACTCTGAAGATGTGGCAAACCTGATTTATGATAACAGAAAATCAGAACATGGGTGAATATGTTGGGGGGTATGTAATGAGTGAAGGGCATAGGGATTATTTTCCAGATAAATGGAAATGATTCATACCTTGATAGGGTCATTAGTACTGTATAAACAGGGGATGACACTTTTAAAAATATGACAAAGCATGCAGTTAAGATCTGTGCATTTCACTATTTAAAATTTTTACATCAATTTTAAAAACCAGAGAGATAGAGAGAAAAATATTCATAAGAATAGATAGAGTTACACTCATTTATGGGATCTCTACACATGGCTCTTCTGCCCCTTTACTTGAACCTATATTTAGCACTATACTTGATAAATATATGTCCAAGAGACTTAAACCTTTGGCCCATCCATGTGTCAGTTGAGCCCTGAATTACAGAAGCACTGCAACACCTACTCTCCAATTCATTGGACTCACCCAGGACAACTAGCCAGGAGATGATGATGGATAATGTCCATCCCCATGAACAGAAAGTGTCTTTTGAATGGTCCTTGGGAATCTGTGAGAGGTGGGGAAGGAGCACAATGACATTAGTCCAGACCTCACATTCCACAGCCTCCAGGGGGAACTGAGGCATGTGTCAATATTCACCAGCATTCTGTTTTGTTTCATACTTTAGTTCAGACTTGTGCAGTCTGTTATAAGCCAACTTTTTATAAGACATGAAGAGCAGCTTGCAGGCAGACACACTAGCTACACTGACTGACAAGCAAAGTCAACTTCTTGATAAGATGAGTGCTGCTCACAAGAGGTAAGCAGAGAGTAAGTGATCTTTAGGGGATGCTAGGCTAGACTAAGCGACTTTATTTATTTATTTTTTAAAAGATGTATTTTATTTCTTTCTCTCCCCCACCCCCCATTTGCCTGCTTTCTGTGTCCATTTGCTGCATGTTCTCCTGTGTCCACTTGCATTCTTGACAGGCAGCACCTGGAAACTGTGTCTCTTTTTTTCCATTATCTTGCTGGGTCAGCTCTGCATGTGTGTGGTGCCGCTCCTGGGCGGTCTGTGCTTATTTCACGTGGGGGAGCTCTCCTTGCAGGGCACACTCCTTGCATGCAGGGCACCACTAAGTGGGGGAACCCTTGTGTGGCAGGGCATTTCTTGTGCACGGCAGCACTGCACATGGACCAGCTCACCACATGGACCAGGAAGTGCTGGATATTGAACCCTGGACCTTCCATGTGGTAGGTGGACGCTCTATCAGTTGAGCCATGTGTCCTTCCTTAGAAAGTGACTTTAAAAATGCTCAACCTTATTGACACCTACAGAAAGGCTAAGGGAACAACAGCAATGTTGATGGAGGAATTAACTTCTGTGGTCCTAGAACTACAGGCAGAGAGATCCAGATGTTCCAAACAAGAAGAAGAGTTGAAGAATATGCTGAAAACACTGGAGTCTCAAGAAGAGGTCATGAGAACCACCAGAGCACCAGGCACTTTTCCAAATTAAATGTGTTTAGAATCCCTTCCACTCCCTGATGGTTCCTCCTTCAGCAGTGGGCCTGGTCATTCTTTAAGCAGCACTGAGCTTCTGTTCCACTCAGGCTTGCAGAGCCACCAGGCAGGAATGATCCTCTCCAATTCTATCTGAGAGTCTTTGAGGCCAGTGGATCAACAGAACTTCTCCCATGGGCTGGAGATCTTCTACCTTCACCTCCTGGACACACACGTGATTTCCTCCTTGGTCAATTCCTCCCTCAAGCACACATAGTTTGAACTTGAGGAACACACCAGAAATATGTCACTTTCTCATTATGAAATCTCAACATGAAAGGACCTAGTACGACTGATGAGATGGTTAATATAATTAAGAAACTAGGGAAACGGACTTGGCCCAGTGGTTAGGGCATCCTTCTACCACATGGTAGGTCCGCGGTTCAAACCCCCGGGCCTCCTTGACCCGTGTGGAGCTGGCCCATGCGCAGTGCTGATGCGTGCAAGGAGTGCCGCGCCATGCCTCCTGTGTAGGGGAGCCCCACGCGCAAGGAGTGCACAACGTAAGGAGAACCGCCCAGCGCAAAAGAAAGTGCAGCCTCCCCAGGAATGGCGCCGCCCACACTTCCCTTGCCACTGATTACAACAGAAGCGAACAAAGAAACAAGACACAGCAAATAGACACAGAGAACAGACAACGGAGGGGAGGGGAGGGGAGGGGAGGGGAGGGGAGGGGGCGGGAATTAAATAAATAAATAAATCTTTAAAAAAAAGAAACTATTCAAGGGACTTAGCTCACTGTTTATATAGGATCATTTGCATGTTTATTAACCTTATATTTATAATTTAAAATTTTATTCCTTTTATAAGTGTAAATTTTCTTTTATTTGTTCTCATTTACATTATATTTAGGGATTGCCTCCGTGGACATGACCTGGTCTGAGATCCACAGATAGCTTCAAACTGTCATAGTTGGGTACATGCTGCCCTTTCTAGGGATGAGAAAATATGCTGTTCCTGCAGTCAATCCTGCAGAGGTGAGTACTGGGGCTCCCCCTTCTGCTAGTTTTCAGGAAAACCATGTCATGAATGGCAAAGGCTGTGAGGTTGTCTATGTAATGGTGCATGCAGTAACCACTACATGCATATGGACACAGACATGTATATGTACATACAAATACACACATATGAAGTTACATATGCATATCCTTTCATTTATAACCAATATTCCCTTATCTCCCTGATGGCCATAATATTTTTTCCTAAAGTCCTATATGAGTTTTTCTCTTTTCATCACTCCCTTTTTTAGTATGCATGTTTGATCTCTATGTTTCCTACTACAAATCTCCTCAAATATCTAGTGTTCCTGGTTGCTTACTCACACTTAGCTACTAGAGGTATACACCTGTCTAAGAAACTCTGTGTGTTTAATTACATTTTAAACAAAAAAGACCTCTACCATTTGTAGTACTTTGTGTCTGGTTTTCTTCATATAGGAAAATGGTTTTTATTGTGATGATTTTCTAATTAGAGGAGTTGTAGGTTTATATAAATTCATGAAAAGTACAAATTTCCCACATCGGCCCCTCTTGTTGACACTTTGCATTGGTGTGCTACCTCTAGTGCGATGGAGGAACAATATTAAAATATTACTGCTAAGTAAAGCCTGCAGTTTTCATTAGTTATATTTCCCCTTATTCTACCCTATTTTTAGTACCTGTAATAGTGATATGCATTCACTATATTTCCTGAAGGAACACTCTTATATTTGTACTTTTAACCACAGTCATCCTCCACACATGGTTCACTGTGTTATACCCATGTTCTACCCTCTACCTTTCCTTCCAGTGATACACATGACCAAAATCTTCCCCTTTAAACACATGTTCATGTGTAATTCAGTGCTGTCAATAACATTCACGATAAAGTGCTCCCATCACCTCTATCCATTTCCAAAGATTTGCAATTAACCTGATGAAAAATTCTGCACAATTAAGTGTTAATTCCCCATTTTTACACTCCTTCCATCTCTGAGTAACCTATATATAAGTGTAGATCATAACCTTATGAGCTAGTGTTTTGTAATTACTTGATATGAGTGCAATCATATCTTTTTGTGCCTAGCTTACACAAAAGAAACTCCATAATGTGACATGAATATGGTCTTCATTTTTTCTTACATCCAAATTGCATTCCTATATATATATATATATGTATATCACCTTTTGTTTATCCATTCATTGGTTGATGGACACTTGTCTCCATCCTTTGGTAACTGTGAATAAAGCCACTATGGACATCGGTGAGCAAATGTCTGCTCATGTCCCATCTTACAGTTCCTCTGATTAAGAACCTAGGAGCATGATTGCTCGACCACATAACAAATCTATCCTTAGCTTCCTGAGCAATTGCTAAGGTGTCTTCCATAGTGGCTACCCCATTTTACATTGCACAAGCAGTGTATGACTGTTTGTCTTCCTCCACATCCTTCCCAACAATTCCAAGTTTTCTGGTTGTTTTTTATACTGCCCATTCTAGTAGGTGTGATATGAAATCTCATTGTGCTTTTGATTTGCATTTCTCTAATAGGCTAGTGGTGGAAAGCACTTTTGATCCATTGTGTAGGCTGCTTTCTTGACCAGGCCCTGTGGCAGAAGTGATTTTATTGTAAGGAGGTTCCATTTATCTCTTTTTCTTTCATTGTAAATGTGTGAGTGTAAAGTCTGAAAAACGTTGCCCGGTGCAATGACTGAAGATTCGTCCCCACATTTTTTTCTATGATTTTTATGGTCCTGGTTCTTATCTTTATATCATTGATCATTTCTGGTTAATTTTTGTTTAAGGTGTGAGGTAGGGGCAAGGTCTGAAATGGTGGAAAGGCACCTGGTTATTGGGAGGAAATACTTGGAAATCACAGATGTGAACAGGACTTAATATCCATGATTTATAAAGAGATTCTACAACTTAACACTTAAACAACAAATGACACAATTAAAAAATGAGCAACAGAGTTGTTTGAAAAATGATCAAAGTTCCCACACATGCACAGTGTTGATAATAGGGAAGCAGTGGACGTGGGTGATTACATTAGAGTGTTCTATTTCCTAAATGATTTTTCAGTAAACCTTAAAACTTTTCTAGTTAAAACCATGAATTATCTGGAAATAGATAACAAATTGTGTTAACTTTAAATCTGAGCAGGCAAAGAAAAACATCTTTCATATGTAACTACTGAAAGAATGTAAAAATAAATAAAGAGAAAAGATAAAATTGAATAAAAGCTATGATTCCAAAGAAGATATTCAGGAGAAAAATAATAATAATAACAGTGAGAATAAAGAAAATTATAATGAAGGAAGGAAGATTAAATTTAAACTTGAAAAGTAATTATAGTCATATAAGTGTTCCACCTAATCAAAATTTTCAAAAGGATATTTTAAGAACTCGCTGTATTTCGTTTTAAAACCCAGGCCCTCCTGACCCATGTGGAGAGCTGGCCCATGCCCAACTGTCTGATGCCCCAAGGAGTGCCATGCCATGCAGGGGTCTCCCCCTCATAGGGGAGCCCCATGCTTAAGGAGTGCACCCCGTAAGAGAGACGCTCCATGAGAAAAGAGAAAAGCACAGCCTGCCCAGGAATGGCACCACACACATGGAGAGCTGATGGAGTAAGATGACACAATAGGGAAGTGGACTTGGCCCAGTGGATAGGGCATCCATCTACCACATGGGAGTTCCATGGTTCAAACTCCGGGCCTCCTTGACCCGTGTGGAGCTGGTCCATGCACAGTACTGATGCATGCAAGGAGTGCCATGCCACACAGGGGTGTCCCCATGTACGGGGGCCCCATGGGCATGGAGTGTGCCCCATAAGGACAGCCGCACAATGTGACAGAAAGTGCAGCCTGCCCAGGAATGGCACCACACACACAGAGAGCTGACATAACAAGATTTTGCAACAAAAACAAACAGAGATTCCTGTGCCTTTGACAATAAGAGATGCGGACAAAGAAGAAGATGTAGCAAATAGACACAGAAAACAGACAACTAGGGTGATGGGGGGTTTGGGGAAATGGGAGAGATATAAATAAATAAATCTTTTTTAAAAAAATGACACAACAAAAAGAGATACAGATTCCCTGTGCCGCTGAGAAGAATATAAGCAGACACAGAAGAACACATAGCGAATGGACACAGAGAACAGACCAATAGGGGCAGGGGAACAGGAAAGGGAGAGATATAAATGAAAAAAATAATTCTACATATAAAAAAACAAAACCCATCTAAGGGGAGCAGATGGAATACAAGTTGTTGGGTGCCTGCTTCCCATGTTCAATCCCAGGTACATTCTGAAATAAATCAAAGATAAACAGCATGTTTGGCAGTAAAATATGGATTTTACATAATCACAGATATACACAAATATAAGTAAATCTTGTGTCAGTATGGCAATATCAAATACACAATCATTAAGGAAAAAGTACTGAATTGTAGGGTCTTACCATATCATTACAAGGTTTAAATTCCAAGAAAAAAAATAGCAAATTGCAATTGAAGTGCACCTATTTGCAAGCTTTTGCAAATTGACAGAATTACAACATGTAAGAGCCAAGTAAGAGCCAAACCCAAATCCCAATAGTAGATTCTGGGACGACTCTCTCAGCAAGGGATGGAATAGAAGAAAAATTATCAACAAGGATAAGAGACTACTTCAGCATCATGAATAATGTATTTTACTTAATGCACACTTGTCCTTAAGCCATCTATATAAAACATGGCGAAGAGAAAAATACACTTCTTTTTCATGAACTTAAGGAACTGAAGGGCTGTGGCAGGAGAAGTAGGATATGTAGGAGGCAACCATGGTCATCCTGTCAGCAATGAAGCAGGCTCTAATGAGAGAGAGAGGAGGCAAAGTAGAAGGGGCCAGACGAACACAGGAAGTGAAGGATGGATGTGACATGGAAAGACAGAAGTCGAGAAAGGCCACAAAGCTTTGGCCTGAACACTTATCAGGAGGGAAATGCTGACTATGGAAAAGGGAGAGACCAAGAAGGAGGAGTTTGGGGGAGGAGTCTAGAGTTTGGCCTTGGCACATTACACACAGAAGTGGGATGTCCTGGATGCAACTCTGTGTAAATCTGGACTGTGTGGAAAATTGGGTTAGATAAATAGGGTTAGTATTCATGCCAGGAGAGATGGAACGTAAGCCAAGATCACATGACCAGCAAGTGAATTGATTTCTGGAGAAGGAAAGAGGTCTAAGTACAGAGCCCTGGGGGGAAACAAAACTAAAGCTGAGGAATTTTTGGAAGAAAACACAAACCAGCAGAGGAGACAGACATGGAAAGACTAGAGAGTCTAGATGATAAAAAGAAAAAGGAGAATGTGGTGAAACAGAAATAAGTGAGGGGAGCACTTGAAGAAGTTCAGAGGAACCAACTGTGCCAAATGCAGCTGATGTAGCAATTAGTGGGATGTGAAGGATCTTTTGGGGAGTAAGCTTTCCTTTTCTATCACCCAGCAGAAAGGAAAACATGTCCTTATATGAAGGATACCTATAATACCTCTAGGTCATAATACCCTAAACTTGAAGGGTCCAAATATCCACACCAAAAGGAACAAGAATTTTATAATAGTGATTCAATGTCAAAGGATTCAGTGATAAAAAACAAACAAACAGGGAACTACTGATCCACCAAACAAGAAGAATGAACCTCAGAACAGTTATTTTGAGCAAATGATGCAGTCACCAAAATGTAAATTCCAATTTATTTCATTTTTATGAATTTCTCGATGTAGCAAAATGAATGTATATGGATAGAAAATAAGAATGAGAGTGAAAATGTGAGGAGGTGGTTATTGATTGGTGTGTATAGGGATTATTTTCCAGATTATTGGAAATGATTCCTATCTTGATAGGGCAAGTGGATGGTGTAGGTGAAGGAGATGAAAGGTTTGAAAAATTTGACATCATTCATTTAATGACAAATCATTTAACTACATTTAAATTTTACATTACTTTTAAATGAGCAAGAGAGAGAAGACTGCTCATTAGAGTACAATGGAGAAAAGCACACTTTATTTTCAGTATCTTTCCCCCGCTGACCACTCACTGATGAGCAGTAGGGCTGTCAGTTGCTTGTGGGTTCCAGGCAGAATGTTGGGGAGTTCTCTGGGGTTGTTGTGGATACAGGGTTACTGGGCAGAGTCCTGTGGTGGCATCAGTGCCCTGGAGGGCCTGTACTGCTCTGTGGACCTTGTCTTTTGGACGATCCTAGGGAAGCTTTGAGAGGTGGTGATGGAGCGCAATGGCACTACTCCATACCTCACATTCCTCAGCCTCCTGGGGGACTTGGGGGCATTTCAATCCTTCTTCAGCATTCTGGGGTGTCTCGTCCTGTTCAGACTTGAGCAGTCTCTTAGAAGCCAACTTTACATAAAACATGAAAAACAGCTTAGGACACACTAGCTACACTGACTGTCAAGAAATGTCAACTTCTTGATAAGATGAGTGCTTCTAACAGGAGGTATGCAGAAACTAAGCCATCTTTAGAGGAAGCTAGGCTACAGAAAGTGACTTTAAAAATGCCCAGCCTTATTGACACCTACAGAAAGGCTAAGGGAACAAGAGCAGTGTTGATGGAGGAATTAACTTCAGTGGTCCTAGAACTACAGGAAGAGAGATCCAGATGTTCCAGACAAGAAGAAGAGATGATGAAGTTGCTGAAAACACTGAAGGCACAAGAAGAGGTCCTGAGGACCACCGTAGCACCAAGTGCTTTTCCACACTCACTGTGTTTGGATTCCCTTCCCCTCCCTGATGGTCCCTCCTGCAGCAGTGGGTCTAGGTCAGTCTTAAAGCAGCACTGAGCTTCTGCTCCCCTCAGACCTGCAGGGCCACCAGGCAGGAATGACCCTCTCCAATTCTTCCTTCGGAGAGATTTTGAGGACAGTGGATCAATGGAACTTCCTCCATGGGCTGGAGTTTCTCTATTCACCTCTTGGACACACAAGTGATTTCCTCCATTGTCAATTCCTCCTTCAATCACACAATTTCAACTTGAGGAACAGCCCAGAAATATGGAACTTTTGCTTTACAGAAACTCAACATGTAAGAAAATACTATTACTGACAAGATTGTTCATGTACTTGAGACTTACGTATGGGTTCATATATGTTCATTATTAATCTGTTCATATATTTATGTTACAATTTTGTGTTGATCTTAAAAGTATAAACTTTCTTTTATTGTTGTTATCTGTATAATATGTATTACATATGTAATTGTAAGTTGAACATATGTGCAGTTCAGTCATGAGTTTTTTTAAGAAAAAAGCATAACTTACAAGAGTTTATTGCCAAGAAACCCAAGTTATAAGTAAAAGTAAAATTTACTAAAAATTTTAATTGATGTAAAATAAAAATAAAATGAGATTTTCATCTTTCTTGGGAAGAAGGTAAACAGTATTCTTACAAATAATTTTACAAAATTCAATAGTCTATTTGAAAAGAATAAAGAATAAAAATTTAAAAGTTATATCTTTACATGGAACAGTTTTTTTTCCCATGCAAGAGTGCTGCAGTATGAGTTCTGTATCAGGAAGAAATCCCTCTTGAACAAGATCAGAAAATCTACACTCCCCATCCCATACCCATCTCTCACTCTTGCTTTCCATTTAAATGACACACCCCCATGGAAAGCTGAGGGAGCAGCAAGGAGCTCCTTTCCCTGGGAAACAGCTGACATCACTAAGAGAATAATTCTAGTCATATATAATGATGCTAGTCATGAAGACCTGAAGAGCGCTCAGGAATTGGCCTGATCCATTGCACATATTCATGGTATAGGAAGAAAGGGCTGTGCTTGCCCTTTGGCTCATAAAAGTTCATGCCAACCACAGTATTACCTGGCATACTCTCTCTGCCTGGGATTGGGCTTTTATTTCTGGAGATCTACCTCAGGACCATGTGATCCTCACTGTTGAGGTAACCTGCCAAATCTTCATGCTTCTGAAAGTCATTCTGAGAATTTTTACCCTATTTCACATTGAATACCTTCTTATTCCACCCCAGTCTCCAACCCAGGGGTCTAAAATACTTAAGCTAGAATTTCTCAGCCCATCCAATCAGAATGGATTCCTATGGCCTGCCTGGAACTTAGCCTGAGAGGATTAAGGGAATCCTGAGAAGAAATTCAAAGCTAGACTTATTATTAGTATTAAGTCATTCATCCCTCATGAAGAGGTTTCAAGGTTGTAAATGTTATTCCAGGTTCACCACTTTTGAATGAAAGGTTCAATCCTCAGTGTCTCCTCAGAAGTAATAGCGCAGTGGGATAAGGAAGCCTGTGTTCCCCATGGGAGCCAGAGTGCCAGGAGAAACAGTGCTGGCAGTTGTACCCTTAGTTGGCATTACTTACATGTTCCCCATATTCCACCCTATTGTTAGTACTTGTAAGAATGTGCATTTCTTGTATTTCTACTGTTAACCATAGTCACCATCCACTAGATGGTTCATTGTGCTATACACGTTTTATCCTGTAGCTTTCCTTCTATTACCATACATGATCCCAAACTTCCCCTTTAAGCACATTTACTCACATAATTGACCACTGTCAATTAAATTATACTCACAATAATATGCTACATCACCTCTACCCATTTCCAAACATTTGTAATTAACATAATGAAAAATTCTTCACAAAGTAAGTGTCAGCTCCCCATTTTTACACTGCTTCCATCTCTGGGTAACCTATATTATAGATTATAACCCTATGAGTTAGCTTTATAATTAGTGGATATTAGTGAAATCATAATATATTTGTCTTTCTGTGCATGGATTATTTCAAAAAGTCCATAATGTGACATGAATAAGGTCTTCCTTCTTTCTTACATCCATTCCTTTGTATGTATATATCGCATTTCACTCATCCATTCATTGGTGGATGGACACTGAGGAGTATCGGTGAGCAAAGGTCTATTCACCTTCCATCTTTCAGTTCCTCTGGGTATGAACCTAGTAGCGTGGTTGCCAGATCATAGAACAATTCCATGCTTAGCTTCCTAGGAAATGCTAAACTGTCTTCCACAGTGGCTACCCCATTTTCCATTGCTACCAGCAGTGAGTGACTGTTCCTCCTTCTCCACATCCTTTCCCACAATTGCAGTTTTCTGGTTGTTGTTTTTTTTATAGTGGCCATTCTAGTAGGTGTGTTATGATATCACATTGTGGTTTGACTTGCATTTCCCAAATAGCTACTTGTGGAAAGCATCTTTTCATGTGATTTTAAGCCATTTGTGCTTGCTCTTTGGAAAAATGTCTTAAGTTTTTCACCCATTTTGCCATTTTGTTTGTGTTTTCTTTCTTGAATTGTGGTTTTGCTTTATATATTTTGGAGAGTAAGCCCTTATGAGGTATATGGTTTCCAAGTATTTTCTTCCATTGTGTAGGCTGCTTTCTTGACCAATCTTTTCAAGCACAAATGATATGATTGTGAGGAGTTTCCATTTATTTATTTTTCTTCCATTGCAAGTGCTTCCATTGTAAATAAGAAACGTTTGCTCTGCCCAAGGTCTAAAGATACTTCCTGGCATTGCCTTCTGTGATTTGAATGGCCCTGGCACTTTTCTTTAGGTCTTTGATCATTTTCAGTTAATTTTTGTTTAAGGTATGAGGTAGGGGTAAGGTCTGAAAGGGCAAAAGGCAGCTGGTTTAAAGGGAGAAAGTATTTGGATGTCACAAATCTGATAGTGTTTATTATCCATGATTTATAAATAGATTCTACAACTCAACACTAAAGCAACAAATGACCCAATTAAAAAATGGGCAAAAGACTTAATTAAACAAATCATCAAAGTTCCCACACACATGCACAGTACTGATAGTAGGGAAGCAGTGTGTATATAGGGAATTATATTGGGAAAATCATGCTTGATTTTTCAGTAAACCTTAAAGTTCTCTAAGTAAAATGATGTATCATCTTGGAAATGCATAACAGATTATGTTAATGTTAGATTTGATAAGGCAATGAAAAATGTCTTTTCATATATAACTACTAAAAGAATATAAAAATAATGTATATCTTCTAAAAAACAGACGTGCAAAGCCAAGAGAGTCCAGATGATAAAAAGAAAAAGGAGAATGTGATGAACCAGGAATAAGTGATGGGAGCACTTCAAGAAGTCCAGAGAAGCCAACTGTGTGAAAAGCAGCTGATGAAGCAATTAGTGGGATGTGAAGGACCTTTTGGGATTGAGCTTTCCTTTCTATCACTCAGAGGAAAGGAAAACATGTCCTTATATAATGGATACTCATAATATCTTTAGCTCATAGCACAAACTTGAAGGACCCAGTCATCCACCAAGAGGAACATAAATAAATATTTTGTAATACAGTCATTCAATTTCAAAGGAGTAAATGATAAAAAATGAGGGAACTGCCGATACACCAAACAACAAGAATGAATCTCAAAACAATATTGTGAGCAAAGGATGCAGGCACCAAAATGTTAATTCCGATTTATTTCATTATTATGAATTTCAAGATGTGGCAAAATGAATGTATGAGTAAAGAAAATGAGAATGAGGGAAAATATGTTGGGAGGTGGTTATTGATTGAAGCAAATAGGGATTATTTTTCCAGATTATTGGAAATGATTCATATCTTGATAGGGTAATTAGATACTGTAGAGGAGGGTGATAAAAGGTTAGAAATATTTGACATCACTCAGTTAAGATCAATATATTTAACTGTATTTAAATTTTAAATCAATTTTAATCAAACAGAGGAAGAGAGAAGACTGCTCGTAAGAACCAAGAGTGCCTACAACTGGAAGCAGGAGAATTGCATCCACCATCCATGTGCAATCTAAGCCCCTCTTGATCAAGAGGTGGAGTGGACATCACCATCCCATGGACCACAGAGTGGAGGAATAAAATATGGTTTAGAGAGGACTTACTGATATTCTACTATGAAACTATTGTGACTAGTAACATAAGAAATTGTATCATTGACATGGAGAAAGTGGCCACAGTAGTTGCTGAGGACAGGGAGAGGGAAAAAGAGACATGATGAGGGGGCATTTTTGGGACTTGGAGTTGTCCTAAATGATATTGCAGGGCCAGATGGATGCTGGGACATTTTATATCCTTCCATAACCCACTAAATGTACTGGGGGAGAGTGTGAACAACATGATAAACTATTTATTATCCATGTGGTGCAGCAGTGCTCCAAAATGTGTGCACTGAGTGCGATGAGTGTGCCACAATGACGGGGAGGTTGTTGGTGTGGGAGGAGTGGGGTGGGGGAGTGGGTGTATACAGGAACCCCTTATGTTTTTTTATAATATAACCTTTTCTGTGATGTATGTATCTTCAAAAAATAGAATTTACAAAAATGGGGAGTGGGATATATGGGAACCTCTTATGTTTTTTTAAATGTAATATTCTATGTGATTCCTAGTCAGCAGTTTATCCAATTGTAAAGAGTCAATCCTGCCCTAGGGAAAGGGACTCTTTATGAAGAGATAAGGAACCCAACAAGAAAGTTTAGATCGCAAAGAAGTTTCAGACTTGAGGATACAAGGTCTCTAGTTTGATTTTTGGCTCCTCTTAGAGTAGTGACCCACTGGGATATTAAACATCTAGCTGATACTTTAGGACAGGGAAAACATAGGCATTATCCTTGTATTAGCTTCCCTTGGGTCTCTTATTTTTCATTGCAAAAAAGGTTATTTTTTGTTATATAATTTAACTTAGTTTACTCACTAAAACCCGCCACAAAATCTGCTGTGAGAAGGCTACAAGGTAATTTATTACCATCGGTAGCCTGACAAGCTCGACATGGGCTTAAGGGGGAAGGCTGTTTTTTCTTAGCGTTTGGTTGACTTCTTGCTTGTGGGTTTGTCTGTTGTTTTTCTTTTCTTGTCCTTCCTTCCTCTTCACCCCCCGCCCCTCCTTTTTAAATTAGGTGCTGCCGGCTTGTTTCTTGTTTGCTGTATTTCCTCTTCCTCCATTTCCTCTTTTCTGTGTGTACTGATTTTGGCTACCAACACTATGTCTTTTCCTTCCTACATCTTTTTATCTTCTGCCTTCTGTTGTTGCTCTTACATTCCACCTCAGTTTGTTTAGCCCCCAACTTTTCTGGCTTTTTATTTCTAACACTTTAGATTTTTATCTTTTATTAACACTTTCTGTTTTTTGTTTTGTTTTGTTTTTAATTTTACCTTTTCTTACAATTTTCTTTATTTTCCACTTGTTCTATAGTGAGTTTTTTTTTTTTAATTTCTCTCCCCTTCCCCCCCCCAACCCCAGTTGTCTGATCTCTGTGTCTATTTGGGGCATCTCCTTCTTTGTTCACTTCTGTTGTTGTCAGCAGCATGGGAATCTGTGTTTCTTTTTGTTGCATCATCTTCTTGGGTCAGCTCTCCGTGTGGGCGGCACCATACTTAGGCAGGCTGCACTTTCTTTCACCCTGGGTGGCTCTCCTTATGGGGTGCACTTCTTGCATGGGGGGCTCCCCTATGCAGGGGACACCCCCGCATGGCACGGCACTCCTTGTGTGCATCAGCACTGCACATGGACCAGCTCCACATGGGTCAAGGAGGCCTGGAGTTTGAACTGCAGACCTCCCATATTGTAGACAGATGCTCTAACCACTGGGCCAAGTCTGCTTCCCAACACTTTCTGTTTTTTCCATTATTTTCTCTTTCCCTCTATCCTCATCATGCTGGCCTTTTAATTTTTTAATTCATACTGTATTCTTCTCCATATTAAGATTCCCATTTCATTATAGGTGCTCCAGTTTTTTATTCCTATACCTCTACACTGCTTACACAAGTTTAATATTCATCCTCCTAGGTCCTATATGGTTCTTCTGCTAACCTTTACTGTCAATGTTACTGTTAAACTTTTTCTTTTCTTATATCTTTTACTTTCCCTGGCCCTAATCTGTTTCCTTCAAAGGACCTTGGAAAACTTCAAGGAAATAGAATAAGAAGAACAAAGTGTTAAAGAGAAAACTTAGCACACACACACATAAAACAGCAACTAAATAATACCAGAGACTACATAGAGAAGCTAATCAACTGAACAAACCCATCAAGATAAAATAATGAGCAGACAACAACAAAAAATTACAGACCATACCAATAATTACAAAGACCTGGCCCAGTCCAATAAACAAATTAAAAACCAGGAAGAGGAGCAGAACATCAAACTGGAGCAGAAGGAGCAGAACTCAAAGCTGTCCACACTAATATCATGGACCAATTCAGTGAAGTGAAGAAAGAGATTAAAGATATTTAGAAAACACTTGGAGAGCATACTGAAGAAATTGTAAACACACACAAAAGATAACAGATATGATGGTGATGAATGGCCCAATCCAAGAAATCAAAAATACACTCTCAGCAAATAACAGGAGATTTGAATAGGCAGAGGAAAGAATTACGGATGTCGAAGATGGTAAATTTAAAATCAAATGGCTAGTATAATTGAGAGATAAGAAGATAGAAAAAGTACAGCAGAGTTTTAGGGTTTAAAATGACAATGCAAAATGTGCAAACATATACATTATAGGCATCCCAGAAGGAGAAGAGAAGGGAAGGGGACAGAAGGGGTGTCGTAGTAAATAATGGCTGAAAACTTCCCAAACCTATTGAGGGAGTTGTATGTATATGTCCAGGAAGTACAGTGCACCCCAAACATTATAAACCCCAACAGGGCTACTTGCAGACATACATTTGTCAAATTATCCAATGCTCAAGACAAAGAGAAAGTACAGAATGCAGCAAGAGAAAAGAGAACCATCACAGACAAGGGAAACTCAATAAGATTAAGTGCTGATTTCTCGTGTGAAACCATGGAGGCAAAAAGGCAGTGCTATGACATAGTGAAGGGACAAACAGAAAGAAATTTCCACCCAAGAATACTCTATCCAAAAAAGCTGGCATTCAAATATGATGGAGATTTCAAAATATTCATAGATAAACAGAAACTAAGAGAGGATGCTAATAAGCAACCTGCCCTTCAAGAAATACTAAAGGGGGAAACAGAACAGTTGGGCTTCCATCTATTATATAGGACGTCCAGAGTTTCATGACCAGGTCCTCCTGGTGAAGGCAGACTGGCCCCTGTGACAAGGTGGCCCATGCTGAGTGTGGGCCCATGTTCAGTGCAGGTCCACATGGAGTCCTGGACTGCATGGAGTGCTAGCCTGCAGAGAGTACTACCCTGCACAGAAGTGCTGCCCCACACAGGAATGTGGCACAGCACAGGAGTGCTAGTCCACGCACAGAGCTGGTGCAGCAAGATGATGCAACAAAACAAGAGACAGGGGAGACATAATAAGAGATGAAGCAATTAGGGACCTGAGGTGGGTGCAGGAAAATGATTTCCACTATTCCACTCTGGAAGGTCCCAGGACCAATTTCCAGAGTGACCTAATGAGAATACAAACAAATACAGAAGAACAAACAGTGAATGGACACTGAGAGTAGAGCTCAGTCCCTGGACCCCACTGGCTTCCCAGAGTTGTTTTTTTTTTTTTTCATTTGTTTGCTTTTCTTGTTTTGTTTTGTTTTTTCAGGAGTCAATGGGAACTGAACCCAGGGCCTCCCATGTGGGATGTGGGAACTAAACCACTTAAGCCACATCCACTCCCTCAGTTAAATCTTTGATTTTAACTCTTTCTTCTTTTTTAATATACTCATTTAGGTGTTCTCGTTTTCATTTGTCTCAATATATTTATTGATTTTCCTTGCAATTGCTTCTTTAACACCCTGATTATTTAGGAGCATAATATTTAGTCTTCACATGTTTGGGAATTTACCTCATTCCTGTCTATCTTTGATTTCTAGTTTCATTCCATTATGATATGGGAAGTTGCTTTGTATAAATTCAATATATTTATACTTATTTAGAGCTGCATTGGGCCCTAACATGTGATCTACACTGGAAAGTAATCCATGGGCTCTTGAGAAGAATGTATAACCCACTGAGCTTGGATGCAACATTCTGTATATGTCTATTAGTCCTAACTTGATAATCTTATTGTTGAAGTTTTCTGTTGCCTTGTTGATCTTCTGTCTAGTTGTTCTATCTAATAATGTGAGTGGTGTGTTGAAGTCGACAATGATTATTGTAAAGATACCTCTTTCTCCCTTCAGGTTGCCAGAGTTTCTCTCATGTATTTTGGGACACCCTGGTTAGGTGCATAGATATTTATGAAGGCATGTCTTTTATTAATATTTAATGGACTTCTGTATCTCTTATAACTCCTTTGCATTTAAAGTCTGTTTTGTCTGATATTAGTATAGCAAACCCTGCTCTTTTTTGGTTACAATTTGCATGGAGTATCTTCTTCCAACCTTTTGATTTCAGCCAGTTTTTGTCCCAGGGTCTAAGGTGAGTCTCTTGTAAGCAGAACATGGATGGCTCATATATTTTTATCCATTCTGTCAACCAATACCTTCTAATTGGGGAGTTTAAGCCACTCACATTCAATATTAATGTAAATGCATTATTTATTTCCACCATTTTACTCTTTGGTTTTCATATGTCATATCATATTTTCATCTATTTTTTTAACTCTTTTGATTATCCTTTCTGCTACTCTTTCTTCTATACTCTACTCCATGCCTCTCTTCTCTTTGTCTTTCAAGCTCTAAGACTTCCTTTAACATTGGCTGCAAAGTGGATTCTTTTTTTCTTACCATTTTATTTATTTATTTTTAAGATATATTGATCACACAAAATGTTACGTTAAAAATTATGAGAGATTCCTATATACCTCATTCCCTCCACTCCTCACACATCAGCTTCTTTCATTAGTGTGGCACATTCATTACATTTGAAGAATACATATTGGAGCACTGCTATAAAGCATAGATAATAGTTTACATTGTAGATTATACTCTCTCCCAGTCCATTCAGTGGTTTGTGGCATGATATATAATGTCCTGTATCTGCCTGCAATATCATTCAGGACAACTCCAAGTCCCAAAAATGTCCCCATATCACACCTCTTCTACCCTCTCCCTCCTCTCAGCAACACCCATGGCCACTGTCTCCACACTGATGATATAGTTCCTCCCATTGCTAGAGTCACAATAATTCTATAGTAGAATACCAGTAAGTCCACTCTAATCCCTATTTTATTCTTCCATCCTCAGAACCCTGGGGTGGAGATGCCCACTCCATGTGTAAATTGAGAGGGGGCTTAGATCCCACATGGCTGATCAATGGGATTCTCTTGATTGCAGTTGTATACTCTCTCAGTTCCTTGGTGTGGTGGTTGACCATCCTCACCTCCTTGTTAGCTGACCTAGGTAAGTCCAACAAACTGGAGAGTATGTTTTACAACTCTGCTGAGACTCAGGGCCCAGCTGGTACATAGAAAGTCCAGAGATTCAAGTCTCCTGGGTATACACCAACCACAAGTTCAGTAAAAGGAACAGCAGTGGCATGTTTAGAGAACTCACATCTGAGTCCAACTCCATTACACTCAGGAGCACAAATTCTGAAGTAAGGTCCACTGGGAAGGCACTGAACTACTCCAGAGCCATCAGCCATGATTGTAGGACCTGGTATCTCCATACCCCTCAAGAGCACCACTACTTTATCTATTTTGGCTTTCTCTGAGATCCTGCTGAGATGTGCATAAGCGTGATGCCTCTGATGACCTCCTAACTCATTTTGGAGTCTTAGCCATATAAACTCATTTGTCTTTACAATTTTCCCCTTTTATTCAAGGTCTTTTTCTAGTTGCATCACCACGTGGTGCTTGGTAGTAATCCCTCGGTGCCAGGGAGGCTCATCCCCGGGAGTCATATCCCACAGTGGGAAGAAGGTCATGCATTTAAATGCTGAGTTTGGCTTAGAGAGTGGCTACATTTGAGCAGCATGAAGGCTCTCAGGAGGTAACTCTTAGACACTGTGTAGCTCTAGGCCAAATTGAAATTTCAACTGTACAGGCTCATAAGCATAGTTGTCAGTATCAAGGACCCATCACTGCACCATCCTTCTTCACTGGTCTTCGCCCTTGCACTTGGGGGATTGTTGCTGTTCCATTAGGAATGTGACAGAGCTCCCCAGAATGGAAACTCAGCATTCCCTCAATTGTTGTATGAAACTCTACCCCACTATTTCAATACCCAACAAAAATCCGAACATATCTATATACCCTATATGCATGCCCAGGCGAACTCCCTCCTACCCATGCATCCCCCTTCAATGACACCCCACACCGATGCTCCTCCCTTGCCATAGTTGACCTCCTCTGTGATCCAAAACTTCTTCAGAAATGAAGCCTAATATATTACCAAATTGTGTTAATAAGTAAAATGAAATAATAATGATAGGTTTAAAGATTAGAAGTAAAATACATAATTGAGAAAAATTAAAATAAGTAAAAAATAAATTGGGGTATTAAAAAATGAAAAACATCATAAAATTTTTTTGAGATTGTGCCTTTCATTACTGTAATAGACGTTGTCCTATATGTATAGAGGCAAGGCAATCTCATCCATTTCTTCCTCAGTGTCTTATATCTTTTTTATTTTTTTCTTAGTTTTATATAATATTTTCAGAAAAGTATTTTTATAGATTTATTTATTTTATTTATTTCCAATCTCTCCCTCCCTTCAGAGTCCACAGTGACACCCAAGTTGCACTGCTTAAAGAACAAGATTTGTAGATACTTGCAACAGTGCTGAGGGCTTGACACACTAGTCTCTCCTACCACATTGGGAGTCACCCATACTCACGAGAGACACCCTTCCCTCTGTTTGAGAACACCAGGCCTCTGCAAGATGGGGGTACAATGCCTTCCCACTCATTTTATGTGTCTGCACCCACTGATATAACACACTATGACAAATGAGCACTCACACACTCCCTTGAAGCTTGCCCCAGGAGCACCCTGAGCCAGATGCCCCCCATCAAATATCTTAAACCAGTAACACTTCCTAATTAAATTTTCTAAAGAGTTTTCTCAACATTATAGTTTCAACCATGTACCTGACAATCTTTCATGTTCACCTGCTCCTCCCAACTTCTTCCCAATTCCATGGACCAGCTGACCCATCTTCCCAACCCTTGCCTCCCTCAAGCTTGTGAATCACAAATCAATACTATCCCTATACCCCATCTTATTCCTTCACTGCACAAGTACTTACCTCCTCCTTATCATAGATTTTGCCCTATTGGGCGCTGGCTCACAACCTTCCTCTCCCCCCTATTTCCTGTAAGCCTATCATCCAGTCTCTAGCTCTCTGAGACTGCTTGATTTGTTCAGTGCATATCAGAGAGGTCATGTAGTGTTTGTCCTTGAATCCTGACTTTTTTCCCTCAACATAAGGTCCTCAAGATTCAACCATATTATCCCATGTGTTAGTATTATATTCCTTCTTACAGCTGAGTAGTATTCCATTGTCTGTATATACCATATTTTGTTTATTCACTTTTCTGTTGATGGGCATTTGGGTTGATTCCAAGTTTTGGCAGTAGTGAGTAATGCTGCAATGAACATTGTTGTGCCTATATTGGTTGGTATCCTTGTTTTCAGGTCTTCTGGGTATATACCCAGGAGTGGATTCCTGGGTCATAATATAGCTAGTTTTTGGAGGAACCACAATGGTTGGATCCTTCTACATTCCCACCACCAGTGGATGAGGGTTCCCATTCCTCCAAACCCTTTCCAACACTGGTAGTCCTCTGTTTTTTAACAGCCACCAGTCCAATGGGTGTAAGATGGTATCTCATTGTAGTTTTCATTTGCATTTTCCTAACAGATAATAATTTTGAGCATCTTTTCATGTGCTTTTTAGCCATTTGTATTTCTTCTTTGGAGAAGCATCTGTTCAAATCTCTTGCCCATTTTTTCAATGGTTTGTTTCTTTTTATTTTTGAGATATAGGATTTCTTTATATATGCTGGAAATTAGGCTCCTATCAGATATATGGTTACCAAGTATTTTCTCCCATTGGGTAGCCTGTCTTTTCACTTTCTTGATAAACTCCTTTGAGGTACAAAAGATTTTAATTTTCAGGGGGTCTCATTTATCTATTTTTTCTTTCATTGCTCATGCTTTGGGTATGAAATTCCTGAAGTAATCTCCTATTACAAGGTCCTGTAGATGCTTCCCTACATTGTCTTCCCAGGTCTTTATGGTCTTGGCTCTTATATTAAGATCTTTGGTCCATCTTGAGTTGATTTTTATATAAGGTGTGAGATGGGAATCCTCTTTCATTCTTTTGCATAGGCATATCCAGTTCCCCAAGCACCATTTGTTGAAGAGGCCATTCTTTCGCCTCTCTCCCATCCAAAGAAATTTCATAGTTACTTTTTCCAGTTCATTTTAAAATGCTGTGTTAATTTTCTGGCCCAGGGCACTTCTTGGTTGGGAGGTTTTTAAAGTCTGATTCTATCTCTTTACTTGTGATTGGTGAGTTGAGAGCATCAATTTCTTCTTTCATCAGTGTAGGCTGCTTATCTGTTCCTAGTAATTTGCTCACTTCCTCTAAATTGTCCTTCTTATTGGCATATAGTTTTTCAAAATATCCTCTTATGATAGTCTTTAATTCTCTATGGTCAATAGTGATATCCCCTTTCTCATTTCTTATTTTGTGTATTTGTATCTTCTTTTTTTCTTTGTTACTCTAGCTAAGGGTTTATCAATTTTATTGATTGTCTCAACTACCTCTTCATTTTCTTTATTTTTTCTAGTACTTTTTTATTAATATTTCATTTAGGTCTGCTCTGGTCTTTGTTATTTCTTTCTTTCTTCTTCCTTTGAAGTGAGTTCATTGTTTTTTTTACTAATTCCTCCAAGTGTGCAGTTAGGTCTTCAATTTTAGCTCTTCTTTTTTGATATATGAATTTATGGCTATGAATTTATGTCTCAGTTCAGTTCTTGCAGCATCCCATAAGTTTTGATACATTGTGTTGTCATTTTTATTAGTTTTCAGGTAGTTACAGATTTCTTTTGAGATTTCCTCCTTGACCCACTGTTTGTCTAATAGTTTGTTGCTTAACTTCCATGTCTTTGTGCCTACGCTTGTTCTCTGGCCCTTTCATATTTCCAGCTTCACTCCATTTTGGTCAGAGAAATTATTTTGTATGATTTCAATCTTTCTGAAATCACTGAGACTTTCTTTATGGCCTAGAAGGTGGTCTATCTTGAAGAATGTTCCATATGCAGTTGAGAAGAATGTATATCCTGCTGTCTTTGGGTGTAGTATTCTGTCTATGTTTATTAGGTCCAGATCCTCTAATATATTATTCAAAGTCTTTGTTTCTTCATTGGTTCTCTGTTGGGATGTTCTGTCTAAGGGTGATAATGGTGTATGAAAGTGCCCCACTATAATTGTACAGGCATTTATTCCTCCCCTTAGTTTTTGCAATGTTTGCCTCATGTATCTTGAGGTGCCCTGGTTAGGGACATACATGTTTATTATTGTTTTTTATTCTTGAAACATTACCTGTTTACTAACATGTAGTGTCCATCTTTGTCTCTCACAATCATTTTTCACTTGAAATCTATTTTGTCCAATATTAGTATAGCTACTCCTGCCCTTTCTTGGTTATTTTTTGCTTGTAAGATTATTTTCCAGCCATTCTCTTTCAACCTCCTTGAATCCCTGGATATAAGTTGGGTTTCTTGTAGACAGCATATAGATGGGCCATATTTCCTTCTCCATTCTGCCAATCTGTGTCTCTTGACTGGTGAGTTTAATCCATTAACATTCAGTGTTATTACTCTCAAGGAATTACTTACATTAGCCATATTTTCTTTGGATTTATGGGTATTATATGTTGTTTTTATTTCTTTTTGTCTTTTTAGTTGTTTTTATACTCTCCTCCAACTCTGTCTCCTCTGTATTTTTCTTTCAGCCTGAAGAACTCCCTTTTGTAGTTCTTTCTTTTAGATTTATTTATTTCTCCCTCCTTCCCCACCCCTCTTGCTCTCAGTGTCCATTCACTGTGTGTTCTTCTATGTCTGTTTGCATTCTCATTAGGTGGCTTTGGGAATTGATCCTGGGACCTTCCAGAGTGGGATAGTGTCAATCATTCTCTTGCACCACCTCAGGTCCCTGATTGCTTCATCTCTTGTTATGTCTCCTCTGTGTCTTGTTTTGTTGCATCATCTTGGTGCACCAGCTCTGTATGTGGACTAGCACTCCTGTGCTGTGCCACATTCCTGTGTGGGGCAGCACTCCTGTGCAGGGTAGTACTCTGTGCAGGCCAGCAGTCCGTGTAGTCCAGGACTCCATGTTGGCCTGCACACAACATGGGCCTGTACTCTGCATGGGCCACCTTGTCACACGGGCCAACTTGCCTTCACCAGGAGGCCCTGGGCATCAAACTCCAGACCTCCTATATAGTAGATGAAACCCCGATTGCTTGAGCCATGTCCGCTTCCCCCTTTAGTATTTCTTGAAGGGCAGGTTGCTTATTAGCATCCTCTCTTAATTTCTGTTTATCTATGAATATTTTGAAATCTCCATCATATTTGAATGCCAGCTTTTCTGGATAGAGTATTCTTGGGTGGAAATTTTTTTCTGTTTGTCCCTTGACTATGTCATAGCACTGCCTTTTTGCCTCCATGGTTTCACGTGAGAAATCAGCACTTAATCTTATTGAGTTTCCCTTGTATGTGATGGTTCTCTTTCCTCTTGCTGCCTTCAGTATTTTCTCTTTGTCTTGAGTATTTTCTCTTTGTCTTGAGTATTTTCTCTTTGTCTTTGACAAGTATATGTCTTGAAATAGGCCTGTTGGGGTTTATAATGTTTGGGGTGCACTGTGCTTCCTGGACATATACATACAACTCCCTCAGTAGGTTTGGGAAGTTTTCAGCCATTATTTACTACAACACCCCTTCTCTCGCTTTCTCTTCTCTTCTCCATCTGGGATGCCTATAATGCATATGTTTGTACATTTTCCATTATCACTCTAAACACAAAACTCTGCTGCACTTTTTCTTTCTATCTCTCAATTATACTAGCCATTTGATTTTAAATTTACCATCTTCCACATCACTGTTTCCTCTGCCTATTCCAATCTCCTGTCATTTGCTGAGAGGGTATTTTTTATTTCTTGGATTGGGCCATTCATCACCATCGTATCTGTTATCTTTTGTGTGTGTTTACAATTTCTTCAGTATGCTCTCCAAGTGTTTTCTTAATATCTTTAATCTCTTCCTTCACTTCAATGAGCTGGTTCATGATATTAGGTTGGACAGCTTTGAGTAATTGTTTGATGTTCTGCTCCTCTTCCTGGTTTTTAATTTGTTTATTGGACTGGACCATGTCTTCATAATTATTGGTATAGTCTGTAATTTTTTGTTGTTGTCTGGTCATTATTTATTCTTGATGGGTTTGGTCAGTTGATTACCTTCTCTGTGTAGCCTCTGGTATTATTTAGTTGTTGTTTTGTGTGTGTGTGTGCATGTTAAGTTTTCTCTTTAACACTTTGTTCTTCTTATTCTATTTCCTTGATAGTCTCTAAGTTCCCTTGAATGAAACAGATTAGGGCCAGGGAAAGTAAAAGATATAAGAAAAGAAAAAGTATTATAGTAATATTGATAGTAAAGGTTAGCAGAAGAACCATATAGGACCTAGGAGAATGAATATTAAACTTGTGTAAGCAATGTAGAGGTATAGGAATAAAAAACTGGAGCACCTATAATGAAACGGGAATCTTAATATGGAGAAGAATACAGTATGAATTAAAAGGCCAGTGTGGTGAGGATAGAGGGAAAGAGAAAAGAACGGAAAAAACAGGAAGTGTTCATAAAAGATAAAAAACAGAAGTGTTAGAAATAAAAAGCCAGAAAAATTGGGGGCTAAACAAAGTGAGGTGGAATGTAAGAGCAACAACAGAAGACAGAAGATAGAAAGATGTAGGAAGGAAAAGAGATAGTGTTGGTAGCCAAAATCAATACACACAGAAAAGAGGAAATTGAGGAAGAAGAAACAGCAAACAAGAAACAAGACAGCAGCACCCAATTAAAAAGAGGGGGGGTGATGAAGAGGAAGGGAGGACAAGAAAAGAAAAACAACAGACAAATCCACAAGAAAGTAGTCAACCAAACACTAAGAAAAAACAGACTTCTCTCTTAAGCCCATGTGGATCTTGTCAGGCTGCCAATGTTAATAAATTACCTTGTAGCCTTCTCATGGCAGATTTTGTTGTGGGTTTTAGTGAGTAAACTAAGTTAAATTATATAACAAAAATAACCTCTTTTTCAATGAAAAATAAGAGACCCAAGGGAAGCCTATACAAGGATAATGTCTGTTTTCCCTATCCTGAAGTATCAGCTAGATGTTTAAAATCCCAGTGGGTCACCTCTCTAAGAGGAGCCAAGAATCAAACTAAAGACCTTGTATACCCAAGGCTGAAACTCCTACACTGAGCTAAACTTTCTTGTTGGGTTCATTAGCTCTTCAGAAAGAATCCCTTTCCCTGGGGCAGGAGAGTCTTTACAATTGGATAAACTGCTGACTAGGAATCTGTCCTCCCCCTTCCCTCCCCCTCATTTTTTTCTAACTGCTTTTTCTCCCAGGGCAGCAGGAAGCTATAGCCTGTGAGAGTTCCCTTTTAAAATTCAAATGTGACCCTGTTGAATTAACTCACTGCAGAAAAAAATGACACTCTGTCTTTTTGAGAGAGAGCACCCACACCTGGCCAGGAACCCTAAATATGTCTTGGAATCCTATTAAGCACTTCCTCCTGTCCCCCTGCCTTAGGTGAGTTGCACAGGACTAGTTAATTGCCTGAGTCCACCTTCACCCAGACCAATTTTCCCTATCCCAGGGAGGTTAGGGAAATCAGGCTGCCTCATCAAATTCGCCTCTCCCCTCTTCCTGGTTTCTCCTCAAGCCAGCTGGTACGATCCTCAAAGCTGAAAAAAGAGGGTCCAGACAATTGAACCTGCACTTGGGGGACCGCTCTCCACCCTTCACCAGAGTTTGTGTCCTCCAGCTGGGTGACTGGTAAGGGAGAGGGAATGCCTTGGCTTCCTGCCCTGAGGGAGGGGTTTAGCCATCCCACAGTTCCAGCCTCCAGCATAAGAAACTCATGGTTTTACCTTGAACAATCACTCTTTTTGTCGGACTCTCTCCAGATTGTTGCCCTGAAGCCTCTGCACAGTGGGTTCTCAAATAGCTCACTCAGGCAGGATTTTGTCCCCACTCATCCATTTATTTTGTAGGAGAGATTTGTGGGTGTACTTAGTCTGACGCCATCTTGCCTTCCTCTTCATTTTACTCTTTTTTTTAACACTTTTAAATTAAAGTTAATAGATCACATAGAACATTACATTTGAAAAAACATAAGAGGGTCCCATGTAACCCACTCCCCATTTTTGTAAATTCTATTTTTTGAAGATACATACATCACAGAAAAGGTTATATTATAAAAAAACATAAGAGGTTCCCGTATACCCCCTCTCCCCACCCCACTCCTCCCATACCAAGCTTCCCCCATCATTGTGGCACACTCATCACACTCAGCGCACACATTTTGGAGCAGTGCTGCACCACATGGATAATAGTTTATCATGTTGTTCACACTCTCCCCCAGTACATTTAGTGGGTTATGGAAGGATATAAAATGTCCCAGCATCTGGCCCTGCAATATCATTTAGGACAACACCAAGTCCCAAAAATGCCCCCTCATCATGTCTCTTTTTCCCTCTCCCTGTCCTCAGCAACTACTGTGGCCACTTTCTGCACGTCAATGATACAATTTCTTATGTTACTAGTCACAATAGTTTCATAGTAGAATATCAGTAAGTCCTCTCTAAACCATATTTTATTCCTCCACTCTGTGGTCCATGGGATGGTGATGTCCACTCCACCTCTTGATCAAGAGGGGCTTAGATTGCACATGGATGGTGGATGCAATTCTCCTGCTTCCAGTTGTAGGCAGTCTTGGTTCTTACGAGCAGTCTTCTCTCTTCCTCTGTTTGATTAAAATTGATTTAAAATTTAAATACAGTTAAATATATTGATCTTAACTGAGTGATGTCAAATATTTCTAACCTTTTATCACCTTCCTCTACAGTATCTAATTACCCTATCAAGATATGAATCATTTCCAATAATCTGGAAAAATAATCCCTATTTGCTTCAATCAATAACTGCCTCCCAACATATTTTCCCTCATTCTCATTTTCTTTACTCATACATTCATTTTGCCACATCTTGAAATTCATAATAATGAAATAAATCAGAATTAACATTTTGGTGCCTGCATCCTTTGCTCACAATATTGTTTTGAGATTCATTCTTGTTGTTTGGTGTATCGGCAGTTCCCTCATTTTTTACCATTTACTCCTTTGAAATTGAATGACTGTATTACAAAATATTTATTTACGTCCTCTTGGTGGATGACTGGGTCCTTCATGTTTGTGTTATGAGCTAAAGATATTATGAGTATCCATTATATAAGGACATGTTTTCCTTTCTTCTGAGTGATAGAAAGGAAGGCTCAATCCCAAAAGGTCCTTCACATCCCACTAATTGCTGCATCAGCTGCTTTTGGCAAAGATGGTTCCTCTGGACTTCTTGAAGTGCTCCCATCCCTTATTCCTGATTCATCACATTCTCCTTTTTCTTTTTATCATCTGGACTCTCTTGGCTCTGCATGTCTGTTTTTCAGAAGATATACATTATTTTCATATTCTTTTAGTAGTTATATATGAAAAGACAACATTTTTCATCGCCTTATCAAATCTAACGTTAACATAATCTGTTATGCATTTCCAAGATGATACATCATTTTAGAGAACTTTAAGGTTTACTGAAAAATCATGCATGATTTTCCCAATATAATCACCCATATACACACTGCTTCCATACTATCAGTACTGTGCGTGTGTGTGTGAACTTTGATGATTTGTTTAAGTCTTTTGCCCATTTTTTAATTGGGTCATTTGTTGCTTTAGTGTTGAGTTGTAGAATCTACTTACAAATCATGGGTAGTAAACACTATCAGATTTGTGACATCCAAATACTTTCTCCCTTTAAGCCAGCTCCTTTTCACCATTTCAGACCTTACCCCTACCTCATACCTTAAACAAAAATTAACTGAAAATGATCAAAGACCTAAAGAAAAGTGCCAGGACCATTCAACTCACAGAAGGCAATGCCAGGAAGTATCTTTAGACCTTGGGCAGAGCAAACGTTTCTTATTTACAATGGAAGCACTTGCAATGGAAGAAAAATAAATAAATGGAAACTCCTCGCAATCATATCATTTGTGCTTGAAAAGATTGGTCAAGAAAGCAGCCTACACAATGGAAGAAAATACTTGGAAACCATATACCTCATAAGGGCTTACTCTCCAAAATATATAAAGCAAAACCACAATTCAAGAAAGAAAACACAAACAAAATGGCAAAATGGGTGAAAAACTTAAGACATTTTTCCAAAGAGCAAGCACAAATGGCTTAAAATCACATGAAAAGATGCTTTCCACAAGTAGCTATTTGGGAAATTCAAGTCAAACCACAATGTGATATCATAACACACCTACTAGAATGGCCACTATAAAAAAACAACAACCAGAAAACTGCAATTGTGGGAAAGGATGTGGAGAAGGAGGAACAGTCATTCACTGCTGGTAGCAATGGAAAATGGGGTAGCCACTGTGGAAGACAGTTTAGCATTTCCTAGGAAGCTAAGCATGGAATTGTTCTATGATCTGGCAACCACGCTACTAGGTTCATACCCAGAGGAACTGAAAGATGGAAGGTGAATAGACCTTTGCTCACCGATACTCCTCAGTGTCCATCCACCAATGAATGGATGAGTGAAATGCGATATATACATACAAAGGAATGGATGTAAGAAAGAAGGAAGACCTTATTCATGTCACATTATGGACTTTTTGAAATAATCCATGCACAGAAAGACAAATATATTATGATTTCACTAATATCCACTAATTATAAAGCTAACTCATAGGGTTATAATCTATAATATAGGTTACCCAGAGATGGAAGCAGTGTAAAAATGGGGAGCTGACACTTACTTTGTGAAGAATTTTTCATTATGTTAATTACAAATGTTTGGAAATGGGTAGAGGTGATGTAGCATATTATTGTGAGTATAATTTAATTGACAGTGGTCAATTATGTGAGTAAATGTGCTTAAAGGGGAAGTTTGGGATCATGTATGGTAATAGAAGGAAAGCTACAGGATAAAACGTGTATAGCACAATGAACCATCTAGTGGATGGTGACTATGGTTAACAGTAGAAATACAAGAAATGCACATTCTTACAAGTACTAACAATAGGGTGGAATATGGGGAACATGTAAGTAATGCCAACTAAGGGTACAACTGCCAGCACTGTTTCTCCTGGCACTCTGGCTCCCATGGGGAACACAGGCTTCCTTATCCCACTGCGCTATTACTTCTGAGGAGACACTGAGGATTGAACCTTTCATTCAAAAGTGGTGAACCTGGAATAACATTTACAACCTTGAAACCTCTTCATGAGGGATGAATGACTTAATACTAATAATAAGTCTAGCTTTGAATTTCTTCTCAGGATTCCCTTAATCCTCTCAGGCTAAGTTCCAGGCAGGCCCTAGGAATCCATTCTGATTGGATGGGCTGAGAAATTCTAGCTTAAGGAATTTGAGCCCCTGGCTTGGAGACTGGGGTGGAATAAGAAGGTATTCAGGGAAGTGGACTTGTCCCAATGGATAGGGTGTCTGCTACCACATGGGAGGTCCATGGTTCAAACCCTGGGCCTCCTTGACCTGTGTGGAGCTGGCCCACGCACAGTGCTGATGCATGCAAGGAGTGCCCTGCCATGCAGGGGTGTCCCCCACAGAGGGGAGCCCCACACACAAGGACTGCACTCCATATGGAGAGCTGCCCAATGCGAAAGAAAGTGCAGCCTGCCCAGGAATGGCACCACACACATGGAGAGCTGACACAACAAGATGATGCAACAAAAAGAATTGCAGATTCCTGCTGCCGCTGATAAGATTAGAAGCGGTGACAGAAGAACACTCAGTGAATGGAAACAGAGAGCAGGCAACTGGGGTGAGGTGGAAGGGGAGAGAAATAAATTAAAAATCATAATAAAATTAAAAAAAGAAGAAGGTATTCAATGTGAAATAGGGTAAAAATTCTCAGAATGACTTTTAGAAGCATGAGGATTTGGCAGGTTACCCCAACAGTGAGGATCACATGGTCCTGAGGTCAGATCTCCAGAAATAAAAGCCCAGTCCCAGGCAGAGAAAGTATCCCAGGTAATACCATGGTTGGCATGAACTTTTATTAACCAAAGGGCAAGCACAGCCCTTGCTTCCTATACCATGAATATGTGCGATGGATCAGGCCAGTTCCTGAGCTCTCTTCAGGGCTTCATGACCAGCATCATTTTATATGACTAGAATTATTATCTTAGTGATGTCAGCTGTCTCCGTGGGAGAGGAGCTCCTTGCTGCTCCCTCAGCTTTCCATGGGGGTGTGTCATGTCATTGATGGAAAGCAGGAGTGAGAGATGGGTGTGGGATGGGGAGTGTAGATTTTCTGATCTTGTCCGAGAGGGATTTCTTCCTTCTTATACAATTCATACGGCAGCACTCTTGTATGGGAATAAAAATTGTTCCATGTAACTTTTAAATTTTTATTCTTTATTCTTTTCAAATAGACCATTGAATTACATAAAATTCTTTGGCATGAACTTTTATTAACCAAAGGGCAAGCACAGCCCTTCCTTCCTATACCATGAATATGTGCGATGGATCAGGCCAGTTCCTGAGCTCTCTTCAGGGCTTCATGACCAGCATCATTTTATATGACTAGAATTATTATCTTAGTGATGTCAGCTGTCTCCGTGGGAGAGGAGCTCCTTGCTGCTCCCTCAGCTTTCCATGGGGGTGTGTCATGTCATTGATGGAAAGCAGGAGTGAGAGATGGGTGTGGGATGGGGAGTGTAGATTTTCTGATCTTGTCCGAGAGGGATTTCTTCCTTCTTATACAATTCATACGGCAGCACTCTTGTATGGGAATAAAAATTGTTCCATGTAACTTTTAAATTTTTATTCTTTATTCTTTTCAAATAGACCATTGAATTACATAAAATTCTTTGGCATGAACTTTTATTAACCAAAGGGCAAGCACAGCCCTTCCTTCCTATACCATGAATATGTGCGATGGATCAGGCCAGTTCCTGAGCTCTCTTCAGGGCTTCATGACCAGCATCATTTTATATGACTAGAATTATTATCTTAGTGATGTCAGCTGTCTCCGTGGGAGAGGAGCTCCTTGCTGCTCCCTCAGCTTTCCATGGGGGTGTGTCATTGATGGAAAGCAGGAGTGAGAGATGGGTGTGGGATGGGGAGTATAGATTTTCTGATCTTGTCCAAGAGGGATTTCTTCCTGCTTATACAACTCATACGGCAGCACTCTTGTATGGGAATAAAAATTGTTCCATGTAACTTTTAAATTTTTATTCTTTATTCTTTTCAAATAGACCATTGAATTATGTAAAATTCTTTGTAAGTATACTGTTTACCTTCTTCCCAAGAAAGATGAAAATCTCATTTATATTTATTTATTTTACATCTATTAAAATTTTTAAATTTACATCTATTAAGTTTTACTTTTAACTTAGGTTTCTTGGCAATATACTCTTGCAAGTTATAATGCTTTTGTCTTAAAAACAACTCATGACAACTGCATATATGTTCAACTTACAATTACATATGTAATACATATTATATAGATAAGAATAAAAGAAAGTTTATACTCATAAGATCAACACAAAAATTGTAACATAAATATAAGAACAGATTAATAAATAATGAACATATACATAAGTCTCTCAAGTATATGAACAATTTTGTCAGTAGTAGTATTTTCTTTCATGTTGAGTTTCTGTAAAGAGAAAGTTCCATATTTCTGGTGTGTTCCTCAAGTTGAAACTGTGTGATTGAAAGAGGAATTGACTATGGAGGAAATCACTTGTGTGTTCAGGAGGTGAAGGTAGAAGATCTCCAGCCCATGGAGCAAGTTCTGTTGATCCACTGCCCTCAAAAATTCTTTGATGGAAGAATTGGAGAGGGTCATTACTGCCTGGTGGCTCTGTAGGCCTGAGGGGAGCAGAAGCTCAGTGCTGCTTTAAGACTGACCTAGCCCACTGCTGCAGGAGTGACCATCAGGGAGGGGAAGGGATTCCAAACACACTGAGTGTGGAAAAGCACCTGGTGCTGCGGTGGTCCTCAGGACCTCTTCTTGTGCCTTCAGTGTTTTCAGCATCTTCTTCATCTCTTTTTCTTGTCTGTAACATCTGGCTCTCTCTTCCTGTAGTTTTAGGACCACTGAAGTTAATTCCTCCATCAACACTGCTGTCGTTCCCTTAAACTTTCTGTAGGTGTCAATGAGGCTGGGCATTTTCTTTCTTCTTTGGCAATTAATAATTTTCATTATTATATTTTGAACAGGAGAAAAAAATACTATGCCAAACAAAGATTTCATCAATCCTGAAGATAATAGAGTACAAGTTAAATGAGAATGGCACTTTTTAAAACATGGACAATAGCTCATCATAAGAATTTTTTTTAATGTGGTTTTTTAAATCTTATTATCACTTTATTTTTTTTCTTTTTTTAAATTGATTTTGTAAAAATATTACATTAAAAAAAAATATGAGGACACCTTCAACCCCACCACCCCCACCCTACCACTCCCCCCCCAGCAACGCTCATTTCCATCATCATGACACATCCATTGCATTTGGTAAGTAAGTCTCTGGGCACCTCTGCACCTCATGGTCAATGGTTCACATCATGGCCCATACTCATTTTTTAAAGTAACTTTCTGTAGCCTAGCTTCCTCTAAAGATGACTTAGTCTCTGCATACCTCCTCTTCACATCACTCATCTTATCAAGAAGTTGACACTTCTTGACAATCAGTGTAGCTAGTGTGTCTGCAAGCTGTTTTTCATGTTTTATATAAAGTCGGCTTCTAACAGAGTGCTCAAGTCTGAACAGGAGGAGACACACCAGAAGGCTGAAGAAGGATTGAAATGCCCCCGAGTCCTCCAGGAGGCTGTGGAATGTGAGGTATGGAGTAGTGCCATTGCGCTCCATCACCACCTCTCAAAGCTTCCCTAGGATCGTCCAAAGACAAGCTCCACAGAGCACTACAGGCCCTCTGTGGCACTGATGCCACCACAGGACTCTGCCCAGTAACCCTGTATCCACAACAAACCCCAGGGAACTCCCCAGCATTCTGCCTGGAACCCACAAGCAACTGACAGCCCAACTGCTCATCAGTGAGTGGTCAGTGGGGGAAAGATACTGAAAATGAAATGTGCTTATCTCCATTGTACTCTTACGAGCAGTCTTCTCTCTCTCTCTCTTATTGCTTGTTTCAAAGTGATGTAAAATTTAAATATAGTTAAATGCTTTGTTCTTAACTGAATGATGTCAAATTTTTCAAACCTTTCATCTCCTTCACCTACACCATCCACTTGCCCTATCAAGATAGGAATCATTTCCAATAATCTGGAAAATAATCCCTATACACGTCAATCAATAACCATATTCACTCTCGTTCTTACTTTCTCTCCTCATACAGTTGTTTTGCTACATCTTGAAATTCATAAAAATGAAATAAATTGGAATTTACATTTTGGGACCTGCATCGTTTGCTCAAAATAACTGTTCTGAGGTTCATTCTTCTTGTTTGGTGGATCAATAGTTCCCTGTTTGTTTGTTTTTTTATCATTGAATCCATTGAAATTGAATGACTGCTACAAAATTCTTGTTCCTTTTGGTGTGGATATTTGGACCCTTCAAATTTAAGGTATTATGACCTAAAGGTGTTACAGGTATCCTTCACTTAAGGACATGTTTTCCTTTCTGCTGGGTGATAGAAAAGGAAAGCTTACTCCCCAAAGATCCTTCACATCCCACTAATTGCTGCATCAGCTGCGTTTGGCACAGTTGGTTCCTGTGTACTTCTTCAAGTGCTCCCATCGCTTATTTCTGTTTCACCACATTCTCCTTTTTCTTTTTATCATCTGGACTCTCTAGTCTTTCCATGTCTGTCTCCTCTGCTAGTTTGTGTTTTCTTCCAAAAACTCCTCAGCTTTAGTTTTGTTTTCCCCCAGGGCTCCATACTTGGACCTCTTTCCTTCTCCAGAAATTGATTCACTTGTGGTTCATGTGATTACTCTTGGCCTTAAGTTCCATCTCTCCTGGCATGAGTACTAACCCTACTTATCTAATCCAATTTTCCACACAGTCCAGATTTACACAGAGTTGTATCCAGGACATCCCACTTCTGTGTGTAATGTGCCAATGCCAAACTCTAGACTCCTCCCCCAAACTCCTACTTCTTGGTCTCTCCCTTTTCCATAGTCAGCATTTCCTTCCTGATATGTGTTCAGGCCAAAGCTTTGCGGCCTTTTTTTACTTCTCCCTTTCCTTGTTACTTCCATCCTTCACTTCCTGTGTTCATCTGGCCCCTTCTACTTTGCCTCCTCTTTCTCTCTTGTTAGAGCCTGCTTCATTGCTGACAGGATGACCATGGTTGCCTCCTACATATCCTTCTCCTGCCTCAGCCCTTCAGTTCCTTAAGTTCATGAAACAGAAGTGTATTTTCCTCTTTGCCATGTTTTATATAGATGGCTTAAGGACAAGCGTGCATTAAGTAAAATATATTATTCATGATAATGAAGTAGTCTCTCCTTGTTGATAATTTTTCTCTATTCCATCCCTTGCTGAGAGAGTCGTCCCAGAATCTCCTATTGGGATGTCAGTTTGGCTCTTATGTGGCTCTTACTTGGCTCTCACATGTTGTAATTCTGTCAGTTTGCAAAAGCTTGCAAATAGGTGCACTTCAATTTTAATTTGCTATTTTTTTCTTGGAATTTATACCTTGTAATGACATGATAAGACCCTACAATTCTGGTACTTTTTCCTTAATGATTGTGTATTTGCTGTTGCCATACTGACACAAGATTTACTTATATTTGTGTTTATCTGTGATTATAGAAAATCCATATTTTACTGCCAAACATGTTGTTTATCTTTGATGTTTTTCAGAAGGTACCTGGGATTGAACATGGGAAGCAGGCACTCAACAAGTTGCATTCCATCTGCTCCCCCTTAGGTGGGTTTTGTTTTTTTATACATAGAATTATTTTTTCATTTATTTCTCTCCCCTGCCTGTACCCCCACCCTAAACCAAGCTGAAGAAAAGAAATAGTAAAGATCAGAGCAGAAATAAATGAAATCAAGAACAAAATAACCATAGGGAATGGGAAGCAGCTGTGGCTCAATCAGTTGGGCTCCCATCTACCATATGGGAGGCTCTGGGTTCACATCCTGGGACCTCCTTTGAAGGCAGGCTCATCTGTACACTGTGGTGAGCTGCCAGCTGGGCACTGCAGAGTGCTGCCCAGCCTGCAAGCACCACGGAGTGCTGCTGCCCACAAGTGCTACAGAGACCTGGCTCAGCAAGTTGACACAACAAAAAAGGGAGATAAGCAAAAGAAAATAACAACAACACAGACGAGCATGCAGTGAATGGATGCAGATACCAGAATACAAGCAAGGCACAAACAGGGGGGGAGAGGAAATAAATAAAAAATAAATACAGACACAGTGAATGGACACAGAGAACAGACAGCAAGCAATCTGCAATGGGGGGAGGGGGGAATATGGAATGAATGAATGAAAATAAATTAAAATAAATAAATAAATAAATAGATGCAATAGGGAGAATCAACAAAAAGAAAAATGAAAAGTTGGTTCTTTGTGAAGTTCAACAAATTTGAGAAATCCTTAGGGAGAGCAATAATCAAAAAAGATGCAAATATATGAAATCAGAAATGAGAAGGACACATTACCATGGACCCTGCAGAAATGAGAGATCAAAAAAGGATGCTATGAACTACCGTGTGCAAAAAACGAGACAATGTAGATGAGATGGGCAAATTCCTAGAAAACACACAAACCTATATTAGGGGTTCTGAACAAGGGTTCAACACACCCCCCCAGGGGTGCTTGGGAAGATTACAGGGGGTCTATAAACTTGAAGGAATTTTGAATAATCCTAAATTTTAATTTAAAGACATGCCAATGTTAAGTGCCAAAAACTCTGCTGCTACATTCTGAGAAAGCATTCGTGGTTTTCACCTGACTGGCAAAGGGGTCCGTGGAACAAAAAAGGATAAGAACCCCTGACCTCCACTGACTCTAGAGGAAATAGGAGATCTCAACAAACTAATCACAAGTAAAAAGTTTGAAACAGTCATCAAAAACTTCCCAAAGGGAAGTGGATTTGGCTCAACTGATAGAGCGTCCACCTACCACATAGGAGACCCAGGGTTCAAACCCAGGGCCTCCTGACCCATGTGGTGAGCTGGCCCACATGCAGTGCTGATGTGCACAAGGAGTGCCGTGCCACACAGGGGTGTCCCCTGCATAGGGGAGCTCCATGCACAAGGAGTGCACCCCATAAGGAAAGCTGCCTGTACAGAAAATACAGCCTGCCCAGAAGTGGTGTCGCACACACGGAGAGCTGACGCAACAAGATGTCACAACAAAAAGAGACTCAGATTCCCAGTGCTGCTGACAAGTATACAAATGGACACAGAAGAATAGACAGTGAATGGACACAGAGAGCACACAACTGGGGGGGGGAGTGGGAAATAAATAATAAATCTTAAAAAAAAAAACAAAACCTCCCAAAGATGAAAAGTTCAGGATCAGATGTCTTCACAGGTGAATTCTTCCAGTCATTCAAAGATGATCTAATACCAAACTTGGTCAAGCTTTTCCAAAAAAATTGAACAGGAAAGAATGCTACCAAACTGATTCTATGAAGCCAATATAACCCAAATATCAAAACCAGACAAAGATACAACAAAAAAGAAAATTACAGTCCAATCTCTCTAATGAATATAAATGCAAAAAAATCTTCAACACAATACTTGCAAACCAAATAAAAAATCACATTAAGAGAATTATAACCACAAGCAAGTTGGTTTTATCCCAGGTATGCAAGGGTGGTTCAACACAAGAAAATCAACTAGTGTAATAAGCCACATTGATAAATTGAAGAGGAAAAATCACATGATCCTCTTGATTGATGCAGAAAAGGCATTTGTCAAAATACAGCACCTTTTCTTGATAAAAACACCCAAAAGATAAGAATAGAAGGAAGCTTTCCCAATATGGTAAAATGCATATAAGAAAACCCTACAGCTAGCATGGTACTCAATGGTGAAAGGTAGAATGTTGTGGGAAACTGGCTTACCTTTTTGTTGCTTCCTGTTATTGTAGATGATGTTGCATTTCCTTCCTGTTATTGTAGATGATGTTGCACTTCTGATAGCAAACAGCTGCTCATTAGTTTCCAAATAAATACGATGTGTAAAATAGGGTTGAGGCTCTCAGTTTCAGAAGCTATGAGTCCCCTGGCCCTATCTTTCTCTCCTCTTCTGAGTCTCTCTCTCTGTCCTTTATTTCTAAGTTATACACTGCCTTCCCTTCATGTAGACCTATTGTAAACTGATCGCAGCAGTAGAAAGCTTTTTTGCTGAGATCAGGAACAAGACAAGGATGCCCACTGTCACTATTGTTATTCAATATTGTACTAGAAATTCAGGCTAGAACAATTAGGCTAGATAAAGAAATAAAAGGCATCCAAATAAGAAAGGAAGAAGTAAAACTTCCACTATTCACTGAGGATATGATTGTATACCTAGAAGCTCCTGAAAAATTAATAACAAAGCTACTAGACCTAATAGACAAGTTCAGCAAAGTGGCAGGATACAAGATTAATATGCAAAAATGAATAGCGCTTCTATACATTACTGGTGTGCAATCTGAGAAGGAAATCAGAAAAAAAATCCATTTATAATAGTAACTAAAATAAAATATTTAGGAATAAAATTAAGCAAAGATTTAAAGAGTCCATACTCAGAAAACTCCAACACATTGCAAAAAGAAACCAAAGAAGACTTAAATAAATGGACAGACTTTGTTCCTGTATTGGAAGCCTAAATATCATAAAGATGTCAATTCTACCCAAATAGATTTACATATTCAATGCAATCCCAATAAAAGTCCTGCCCCATGTAGGGAAGTCCCACGTGCAAGGAGTGCACCCCTTAAGGAAAGCCACCCCCCATGAAAAAAAAGCGCAGCCTGCCAAGGAGTGACACTGCACAGAGAGCTGATGCAGCAAGATGATGCAACAAAAAGAGACACAGATTCCCTGTGCCACTCACAAGAATGCAAGTGGACACAGAAGATCACACAGCAAATGACACAGAGAGCAGGAAGGGGAGAGAAATAAATTAATAAATAGATCTTTTTAAAAATAGAAAAAGATATTACCAAGCTAGTGGTGAAAACAGCATGATACTGGCATAAAGACAGATTAACCAAAGGAAACAAATTAAGAATTCAGAAATAGACCCTCACATCTATCGTCAAGTATTTTTGACAAGCCTGTCAAGCCTTCCCAGCTGGGCCAGAACAGTCTACTCCCTCGGTGCAGAGAGAACTTGATATCCATAGCCAAAAGAAAGAGGATGTCTATCTCAAACCTTACACAAAAATTAATTCAAAATGGGTCAAGAACTAAATATAGAAGAGACAACCATAAAAGTGCTAATAGAATATGTAGGAAAACATCTTTGACATCTTGTGACCAGTGATAGTTTCTTAAACTTTACACCCAAAGCAGGAGCAACAAAAGATAAAATAGATAAATGGGACTGCCTCAAAATTAAACACTTTTGCACCTCAAAGGATCTTGTCAAAAGGGTGAAAAGGCAGCCAATTCAATGGAAGAAAATATTTGTCAGTCACATATCTAGTAAGACTTTAATATCCAAGATATACAAAGAAATTATACAACTCAAGAGTAAAAAGACAAACTTCCTGATTAAAAAATGGGCAAAAAACTTGAAAAGAAAATTGTCCAAAGAAGAAATACAAATGGTGAAGAAACACATGAAAAAAAGTGTTTTTCATTAGAACTTAGGGAAATGCAAATCAGAACTACATGAGATATCATTTCACACCTATTACACTGACCACTCTTAAAGTTGGAAAACTAAATGTTGGGGAGGATATGGAGAGATGGAAACACTTTTTCACTGTTAGTGGGAATACAGAATGGTACAGCCATTGTGGAGGAATGACTGGCACCTCCTAAGAAAGTTGAATATCGACCTAGCATGTTACCTGGCAATATCATTACTATGTATGTGCTTGGAATAACTGAGAGCAGAGACACCAAAAGACATCCAGACATTGAAATTCACAGTGGCATTATTCATGATTGTCAAAAGTTATAAGCAACCTGGGTGTCCATCAACTGATGAATGGATAAACAAACTGTGGTGTATGCACATAATGGAATATTATGCAGCTGTAAGAAGAAATGAAGTTGTGAAGCATATGACAACATGGATGAACCTAGAGGACATTATGTTGAATGAAGTAAGCCAGACACAAAAAGACAAATACTGTATGATTGTGCTATTATGAACTAAATATAAAATTGTCAACTCATGAAGTTAATAATTAGAATATAAGTCACCAGAAAAGAAAATGAGGGTAGCGAATGGAAAGCTGAGGGTTAATGTGTGCATCACTGGTAAAAAGGTTATTTGTAAATCTTTGGAAATGAATAGAAGCACATCATGGTGTTTGTAATTAGCTGAGCTATATATGGGTATGACAGTGTTTGAAAGGGCCAGTCTAAGGTCATGTGTATTACTAGAAGGAAAGCTAAAAACTGTACCATGGGACTTCATAAGACAGTGAAACCTCATGAAAAGCATGAATGTGGGTGATATTGCATATATAAGGCCGTTTTTGCAAAATAATAATACAAATATACTAGAAAGAAAGAAAAAGAATAGCAGCTTTGTACAGCAGGAGAAGTATAGAAAGATTTAGAGGGGATGAGTTTTTTAGGGTGTTTTGTTTATTATTATTGGAATAATGAAAGTGCTCTGAAATGATTGAAGTAATGAATGCACAAATATGTGATTAAATGGAATACCATCAATCAGTTTGGAACAATTTACGCTTTATTAATATGTGTCAATAAAATTGATTTGTTTAAAACAGTACTAAAATAAAAGAAAAATAAGGAATTTTAGTCTTCAAAAGACAACATGGAGAAAGTACAAGTCAAGTCAACTAGTGGGAAAATACTTTTGCAGTCCATATATCCAAGAAAGGACTCATAGCCTTAATATAGAAATAACCTTTACAAATTAGTAAGAAAGGCAAAAAGCCCAGTAGAAAGATGGAGAAAACACTTGAAAAGGCTCTTCATTAAAGTATATTAACAAGTGGGAATTAATGTATGAAATGAAGAATCTTCTATAGTCACAAGGCTTGTTCTTTGTCTTTGTTTTTTGGAGGCACCAGGAACCGAACCTGGGATCTCCCTTGTGGGAAGCAGGTGCTCAATCACTTGAGCCAAATCCACTCCCTGCTCCCTTTTTAAAAAAAAATATATTTCCTCCAGGGGATTCTAGCTTTTTGTCCATAGAGATCCAGTGAATCTGGGTCCCTACTTAATCTCGAGGATCCAGAAATTTCCTGGTACAAAGAATTCAGCCAAAAAGTACTTATAGAATTAATAAAGGATACAAAATGTTTGCAAAATTTTATGAGATTTTAAAATTTTAATTGTACGATAAATTCAAAGTGAACAGGGCGCGTTCCACAAAATGGAGCCTGGCCAGCTTTAGCAGCTGTGTAATCAGGGTGTCCCTTGAAATGTAATTCTGATTAGGTTTATGAACTGTCCCTCCCTGTATAAAGGGAAGACAGATAGAGGAGTTTTTAACCAGAAAAGAACAAGATGAAGAGTACAGGACTTTAGTAGAAAAGCCAAGTGCTGCTCTCCTGTGGAACCTACCTTGGAATCTAGTTGGCTTCACTCCTATGGTTTCAGTTCTGATTATTTTCCCACCTAATTATGTAATGTCCTACTCCATGGCTTTCAACCTGGGACAAAGGGTAGTCTGTCCACAACATAGAGCAGTGGAAGGAGTTCCTGTGGGAAACTGAAATACAGATATCTTGCTGTTTCCACAAACACCACAAATCACTCAGGACATCAAAGACATAGTGCTATTATTATAATAATTGCCCATTTTCTCTTTAATAACATCCAGATTCTTAAAAAGTCAGTTGCTTTCTTGACTTTGGTTGAATAGCATTGAAGCAGATTTGGCCTCAATACTTTAGTAGGATGGCAACAACATGGGTGTTTTTCAAAGTCATTTATTTTGAAATAATATTAAAGATATGAAAAACTGCAGTAGGAGTGGGTGCAGCTCAGTGCTTGAGCTCCTGCTTCCTATGTACAAGGTCCTGAGTTCAATCCCCAGGACCTCTTTTAAAAAATTGCAGGAGTAGGTACAAAGAACTCCCAATCCAATCCCTTCCTTAGATTCACCAGTTGTTTCCCCAGTTATTTTCATTTTATCCCATTTGCCCACTAATAAACATTTCACAAAAATATATGTATCTGCAAAACAGGAACACTCTAGTAGAACACCCCAAAAGAGGAAATCAGCTTTGCTTCAATGCTGTAATCCCATTCACAAACCTCTTCAACTTTTATCTGCTGTCTCATCCTTCTCAAACTCTCTCAAAAATACATTTTTCCTGTCAGCTTTATCCAGTCAACTTCAATATGGAGCTCCTCCTGAGAAGTTCTTTCATTTTCACATCTTTGAAAAATTTAAGGAGCACAGATGGCCCTAGCCTTTGCCCAGTATTTCCTCTTCAGATTTAGACCCTACATTCAGACCATCAGGAAGTTAGGAGGGAAGCCCATCAGGAGAGGTAGGAGATCCCCTTTTGGGTCACCACTGGTGATGTGAACTTGATAACCCCATGAAGTTTCTCTCAGGTTCCTTCTCATGCAAAAACATGTTTTCACTTTACAATGAATGACATATTACGAGGACATATTCTGATATCAATACATAGGCCCAAACCATCCTCCACCCACCATCCTCTCATCTGAATCAACTACCACTCTGATGGTTGTCAGATGGTAATATTTTTCCATTTCCAGCACTGCTTCTATATATCTTACATAGCTTTCTACCTTAAAAAGGCTTGTTTGCTTCCTGTTTATTTGTTATAGCACTACAGATTGAGGTATTCAGTTTTATTCAATATGTTCTTATCTGTTATCATTGTTTATTTTAATGCACAAATTTTCCCAGATTGCACTAGTGACATACCCTTCAAGTTGATTCAGTGAGGCCCAGGTAGCTCATCTGTACTTAGTCTAGGAGGGATTCACAGAAAAGGGGTTAAATAGTTCCTGACTTCTTTGTCCAAACTGCATGCAATGTCACAGGACCTGTTTCTTTCATCAAGTCTTATGGACATCCATCATTGAATATTTAAAATTCACCCTTACCCTCCTCAGTTTTCTGTTGGTGTACTCTCTTGTCCACATGTCAAAGCATCTGTAACCTAAAAGGCTCTCTTGGACATACCTGTCTCATCCTGTCATTCTTTAAGTTTGTTGATGGCTTCCCACTGTCCTTAGGACAAGGACCATAGAGCTTACAATGGCCTTCAGTCCTGAATACTTCAATTTCCTTCATTTCCCTCTCCTCTTAGTTTCTGCAAAGAACAGTCTGATGTTGCTTGGGTTTTGTACATTTTTCCAGTAAACCAATTCCTATCCCAAGCACCTTTTCTAAGACTTTGCCCAGTTAAATCTTTAAGGTTTCAGCTATACATGATGTTTTCCAAGTTTTGTCCCATCTGAACTGATGAAATCCTCTGATACTAAGTGCATAATTTAACATGGTCATTATCACTTTAAATTCACTTCTAAATCAAACTGAAACACCACAGGGGCAGGTGGTTGATTGATTTGCCTGGATAATTCCGATCACTGACTCTAACAAATCTTTACTTCCCTTGGAAAATGGCCAGACAGGAAAGACAAAGGGTAACCAAAAAGTATAAGTTACCTAAAAAATAGAATATACGATTACCTAAATTATTTTTATAAAAATCTGCACTAAGTTTTTGCTTTTTGTTTTTCAGAACAGTGAATTTTTAAGAGTAAATATTATAAAGAAGGTCAGGTGTATTTCTAGGAATTGGTCCATGTCATCAAAGATACCTAATCTGTCGTGGTGCAATTGCTTAAAGTTTACTTTTAAATCCCATTGTAGCAGTGTCACTATTTTTATTACTAACTTTAGTGAATTGATTCTTTCCTTTATGCTTTTTTTAAGAGATTTATTTCATTATTTCTCTCCTCTCCCTGCCCTCCCCCCCATTGCCTGCTCTTTGTGTCCACTCCCTGTGTGTTCTTCTATGTCTGCTTGCACCCTCAGAGGCACCAGAAAACTGCATCTCTTTTTTGTTCCATCATCTTGCTGCATCAGCTCTCTGTGTGTGTGGTACCACTCCTGGGTGGCCTGTGCTTTTTTGTGTGTGGGGCAGCTCTCCTTGCAGGGCACACTCCTTGCACATGGGCACCCACATGTGTGGGACACCCCTGCACGGGACAGCACTCTTTGCATGTGGCAGCTGTGCACATGGGCCAGCTCACCACACAGGCTAGGAGGCCCTGGGTGTCAAACCCTAGACCCTCCCATATGGTAGGCAGATGCTCTATCAGTTCAGCCACATCTGCTTCCCTTTCCTTTATTCTTAATCAGTCTACCTATAGGATTTTCAGTTCTATTGATCTTTTCAAATAACCAGGTTTTATTAAAACTGTGTTGATTCTATTGATTTTCTCTTGTCTCATTCATCTCTGCTCTAATCTTTATTTCCTTCCTTCTGCCAGTTTTGGGTTTAGTTTGCCCTTCTTTTTGTATTTTCTTAAGGTGTAAAATTATGTTATTAATTTGAGATGGTTATTTTTAAAATTTAGGAGTTTTGGCTACAAGTTTCTCTCTTAGTAATGTTTTCTGTGCATCCTATAAGTTTTGGTATGTTCTGTATTCATTTCTATTGATCACAAAGTGTCTTCTAATTCCCCTCAAGATTTCATCTGTGACCTGTAGGTTGATTTGAGTGTGTAATTCAACTTTCACATATTTGTGGAACTTTCTAATTTCCCTTCTGTTATTAATTTCCAGTTTCATGTCCTTCTCTTATTAATTTCCAGTTTCATGCCACTTTGGTCAAAGAAGTTCCTCATAATTTCAGGGTTTCTGTGTATGTTGTGGGGTAACATAGCATCTATTCTAGGAATGTTCCACATATACTTGAGAAGAATATATTCTACTGGGTCCTGTTGGCTTATAGTGTTGTTCAAGTTCTCAATATCCTTACTAATCATCTGTATAATTTTTCTAAATGTATGAGAAAGTGGGAAATTAAAATTTCCAAATATTATGGTAAAACTATTTCTCCCTTCAATCTGTCATTTTTTCCCTCTATATATTTAAGTGCTCTGTTGTTTCTTGCACATATGTTTATAATTATTATATGTTCTTGATATATGGACCCTTTTATGGATATATAAATACTTTTCTGTCTTTGTAACCATGTTTGTTTAAATTTTTTCTGATAACAACTCAAGTGAGTCTAACTCTCTTTTCGTTATTATTTGGATGCGGTGTCTCTCAGTATTGCCCATTCTTTTACTTTCAACCTCTCTGGGCATTTGGATCTAAAGTGGGTCTGGGGCCAGGATACTTCAGTGGTTGAGCACCTGCATCCTATGTACAAGGTCCTGGGTTCATTCCCTGGTATCTCCTAAAAAGAAAAAAATATAAAAAAGTACATCTCTTACAGGCTATAATTTGTTGCATTATCATTTATTTATGGTAAAGTCTTTTTAATGAAGTGATTACTTTAAATGAAAATGTATTAAACTAAATAATTAGAGCAGATACTGGCATCATGTATAAAATTACTTACAACTAAAGAATTAAAATTTCCTCCCACTTTACTTGTTTTTTATATGTATTTTTGGTTAATATTTTTAATTGAAACTTTATAGTGTATGATTTAAATTCTCTTCTCAATTCCTTTTTTACTATTTTTTAACATTATCAAAATAATTTTTAACATACAGGACAATTTCAAATATAAAAATACCTACATACATCCCTGCTTCTCATACCCAGATCCACCATTTTTAACATTTGCCACATTGGCAGTTCTTTTCTTCTTCCATTCTTCCTTCTCTCTTCCTCTCTTCTAAACATTGAAGAGTCAGTGGATACACCATGCTCTTTGAACACAATACTTTCCATGTACATTTCCTCAGAACCAAGATCTTCACTAATATAACTGCTTTGTGTACAGTTAAAAATATTTAATATTGCTATAAAACATAGTCTATATTCCAGTTTTTTAATATGTCCCCAATAAAGCCTCTTTGAGTCTTTTCTCCTTCATTATTAGATCCCACCTAGTATTTCCTATTGCATTTATTTTTTTTGGTGTTTTGTTTTTTTAACTGTATTGATAAAAAAACATATTCATAAACAATACAATCCATCTAAATTGTACAATCAGTGACATTTAGTATAACTTCAGACTTGTGCATGCATCATTTTTACCCTGATTAGAGCATTTACATTACAGCACAAATAAACAGAAAGAAGAAAAATAACAAAACAGAAACAAATGAAAACCTAAATCCATACACCTGAGTAGTCATCTCTCAATCTCTCTATCCTTCTCCTGCCATATGTCACTTCTAATCTATTCCTGTCTGTATATTTCTTTGGTTTTATATTTTATATAAATAGAGACAAACAGCATGTAGTATTTTAAATCAGCATCTTTCACATAGCATAATTCCTTTTCTGTCTGTCTTGCTTCACTCAACATGTCTTCAAGTTCATGCATGGAGTCATATGATTGACTTCATTTCTATTAAATCAGAGCTATAGTGAAATATATTTTCACACCTACTAGAATGACCACTATTGCAAGCAAGCAAATAAAAAAGCCCCCCCCCCAAAAAAAAAACTACAAGCATTGGAGAGGATACAGAGAGAGGAATTTTTAGTCAATGTTGAGAATGGAGAATTGCACCTATTCAGTAGAAAGCTGTTTGGTGTTTCCTAAGGAACATAAATTTAGATCTGCAATTTGACCCAACATCACCACTGCTAGATATATATCCAGAATAATTGAAAGAAGGACACAGACATCTCCACACCAATGTTCATAGCAACCTTATGCATAATTTCCAAAAGATGGAAACAACTCAAGTGTCCATCAATACATGAAGGGATGAACAAATTGTGTTGTATTGCATTTAATCGTCATTGACTTTACTTGCTCCTTTTTTATATTGTAGAAACATATATACAACATATGCCTTACCATCTCAATCCCTCCCAACCATACCATTAATTAGTAGGATTAATTACATTACTGTATTAAGGTCACCACCATTCATTACACAAACTTTCCCATCACCCTAAACAGAAACCCTGATTCCGTTATGCATTCACTGGTCCTTGACCCTCTTTCCTGCACCCGGTAGCTGTAATCTACTTTCTGTGTCTGAACTTGCCTATTCCAGTTATTTCAAAGGAGTGAGGTCATGCAATATGTCTCTGTGTCTGACATTTCACTCAATGTCATTTTTTCTAGGCCATCCATACAGCGTAGCATGTATCAGGATTTCATTCCTTTTACAACTGAATAATATTCTCTTGTATATATACATACCACATTTTTTATTCACTTAATTGTGGTTTATAAAACTATTGTTCGAGTTGTTGCTCTTCCATTCTTTGGCTGTATACTTAGAAAGAGAATGCCAGGTCATATGAGAGCTGTGTGTCCTCCAAAAGATTTTCCACATGGTTGCATCATTTTTTATTTCCCACCAAAAATGTAGAAGGGTATCTGATTTTCTGCCCGTTCGCCAATATTCTTTTTTTTCTCTTTTATCACTAGACTTTTAGCATTGTGGAACCATGTATAAAAATGTTGCTCTCTTTTTACATTATGATTGTTTTTCTAATTACGTCTCATTTCTCTCACAGTGATAGTTAAATCTCATTATAGTTAATGGTATATCCATTTTCTGCTGTGACCATTTTATCAGTAACCCCTTGTGTTATAATCTCATTACTTGACAAAATTATAGCTATTTGTTAAGAATAATAACTGTTACCATGATTTTATGTTCTTCAGTGCTTTTTTTTTCAACAAATCAATATTATTTTGACATATTAATAAAAGCATACAGTTCATCCAAAGTGTATATTCGGTGGTATATGGTATAATCACATGGCTGTGCACTTATCACTTCAATCAATACTAGAGCTTTTTCATTTAAATAATAATAATACACATACACACAAACCTAGAAAATTCTCCACCTCTTTTTTTTTTTTAAAGATTTATTTATTTTTATTTATTTAATTCCCCTCCCCTCCCCCGGTTGTCTGTTTTCTGTGTCTTTTTGCTGTGTCTTGTTTCTTTGTCCGCTTCTGTTGTGGTCAGCGGCACGGGAAGTGTGGGCGGCGCCCTTCCTCGGCAGGCTGCTCCCTCCTTCGCGCTGGGTGGCTCTCCCTATGGGTGCACTCCTTGCGCGTGGGGCTCCCCTATGCGGGGGACACCCCTGTGTGGCATGGCACTCCTTGCGCGCATCAGCAGCACACATGGGCCAGCTCCACACGGGTCAAGGAGGCCCGGGGCTTGAACCGGGGACCTCCCATGTGATAGACTGACGCCCTAACCACTGGGCCAAAGTCGGTTTCCCTCCACCTCTTAATCTCTTTCTATTTCCCCTGCTGTATATAGCTGCTATTTCTGGCTTTTCATGCATAATTATTTTTTTATCAAGCAGTTTTATTGAGATATCATCACATGCCATAAGATCTAGCTAAACTGTGGAATCAGTGGCTTCGCACAATCACAATGCTGTGCTTTCATTGCCACCAAAAAATGTAGAACTATTTCATTATGGCAGAAAGAGAAACTCCACACCCCTTAATACATGTTCTGTAGCCCTACATAACCACTGATCAAACTTCAAAAATTAACTCAAATGGATCAAGGACCTAAATATAAAAGTGACTACCATAAAACCCCTCAAAGAAAATGTAGGAAAACATCTTCAAGATCTTGTAATAGGTGGTAGATTCTTAAACCTTAAACCCAAAGCATGAGCAACAAAAGAAAAAATACATAAATGGGACCTCCTCAAAATTAAACTCTTTTGTACCTCAAAGGACTTAGTAAAAACATCATTCTCTTTTATGGCTGAATAATCTTCCATTGTGCACATACCACTTTTTGTTTATTCATTCATTTGTTAATGGACACAGGTTGCTTCCACCTTTTATCTACTTTGACCAATGCTGTGGTAAGCATTGTTGTACCAATATCTATATGAGTTCCCTGCCTTCAGTTTTTTTGAGTATATTCCAAGAAGTGGGATTGCTGGTTTTATGGTAATTCTGTTTAACTTTCTGTGGCACTTCCAAGCTGGTTTCTGAAGAGTCTGCACCATTTTACAATGCTGCTAGCAATGTATTAGGATTTCTATTTCTTAGTAGCTTCACCAACATTTACTAATTTTTGTTTTGTTAGTGACCACTATCTGGTGGATGTGAATTGGTATCTCATTGTGGTTTGGATCTGCGTTTCTATGATAACCAATGATTTAGAGTATCTTTTCATGTGCCATTGACTATTTGTATATCTTCTTTGGAGAAATTCTACTTAAATCACTGGTGAAGGCTTATTGTCCTTGACTTCACTACATTGGGAGGCTTTTGTTTCTTCTTTAAGCAATTTTATTAAGATATACTCACATAATATACAATTCAACTAAAGTATATGTTAAATGGCTTTTGTAAAAATGAATGCCTAGCACATTCATCTCTGCATTCAATTTTAGAGCATTTTCATTACTCCAGAAAGAAAAAACTTACCCATTAGCAGTCAACACTCAATCCCTCTGTCCTTCCCCTGCCATTCATAACCACTAATCTAATTCCATCTCTACAAATTTATTTATATTTATATTTTACATACATGGAGTCTAACAATATGTAGTACTTTGTGTCTAGTTAATTTCACTCAAATTTTTTTTAACATTGATGGAGAAATATTAATATTTTACTATTCTCTACAGTCCATTGATTGCTTTAGGTGTATTTTCACCCAAATACCACCCTATTTTTTAATATCATGTGATATTAACATACATTTGTTCTGATTCAGGGAAGATATGCTTAAATTTGTACTATTTTTAAAATTTTCTTAAAAAAGAAATATAGATTGCATAAATGTTACATAAAAAATTTAGGGGACTTCCATATGTCCCAATCCCTAGCCCTCATTTTCCCACATCAACAATATCCTTAATTAGTGTGATACATTTGCCGCAATTGATGAACACATCTTAGAGCATGCCTCTAAGTGTTGATTATAGTTTACATTGTAGTTTACACTCCCATACATTTCTGTAAGTTATTACAAGATATATGATGGCCTATACCTGTCATTGCAATGTCATTCGTGATAATTCCCAAGTGCCAAAAATATCCCCAAATTATACTTATTTTTCCTTCTGCCTCCCCTCAGAACCTCCTGTGGCCACTGCCTCCACATCAATAAGAATTCTTCCATTGCTAGGATCACAATAACTCTATAGTAGAATAACAGTAAGCCTACTCTAGTCCATCGTTCATCCCCCAATCCTGAGGATTCTGGGATGGTGATGCACACTCTGCCTCTAATTGAGAGGAGGCTTAGATCCCATGGTGCTGATGAATGGGACTATCTTGGGTGTAGTTGCAGACTCTCTCTGTTTCTTGAGATGGTAGTTGTCAATTATCGTCTGGTTAGTCATCCTAGGTGAGTCCAATGAACTGGAGAGTAGCTGTTGCAGATCTGCTGAGATTTGGGACTCTCCTGGTACATGGACAACCCAGAAATTTGAGTCTCTAGTACTAACTACAGGTTCAAATGGAAGGGGCAAAAGAGCCATGTTGGTAAAACCACCATTGAGCCCAACTCTGTTGCATGGAGCATAAATTCTAAGTAGGGCCTGCTGGCAGGGTGCCAAACTCCTGAGCTGTCTGCCCTGCCTATATTGTCCATTTGTCAAGAAAGAGAAAAGACAACCTACTCAATGGGAGGAAATATTTGATAACCATACATCTGATAGGGGCCTAATATCTAGCATTTATAAAGAAATCCTACACCTCAAAAAAAAAATACAACCCATTTTTTAAAAATGGGCAAGAGATTTGAATAGACACTTCTCTAAAGAAGAAATATAGGGAAGCACACTTGGCCCAGTGGTTAAGGCATCCATCTACCACATGGGAGGTCCACGGTTCAAACCCCGGGCCTCCTTGACCCATGTGCAGCTGGTGCATGTGCAGTGCTGATGCACTCAAGGAGTGCCCTACCATGCAGGGGTGTCCCCCGCATAGGGGAGCCCCACATGCAAGGAGTGTGCCCCATAAGGAGAGCTGCCCAGCATGAAAGAAAGTGCAGCCTGCCCAGGAATGTCACCGCACACACGGAGAGCTGACACACCAAGGTGATGGAACAAAAAGAAACACAGATTTCTGCACCACTGACAATAACAGAAGCAGACAAAGAAGACACAGCAAAATAGACACAGAGAGCAGACAACCAGGTTGGGGGGAAAAGGGAGAGAAATAAATAAATAAATAAATAAATCTTTTTTAAAAACTCAATTAAAAAAAGAAGAAATACAAATATCTGAAAAGTACATGAAAACATACTGAACATCACTAGCCATTAGGGAAATGCAAATCAAAACTACAAGAGATATCATCTTACACCCATTAGACTGGCAGCTATTTAAAACACAGGACTACAAGATTTGGAGAGGATGTGGAGAAATGGGAACCGTTATCCACAGCTTGTGGAAATATAGAATTCTTCAGCCATTGTGGACAGTTTGATGGTTCCTCAGGAAGCTAACTATAGAACTGCCATATGATCCAGTAATCCTTCAGCTGGGAATCTACACAGAAGAATGGGAAGCAGGGCCACAAACAGATATATGCTCACCAATGTTCATAGTGGTATTATTCACTATTGCCAAAAGTTAGAAACAACCCAAATGTCCATCAAGAGATGAATGGATAAATTGTGGTATATACATACATACAATGGAGTATTACTTAGGTGTAAGAAAGAATGCAGTATTAACACACAGGATAACATGGGTGAATCTTGAAGACCTTATGTTAAGTAAAGCAAGCCAGGCAATGAAGGACAAACATAACATGACCTCAGTGATATAAATTAAGTACGCTGAGCAGACTTAGAGGGTTAAAGTCTGAAAGATAGGTTTACAGGAAACAGGAAGAAGGTTGTGACAAAATCTGTGATAAATTGGAAGGCTGTAGTTGTGCAGTGGATGGGTATAATAGAGTGAAGTGAGGCTATTGGGCTGAGTGGTACTGGTCTCTGATGGGAGGAGGTTGGGGAAGGTGGGTTTGACTATGGAACTGAGGGCAAGGTTGAGGGAGCAAGCAGGTGAACTATGGGGATGTGCAGGTATGTGGTTAAAGTACAACATTGGGAATGTTCTTTTGGCAAACATGGCTTGGGTAGGTTACTAGTTTAAGGTGTTGGATGTGGGGGCATGTAGGACAAGGCACACATGGGGCAGGGCTCTAGGGAATATGTAGTGTTCATCTTGTCATAGTGTGTTGGATCAGTGGCTTGAGACTTATATAATGAGTGAGAATGTGTTGGATTCCCACCTTGGGGTGTCCTGGTATGATCTCAAATAGAAGGGAAGGAGTCTTTTCAGAGCATAGGCAGCGCCTGATTGTGGAGGACAAGCCAGAAGGTCAAACCCTCAATGTTGTTTACAAGCAACTACGAATCTTGTCCTTCAATGAATTAATCTTGATGGTTATCATGGGATTGGAGGGAGGGAGGAATAGAATAAATGAAACATGGGACATTTTTGGACACATGGAGTGGTTCTACATGATCCTTGAATGATGAATACAGACCATGTCGAACTTCATCAAAATCTATAAAAGTATACGGTCTGAAATGTAAACCATACGGTGAATCATTGACCATGGTTACTAACAGTGTTTCAATATTTGTACATCAATTGTAACAAATGTACCTTCACATGTAAAATGTTATTAGTAAGGGAAAGGGGAAATGGGGGAGGATGTTGGGTCTATGGGAATCACCTATATTCTCTTTTTTTGTTTCCCCTCCCCTTACCCCACCCTGCTGTTGTTTCTTGTCGTTTTTTGCTGTCTGTGTCCATTCGCAGTGTGATCTTCTGTATCTATTTCTCTTCTTGTCTTTCTCTTCTAGGATTCACAGGGATTCAATCCTAGGGACTTATGATGTGGACAGAAGTTCCCTGTCAGTTGCACTACCTCAGTTCCTGGTCTCTGCTGTGCTTCACCTTGACTCTCCCCTTCATCTCTCTTTTGTTGTATCATCACCTTACTGTGTGACTGACTTGCACAGGCACTGGCTCACTGCATGGGCTCTTGGCTTGCTTCATGGGCACTGGGCTTGTCCCATGAGCTCTTGCACAGGCACTCGGCTCACCATGTGGACACTCAGCTTGCCATACAGACACTCATGTGGGCACTCAGCTCACTGTGCAGGCACCCATATGGACACCCAGTCACTTGGCTCACTGCATGGGTGCACAGCTCACTGCATGGATGCACAGCTCACTACATGGGCACTTGACTCACTATGTGGGCAATGGCTCATCATGCAGGCACACTTCTCTTCTTTTTCACCAGAAGGCCCCAGCAATCAAACCCAGGTCCTCCTATATGGTAGATGGAGGCCCTATCACTTGAGCCACATCTACTTTTCTGTAATCTAAAGCTGCTTTGAAGACAAAATGAAAAAATAGCAGGGTGAAAAACTGTAAGATAATGTCACTGTACATACAAGACAACAGATCTTACAATATTTGTACTATTGTCACTATGCTATATAGTCTTATGTTTCATCCTCTAGGTTTCCTTTGAGTGATATACATGAACCAAAACTTTCCCTTTCAACCACAACCCCACCCACATATTAGTTCTGTGAATTACAATCACTGTAATGTGCTGTCATCACCTCTACCTATTTACAAACCATAACAATCAATCGTATTACAAATCCTTCACAAGTTAAGCTTCAGCTTCCTATTCTTGAGCCTCAGTCTGTCTTCTGATGGCCTATATTCTAGCCATCCCATGAGTATATTGATTATATTTAATTCATATTAGTGAAATCATATATCCTTTGTCCTTTTGTATCTGGCTTGTTTCATTCAACATAATGTCCTCAAGTTTCATCCATGTTTACACATGTATCGAGAATTTATTTCTTCTTACAGTTGAATAATATTCCTTTGCATGCATATACCACATTTTGTTTATCCATTCATCTGCTGATGGATAACTGGCTTGTTTTCATCTTTTGGCAATTGTGAATAATGGTCATATGAACATTGGCGTGCAAATGTCTGTTTGAATCCCTGCTTTCAGTTCTTCTGAGTATATATCTAGTGGTGGGATTGACAGGTCATATGCAGATCTATATTTAACTTCCTTAGGAACCACCAGTCTTCCCCAGCTGTTGCACCCTTCTACAGTCCCACAGGCAGTGAATAAGTGTTCCTCTTTCTCCACATCCTCTACAAAACTTGTAGTTTTGTTTTTTAATAGTGCTCATTCAAAAATACATGAAACAGTATCTCATTGTAGTTTTGATTTGCATTTTCCTTACAGCTAGTGATGTTGAACATTTTTTCATGTTTTTTCCATTGTTAAGTCCTCTTTCAAAAAATGTCTATTCAAGTCTTTTGCCAATTTTTAGTTGCATCATTTGTCTTTTTACAATTGAGTTGTGGGATCTCTTTCTATGCAATGGATATTAAACCCTTTGCATTGGGAGGTTTTGATAACATATAGTACCTGTTCTTGGTCTTTTGAGACTGTCTCTTTCTTCTTGAGTCAGTTTACTCAATTTGTGTGTATTGAAACACTGTTAGTAACCATGGTCACCGTATGGTTTACATTTCAGACTGTCTACTTTTATAGATTTTGATGAAGTTTGACATGGTCTGTATCCATCATTCAAGGATCATGTAGAACCATTCCACCTCTCCAAAAATGTCCCATGTTTCATTTATTCTATTCCTCCCTCCCTCCAACATACAAATAGTACCTGTTCTTGGTCTTTTGAGACTGTCTCTTTCTTCTTGAGTCAGTTTACTCAATTTGTGTGTTTCTGGGAATTTGTCCATTTCATGTAAGTTATTTCATTTGTTAGCATACAGTGAATCTTATTATCCTCTTATAATCCTTTTTATTTCTGTAACTTCAGCAGTAATATTCCCCCTTTCAATGCCAATGATTTTTATTATTTATATCCTTTCCTTTTTTGATCAATCTGTTTGTCATAAGTTTGGGTATTTTATGTTTTCATTTTCATTCAGCTATTGATATTTCCAAGTTTCCTGTGATTTCTTTGACCCATTGGTTCCTTAAGAGTGTATTGCTTAAGTTCCACATATTTGTGAATTTTCCTATTCTGTTACTGATTTTTAGTGGCATTTCACTTTGGTCAGATAAGATACTTTATATGATTCTAGTCTTTTAAAATTTATTAAGTCTTGTTTTGTGATATAACATAAAGTCTATCCTAGGATATGATCCTCTGTACTTGAGAAGAATATGTACTCTGCTGTTTTCAAACAGATTTTTGTTACATATTTTGCACACTCTCTCTATATATTATATACATCTATATAGGTCTGCTAGGTCTAGTTGGTACACAGTATTATTCTGGTCTTATATTTCCTTTTTGACCTTCAGTTAGAAAGTGCTAGCCAATACTGAAAGTGGTTTATTGAAATCTTCTATTTATATAGACCTACCTATTTCAACCATCAAATCTGCGAATGTTTGCTTCATATATTTTGGGCTTCAGAATTATGTACATGTATTTTTAAAATTGACCCTTTTATCAATATGTTGTTTCTTTCCTTGTTCCTTCTAAGAGTATTTGACTTTTGTCTATTTTGTCTGATGATAATTTAGCCATCCTCACTCTATTCTGGTTACTATATTTGTGGCATATTTTTCATACTTTCACTTCTGACCAGTTTGTGTCTTTGGATTTAAGATGTGGCTCTTGTAAGCAGAATGTAGTTGAGTCATGCATCTTTATACATTCGTCTAATTTCTGCCTTTTGCATGGGATATTTATGTCTTTTAATTTACAAATAACTATTGGTAATGCAGAATTTCTGCCATTTTGCTATTTGGTTTTTGTAAGTCTTTCTTAGACGTTTTTTGTACCTCAAGTCATTCTTTACTGGCTCCTTTTGTATTTAGTTGATGTTTTACAGATTATCAATTAGAAACCCTTCTCATCCAATAAAGTAGTACTGGTATTTATAATTATCCAGGTAAGTACCTGTACTGGAGATCTTTATTTTTTTCATACTACTTTGATCATCTGCCTAGTGTCCTTTCCTCTCAGTCTGAAGAACTCCCATTAGTTTGGCTTGTAGGGCAGGTCAAGTGGTAATGAATATGCAGCTTTTGTTTATCTGAGAATGTCTTAATCTCCTCAGTTTTGAAAGAGAACTTCTCTGGATATAAAATTCTTGATTCTAATTATTTTCTTTCAGCACTTTATAAATATTTCTTCCCACTGCCTTCTTACCTCCAACATTTTTAATGAGAAATTGGCACTTAATGTTATTGGGGCTCCTTTGTACATGTCACATTGCTCCTCTCTTGCAAATTTAAGTGAAAGCTCTGGGGAAAGTTCATTAAAATGTAATGCAATTGAGAAGGAAATTTGGTTGCTTCTGTGAAATTATGACTAACAAGACTACACAGTACTTTTGTCTAAATCAGGCAGCTCAGTAGTAGCACAACTCATGGATAGTGAAGACATTGACTAATCTCTAGGCCCTTTATATAATTACTGAAATGTGTACATTAATAACATTTTACCCATAAAAATATAAACAGAACAAAGTTTGAAAATCTTTTAAATTTAGCAACACTTTCCCTGGAACTCATAACATATCAAAGAAGCCTCTATCTAGTACCTCTCCTTTTCAAGGTGAAAGAACAATTCCTTTGAGATCAGTAAGATGTCATTTAGGATTACATTTTGTGAAGGCAAAACATCAATAAGTTGTCAGGATTGAATGTTTTAAAAATACAATCTTGGGTCACTGTGAAACAGTATTTATATCCCTCTTAACCAAGTGACATTAAAAGATTTTGAAAGTAAATAGAGGAGTGAAAGTGAGAAGCAATCAAGAATCTTATATTACTCTTAATCACAGAAGAGGGAGGAAAATCCCCCCCCCCAAAAAGTGATAATGGATCCTTTTATGCCCCAAGAAAATTGAGAAAGGCAGACATCATTCCATAGCAAACTATCACTGTCTTTCAATATAACAGTCTGGAGAGCCCCTGACTTGCACTTATAGACTCTCTGCTCTTTCACCATAAAATGAACATCTCAGATATGTAGAGGTGTCAGAGGCAGCACCTGCTGGCCCCAAATGTGGTGTCTGGAAGCTATATATACTCCAGAAAAACATGTTCTTAAATTTAATCCATTCCTGTGGTTGTGGACCCACTGTAAGTAAGATATTTTGTTGAGGCTTCTACAGTTAAGGTGGGACCCACCACAAACTGAATGGGTCTTATCCTCTTACTAGAGTCATTTACAGGAGAATGAAATTCAGATGCAGAAAGAAAACCAGGAAAGCAATAAGCTGAAATCAACAAAACCTGGAATAGAAAGGAAAGATGGCAAATGCCACCATGTGCCTTTCCACATGGCACAGGAACTAAGGATTGTGGTGGCCAGTCTTTGGGAAGAAAACATTGCATCACCTTGATGATACCTTGATTGGTTGATTTACTTTGGTTTGGTAGACATTTTCATGGCCTCAAAACTGTAAGCCAATAAACTCCCTTTGTTTAAGCCAACTCAGGTTCATGATATTTACAGGAACAGCCTAGAAAACTAAAACATCAAGTTCTCTAGAAAATCTTTTCATTTCAAAGAATGCTCAATATTGGTTCAATGTTTTTTGCCAGTTTAAATAATCAGACACCTCTGAATGCACAATCTATGTATGAGTTATCTGTCTGCAAATCACATGTGATTTCACCATTGGAGTAAGATCTGTGTGTGGAAGGTAGAGGCTTTCTCCAAGGCAAAAGTCCACTTGAATTTGAGGAACCTGTGCTTCAATATAAGGAGGAGCATGGAAAGTGGGAGTACAGGAACTTGGTAGTGTCGACCTCAGATTTTTTCAAGTGAAAGATATTTTCTGAAATGACACCAAAGACAATGGGAGAACATTCTAAAAATGTCATTATATTTTGCTTTATCAATCTCTGTTCTTATGTCTTATGTTCTTATTATGTTCTTATTCTGTTCTTATGTCTTATATTCTTATTCTTATGTTATTCTGCAAATACCTTGGTCTCATAAAAAGAATGACATTCACATATTGGAGTTACAATTTGATAAGACATTTATCCTGGTGGGAAGCCTTTCATTATTCCTCTAAATTTAGACAACATGAGAAAATTCATACTGGAGAGAAATCCTATGAATATAATGAATATGGCAAAGAATAGGGGAGCATTAATCTTTATAGATGCCAATTTCACATTAGTGGTAGATGGTATAAATCTTGTGAGCATGGGAAGCACTTGGCCAGATTGCTAATTTGTATTTCTATAAAAGAACTCACATGGGAGAGAGACCCTATGTCCTTAATCAGTGTGGAAGGGTCCATGTCCTAATGTGACATTTTTGAGAATTCATATATATTAAAGTATTGAGTACAGAAGAATTTACTGCCACAGCAGTAACTTTAAAAACAGTCAGAGAAGGGGAGAAATTCTATATCAATGTAATCTATATGGAAATACTTTTGTTTATAAAATATCCTTAAATAAGATGACTGAACTGCCCTGGAGAGAAACTCTAGGTCTGGAATCACTGGACATAAGCAATCAGTAGCCTCCTGCTTTTGTGTACACAAGGAAGCTCTCAGTAGGAATAATCCCCAAATGGAAAGTAAGACAGGATGTCTTTACCAGAAGTTTGATGTCTCTTGAGGAGTTCCAGATAATTCAACCTGGACAAGCCACTCAGTGAAATACATATGAGGAATTTCTTTGCTCAAAGAGCAACTATTGTAGAATACATGAGGATTCACACTCTGTAACTGAAGGAAAAATTTCAGTAGTCATACATTCCCTAGTTAACATAAAAGTACTCACATTGAGAAGAACCAATCCTAATATCAAAGTGGAAACACTTGGTGGATTTCTCATCAGAAAAATCAGACTGGAAAAAAACCTTTCCAGTATGTTTTCACCCCCAATTCATGTAATTATCCAGAATTTGGCCCAACAGTTTTTTGAAAATTGTTAGAATGTGTAGTGATCTGGGCATGCTTCATGTAGCATTTTGTTACAAGTAAGAGTAAATGAGATTCTGCTCTTTTTAATACACACATATGTACAAATACATAAACACTAAAAGCTGTTACTGAGAAGTCCATTATGCCCTAGGTTTTTTCCTTTCTTTTCTTTTCCTTTTTTCTTTTGCTGTAAATATAATGACGAAGACTTTTGTGAATCAGACAATCACTTTGACCACCACTCAAAAAGGTAGAATGCAAAATGGTATCTCTATTATTACACAGTATTAATGTATACAAAAGGCAAAGCTGAATAGACTCATGGAAGAATAAATACAACTAAAACTAACGGTGCATCAATTATGCTTTTGAAGTATGATTTAATATTTAAAAGTTTTTTTTATGATGAGAGGTTGTAGGAAATGGGAAAATACTGCAGATGTGGAGAGGGTCCCATTTTCAGAATGCTCTACATGCTTATTATGCTAATGTAACCCCAAAACGCTCACCCATGGAGATCTTTTTTTATCCTTCCTTTTTTTGGAGGTACTGCAAGGTCAAGCCAGGACCTCATAAAGGGGAAGTAGGGCTTCAACCACTTGAGGTACATTTGCTCCCCAGAGATTGCTTTGGAAAATCACACAATTCATTTGTAAATTACACATTTCATTTAGATTAAAGCCACTAAAAAGTAAAAAGAAGAAAGAGATGTCCATACAGGATTTCATTTTGTAAGGTAAACCTGCATGAGAGCTGTCTGCAGACAGGGAAAGAGCTGCACAATTAACCGCAGCCCCTATTCCAAGGAACTCTTTCTACAAACCAAGCCATTGGGTTGTTGCCTGGGATCCAAGGTGTGTCTAAAGCACCAGATATCAGCTGCCACATATTTTCCTTTGTGTGAATATCTGATCAGCTGGGGAAAGGGGCCATAAGGCCAACCTTATCCTTATATGAAATGAAACTAAAATATGTAGTCAAATTTGACATAAATCTCTCTGCAAGGAGAATGATCATCACTCTCAATCGCCTAATTGACTCACATTTCAAACATTTAATTTATTAAGAAACATTTATTTAGGGTTGCAAAGCTCCAGACCTACATTGTTCTGGGGATTGAGTGGTAAATGTTATGTTTTGGTGAGTTTGAGATCTTGGGTGATATCTTAGTCCAGCAGAATGGGATCTAGAACTCAGTGTTGAGAGAGTGATATCATTAGATACCGCCATGGAAGAACCAAGATGATTTAGGGCAAGTGTACACAAAATGGAAGATACAAGGTAAAGCAAAAAGGGAATGAAAATTTAGAAGACTGGGATGGATGATTCATAGGCCAGGAATACTCACATCTGAGATATCCTTGAGTGGTTTCTTTGGTGGTGGAGACTCAATGTTTTGGATTCAAGGAGGGAATTGAAAATCTTTGAACACCATGGGCTAATGATATAAAACTCAATGATTTTCATGTTCTCATGGGTAAAATGAAGGTATTCCTATCTTTCTTTTTTTTTATTGACTTTGTAATAATATTACATTAAAAATATATATGTGAGGTCCCATTCAACCCCACCCCCCCACCCCACCTCTCCCCCCCCAGCAACACTCATTCCCATCATCATGACACATCCATTGGATTTGGTAAGTACATCTTTGGGCACCTCTGCACCTCATAGTCAACGGTCCACATCATGGCCCATACTCTCCTCCATTCCATCCAGTGGGCCTGTGAGGATTTACAATGTCCAGTGATTGCCTCTGAAGCACCATCCAGGGCAGCTCCATGTCCCAAAGACGCCTCCACCTCTCATCTCTTCCTGCCTTTCCCCATACCCATCAGCCACCATGTCCACTTTTCCCAATCCAATGCCACCTCTTCTATGTGGACATTGGATTGGTTGTGTCCATTGCACCTCTATGTCAAGAGGAGGCTCAGATTCCACATGGATGCTGGATGCAATCCTCCCACTTTCAGTTGTAATCACTCTAGGCTCCATGGTGTGGTGGTTGTCCTTCTTCAACTCCATCTTAGCTGAGTGTGGTAAGTCCAATAAATCAGATTGTAGGTGCTGGAGTCTGTTGAGGTTCAGGACCTGGCTATCACATTGTCAGTCCAGAGATTCAAATCCCCTAAATATATCTTAAACCCCAACATTAACTGCACCTATCCAGAGTTGCCAAGACCTTCTTACTCTTGTCTTGGGGAGAGGAGGGTCCTCCCCTTATTTCTCTTGGAACTCATTTCGTGTTCTGTTGATGGGGGTGGGTTACTTTCAGGTGAAGTCTTGTGTTTCATGACAGGTGGATCTGGAAATTGGGGACAAGACTAGAGAGTTTCATACCTTCTTTTTCCATTCTCAACTTTGTTCACCTAGTGCTTACCTGGTGGTGAGTGAAAACCCAGAGGAAGTCAGTTGTCAACTGAGCTATTTACAATGCAACCACCAGTGAGTAGGATATTCTTCTACTGAAATGACCCATGTATGGTCAGCAGATGGGTATGTTTCTCCTACTGGTGTGGCTATTCTAAGCTCATTTAGGAGATATTCAAGGATCTTAGCTGCAGTTCAGTTTATCCAGGCCTCTGGGACAGTTACAATAGATTAGGGATTCATCAATAAGTAATCCCCTTTCCAACATCACACAAATTTGCTCTGGACTCCATTAAGTCTCTGTTTTCACTGGAGAGATGAGAGGTTTTTTCTCATTCAGCACATTGGAAAAATAGTGCACCCATTGATCATTTTAATGCCTGTAGTTGGTTTCAGCATGCAGGTGAAAATAGGTGATAGAGATGAGTAGGAGCAGAAGTTTACAGTCAGAAGGTGACTGATGTTTCAGCAGGTGAGTTCAACCAGTGCATTGCTACAGATGGTGGGGTAGAGGGTTATGCATTGTTGAGAGGAGTAAAATTGAGGGTTAGCTAATAGAAGGAAAAGAGGAATCATTTATTTTGCCCAATTTTTAATTTTGTAAAGTATTAGTATTTACTTGCATATTTTGAAAACTTTTAAAGAAAGATAACTAAAATTCTCGTTACCCACTTGTCTCCAATTGTCCAATTTCAAATTTTGTTGATAACCTTTATTCAGACATTATAAATGGAAGTAATTATAAGAAGTATTGTTTCTTTAATGTTGGCATGGATTCAGGAGTGGTTTAGTATGTAGAGTAAAATGTACTGTCCTTTGGAAATTGCTGAAAAACTTGTGAAACCAGAGTGTTTCAAGACACTTCTTGTACTCTTCAACATACAGAGGAGGTGAATAGACAAGAGATACAATGAACATGGATATTTGGAGGTCCCAAGAAAAGTGGAAATTGGAAGGTGTCTTTCCCTGTAAAGGTCAGGCTAGGACCATTCTTCAGTATAGTGTCTCCGGGGACTTTATTGTGTGCTGCTGAATTCTCTGTACTCTCATGTTATGGTGAACACCTCAGTTATGTAGAGTTAAATGAGGCAACATCTATTGGGCCAAAGTTTTGTGTTTTGTGTGACTGCTTAGTTCAGCAGAATGTTGGACTTATTGTAAGGTTCTCTGCCATTTTAATGAATAATATTTATATTGGAAACCCTTTACACATTAGCTCGTTGCATCTTTTAAAACTTCTTACACATTTCAAAATTATTTCCTAGTTGAGAAGAAACTGAGGTCATCTGAGGGAATAATCTAATCATAGTTGTGATATGAAAGTGGCAAACATGGGTATTGCTTGCCTTATGATGAGTTTGTAGATTTATTTGAAATTGGTGGGAAAGGTTGTTTTAGTTATGAATGCTGAAGTGAAAATTGTATAGTGCCACCTGGAAGTTATAATGACCAGTCTATTAGAAAATTTCCAGTTCATACCATACCACATGTCTTCTGATATTCTTTTATAATGGGGTTTTAAACATTCAGTGTGTTTATGTCTGTCTGATTGTGAAGAGCAGATGGCCATTCAGCACTGAGAATGTTTTGTAAAGCCACTGTTTTGTTACTGTTTTGTAAAGTTACTGTTTTGTAAAGCCACTGCTTTCTCAGTGCTGTCTATCGCCTTGAACATCCACTCTGGACATTGATAGAGATGGTCCTCTCTGAACCCCAATGTTCATGATGTTTTTAGGAGTTAGTAAACTTGGAAGATATACTTATAGACTTCACTCAGAAAGAATGGGCCATGTTGGACACATCCCAGAGAAAGCTTTTGAGAGATGTGATGCTGGAGAATATTAATCATCTGGTCTCACTGGGTGAGTCTCTGAAATTTCCATATCTATATAAATTTCCCTTATTTTCTCATGAAGTGTCTAGAACAACTTGTTCATATTGTTTTATATTTTTATATTTTATTTTAAACTTTATATACTTAATATATTTTGTTATTTTGTAACATGTATGACTACCTAAAAATGATTGTTTCCTTAATTTTTGCATATAGTTTTTCACCCCAGTAGATTGTAATATTCTCAAACACAAATTTCATGTTTTCTTCTACTCGGTGTGCAACAATCAGAACAGTGCTTAGAATTCAATGAATATTTTCTTAAAGAAAATGTGAGTTTAAAATGTTCTTAGTAACTATTTTCTCTATGTATTTGGTGTGGATTCAAACTATAGTCCTAAAAACAAAAGGATATCCTTTTACACATGAACTATTCCAGGGAGCTTATGCTATTGGTTTCTTTTTTAAAACAGTAGTGAAACACAGTGGAAACCTAGAATTTCTTCTCACTTGAAAATATAGTGGGTTTTGCAGGCTCTCTTTGCACTTGGGCATCAACGGCCAGAGGTCCTCGCTGTATTTGGGTACAATATTAAGAGATAATCTTTTAATGGTGAAGACATCAATATTCTGTATTGCAGGTACTTTTCCCTTGGCTGATCTTCAAGGTTTACCTTATTCTTCTTTGAGCATTAAAGTGGTTTGAAGCTGTTTGTACCACAGAAAACATGTTCTTAAATTAAATGGATTCCTGTGCATGTGAAACCATTGTTATTTCAGTTAAGGTGTTCCCCACCTCTATCAAGATGACTTAATTCTGAGTTCTTTAGAATAGAATGAAATTCAGGCAGAGAGTGAGAAAGCCATAGGAAGTAACAAGTTGGAATCAACAAAACCCAGAGGAGAAGAAAGAGACTAGGAGATGAGACCATGTGCTTTGCCATATGACAAGCTAAGGACCAAGGTTTGCCAGCAGCCAGCCCCAGAACACCACAGTCAAGATGAGAACTGTGGAAGCTGAGATTTGGATTGAAGACAGATTATCAGGCCAAGAGAGTAGACCTACCCATTTATGTGAAAAGGGTGAATCTCCCACAGTGCTCAATGTAGGGCAGCTTTCTGCACTATTGTTCAGTATGAGAGCTACTATCCCTCTGTTCTGAATGGCTGGAAGCTGTACCCTTAGGATTGTGGAGTTGGGCTACCACCCCACTCTTGTTAGAGGGTTGAGCCTATTCCCTCATGATTTAGTGAGTCTGGCCAGCAGCCCAGTATTATCAGAGGTTGGGGCCTTCACCCCAGGGTTTGAAGAGACCAAGCCTTCTGCACAGGCTATTGGAAGGCTTGAGGCTGCTGCTTCAACAATCCCTGAGATTAAAACATTGTTCCACAGCTGAATCTCAGGCCTTGAAATCTAATGAAGCATGCCTTGCATGGTTTCTGAATTGTTTGGGACCCATGACTCCTGTTTTCCTTTCAGTTTCTCCCTGTGGGAATCAAAATGTTTATCTGTTGCCAGTCCCTCCATTGTAAACTAGAAGCACATAACCTGTTCTATAGACTTAACAGATCCACAGATATGAATTGTGCCCCAGGACAGATGACACCCATAATTGATTTTGATTAGACTTTCTACTTCACATTGTTTCTGATGGGGTTGAAGCCTTTGGGATATTGTGATGGAAAGTATTTTGCATATAGAAAGAACATGTATTTTTTAGGTTTTGAGGGTGATATATGGTGATTTGAAGCTTTATGTACCCCAGAAAATCATACTTAAATATAATCCATCCCTGTAGGTATATACCAATTGTTAGTAGGGCCTTTTGTTGAGGTAACTTCAGTTAAAGTGTGTCACACCTAATTCAGGAGGGGATCAGATCTGAATACTAGAGTCCTTAATCAAATAATTAATTTCAGACAAAAAGCCAACACAGAGGAGTGAATGTAGCTAAAGTGATAGAGCACCTGCTTCCCATGTATAATGTCCTCGGTTCAATCCCCAGCGTCTCCCAAAAAAAAAAAACAAACGAAAAACCAAAGGCAACAGAAATATTAAGTTGAAATCAGTGAAACCAGAAGAGAATAAAGTGGCCAGGAGATGCTGCCATGTGCATTGCCATATGATAAATTATGGACGAAAATTCACCAGCAGCTATTCCCAAAATCTCGGTCTTGGGGAGAAAGCATTGTTTTGATGGTGGCTTGATTTTGGACACTTTCCTGGCCTCAGAACTGTAGGTTGCCTTTGTTTAAGACAACCCATTCATGGTATGTGTCTAAGAAGACTGGGAAAATAAAACAATCACCTTCCCTAGATTTGATGGCAATCCTCAAACTGCAGAGATCTCAAAATTTCTGTTGTTGTTGTTTTTACCACCACCAGGGCATCAGGTTTATAAATCAGATATACTTTCCCAGTTGAAGCAAGGAGAGGAACTTTGGAGAGAAGGACTTGGAATTTTCCAAAGGCAGAATTCAGGTAAGCTCTAGGAAACTGCTTCATGATAAGAGGGTCCTGGTCATTGGGTAAGTAGATTCCTAAAAATATCTATTGCAGATTTCCTTATGTGGGTTATATTTTCTAATGTAGTTGTCAATACTGGGAAAATTCAATTGGATGTGGTCATTATTCCATTTACCACATTATTATCTATTCAAGTGTCTGAGACTTTGGAGAAATGTATATTTGTATACTATTGGATTTAACATTCACTTAATGGATCTTTTCTTTGTCTTCCTCTTGGATGGTTTTTCCTCTCTTTACCTCCCCAACATACTAGCTTTTTATAATTTGTCTTCTATTTTAATTTTCAAAGTATTTTCTAATTGTCAGTACTATGTAATATTTTCTGCTTCCTAAAGTATTCCTTAATTTGATACTCTTTCCCAGATAAGTGTCATATTTGAGACAAATAGAGGGCCACATGATACTTTTCAACATTTTAATTTCCCTAATGCTAGTCTACTAATTGTTTCTTTTTCTTCAATTATTTCAGGAAGGGAATGTGATCTTAGAAAACAGATGCTGTCCATGCAACATAGCTGCAGAAAGGCACATCTATGTTCTTGTCATTGGTAGCCATCATAGGTGTGAACCCTTGTCTTCAAAATAGATACTTGGAAGTGCAATGAATTAGGAATTCAGTATAGGTACTTAAGTGTAAGTAAATTGGTTTTTAAGTGCTAATCCAGAACAAGTCAGTGATAGTTTGAATTTAGGGAAAAATTAACTTGAACACACACAAAAAACCTGAGTTTTGTAAAAATATAATTCCAATAAGCATGGCCCATATGCCCAATATTTGAAAGTGTATGAAGTCTCCCAGAATTGATTTGAACACTCTGCAGTTGAGATAGTACAAAAGAAAAGATCTCTGTACATGAAGAAGAATAACATGGTATGGTAAAGATTTTACTTGGAGGCTGTCACTGAATGATTAGTGTAGAGTTCATTTGTATATGAGTGGATTTTTTATTAAGTGAATGGTTTCTCCTCTACTTCCCAGGAGAACTCTTGTCCTGAAAAGAATGGCATGAAATATAGTGAACTGCCAGAAGATTTTGCCTACATAGCCAGAATAACTGAACATATGTTAACTTAAAAGTGAAAGAAACCCTACTTCAGCAATCTATTTGGAAAAGCTCTCAGTGACCAGTCATCATTTAATCAACAAAAACAAATTCACCATGGAAGTAAATCATATAAGTGTCATCTGATTGGTAAATTGGTTATTCAAAATGCTGGCCTTACAGATTACAATGTAACTCATACAGAAGAGAAAGCATATGAAGACTTTTCAATGTTGGAAAGCCTTCACTCACTATTCTGCCCTGAGACAACATGAGAGAACTCACACTGGAGAGAAACCACATGCATGTCATCTGCTGGGAAAGCCTTCAGTAGAATCTATAGCCTTAGTCTACTTGAGAGAACTCACACTGGAGAGAAGCCCTATGAATGCCATACATGTAGGAAAGCCTTCACTCATTCTTCTGCCCTGAGAAAGCCTGTGAGAACTCATACTAGAGAGGATCCTTATAAATGTCAACTGTGTGGGAAAGCCTTCACTCACTGTTCTACCCTCAGAAATCATGACAGAGCTCACATTGGAGAGAAACCTTATGAATGTCATCTGGTTGGGAAAGCCTTCACTCAATATTCTGCACTTAGACAACATGAGAGGACTCACACTGGAGAGAAGCCCTATGAATGTTATCTATGTGGAAAACCTTTCATTTGGTGTTCTTCCCTGAAAAAACATGAGAAAACTCACAACTGGAGAAAAACCCTTTGAATGTCATCAAGTGGCAAAGCCTTTAATAGCATCTCTAGACTTAATCTGCATGAGATAATTCCCACTGGAGATAAACCATATGAATGTCATCTCTATGGGAAAGCCTTCACCCATTATCTATCATAGCCTTAGACAACATGAGAGGACTCACTGAAGAGGAACCCTAGGAATGTCACCTAGGTGACAAAGCCTTCTCTGATCTGTTCTGAGACAACATGCGAAATCTCACACTGGAGAGATACTGTATGAATAGCATCTCTGGGAAAACCTTAGGTTTGTTTTTGTAATCTTAGACAACATGAGAAAATTGATACTGGAGGGAAGCACTATGAATGCCATATATGTCTGGATTTAATATTTTTTATTCTATGGACTCCTTTACCAGTCAGGTGAGATGAATACTACATTTATTGCCTACCTTCAGAAGGGAGGAAAATTCTAGATTTCAGTTAGAGGGCAGAGAAAATAAAGATAACATTGATTTTTTTTTCAATTCAAACTCACAGATCCCATGAAATCAAGGGGTCCATCAACCCCTGGTTAAGAACCCTGATATATGTAAAAGGCTTTGGTTAATATTCTGACCATACATTATATGAAAGAATATAAACACCAGCATTTGTAGGACAACTGAGATTTCACACTGTATATATTGCTTATTGGTGTTGTGAATGAAAGCATGTGTTCAGTGGTCTCTCATTCCTCAGCACTGATATTCTTATGCTGTGGAAACAATCATAAAGTGTATTTAGGAAAATCTTCAGCTGGATTTCACTTTAGAAAATTTAATGGAAAAGAAAGCTCTTTTTATGGACCATTTTGCCTGTGAACAAGTCTTAATTTTGAAACTATGTGGGATAACAATATAGAATTGTGAACTGACACTGGTATACTAAATATTGGATTTACTAAGAACTAATATGAAGCGAAGTTAACTTAAGAGATCAAGAAACAGACATAGCTCAACTGATAGAGCATCCATCTACCATATGGAGGGTACAGGGTTCAATCCCCAGGGCCACCTGACCCATGTGGTAAGCTGGCCCATGCACAGTGCTGCAGCATTCAAGGAGTGCTGTGTCATGCAGGGGCATCCCTGCGTGGGGATGCCCCACACCCAAGGAGTACATCCTTCAAGGAGATCACCCCATGTGAAAAAAACACAGCCCATCCAGGAGTGGCACTGCAGACATGGAGAGCTGACACAGCAAGATGATGGAACAAAAAAGAAATGTTTCCTAGTGCCACTGGATAATTCAAGCAGACACAGAGGAACACATAGTGAATAGACACAGAGAGCAGACAATGGGGGTAGGGGGAAGGGGAGGGAAACAAAAAATCTTTCAAAAAAAAAAGATCAGTACTTGAATAAAGCACATCAGTCATGGACATTTGTGGGTTCATTGGTTAGAGGATTCTCCAGAATCCAGAATCTGTCAGTGTGCCATGCCATGCATTAGTATTATTACAAGAAGATTTTTGCAATGAAGGACATAATGATAACATCAAGCAAGGACATTAAAGTACATTGAAGCATAGGCAGTGTCCAATTTTCAGAATGTCCAATTTTCACAAGGAAGGAACCCTCTTCATCTCCAATTTGGAATTACGGGTCCTTTATGTCAAAACCACTGCAGTCCAGACCACAAACCACCACTGGGAAGTGCCTTGTGGAGTGCACTCCAGTGGGGAAATAGAAAGCAGTTGAGCATACTGAGGCTGGGATTTTGCATTGGTAGCCTAAATAGGATACATGCTGGTCCTCCACTCCCTCAAAGCTGATTGTTCCCAACATATATTCCACTGCCTTGTTTTCTTTACCCTGCAGTGTTCAGTTCCTAAATACATTTAGATGCAGTCACCACCCAGTTAGTTCTTCCAGATAGTCTTTATGCAGTTGAGTTCTCCATTCCAGTGTCTTCTCACCCCATTGCTGGTGTTTGGGAATGTGCTTATTGGTAGGGCATTTGTTTTGTCATGAGGTACCTACATCTGCCTGAAGTCCATTCAGGTATCTGAGCACTTTGCAGAAGTGTTTCTCCACAGTCACATTTTGCATGAGAATTGCTGTGCCATATCCAGAATATATGTCTACCATGGTTTTTTTCCCATGATAAAACTCATCTCCTCTTAGTTTTGTAGTTTCCTCCATAAGCCTAGCCATACCATCATTAGTAATGATTTTGTCATTCACTATATTGACTACTCTTCAGAGGTGTGGACATTTTTTGCCTCTTTGGCACTTGTATCTAAAAGACTGTTGAAAGTGTGCACCCCTCTCATTCCCTATCAACCCTAATGGAGATACAGGGCATATCACCTGTAGCGTGGACCTGGAATCCTTAACTCTATCCCTGGGCATTCATTTTTTTGTGTTTTTGAGCTACTAGGGCCAGAGATAGAACCCAGGAAAACGTATGTGGTGTTCACCCGCTGAGCTACACTGGCTCTCCTGATTTGTTTTTTTTCACCAGTCTGTTGTTATATTGTTTTTGGGAGGTGCTAGGGATAGAACCTGGGACTTCAAAAATGGGAAGGAGGCACTCAAACACTTGAGCTGCATCTGCTCTCCAACAAGCATTATTTTTAAAGGAAGTAAGATCAGAATACAGATGATGGGAGCACCCTTCCTCTCTGAATCAATCACAGTCAGAAGTGTCTTCCTCACTGCCCTGGTCTGTGGACAAGGAAACCTCAGCAACCTGTATGTTCCTCTTTTCTGGGGCACATCTGGGGTCTATCGGGCAGCTCTGCAGATTTTTAAGCCTTTTCAGTTCTGAGAGCCCACTTCTTCCTGTTCTTTTATGGTTTGTAATATGGCCTTAAGATCTTATTTAAAGGGATCATCTTCTGCCCCATAATTTTAGCAGTTTTTCTGTAGGAATCACATCCATTTCTGCATTGTCTCTCCCCTGCTTTGGTAAGTAAAGCAGCCTTGCCTTCCTTGGTGGGCCAGCCCTGCCTCCTCCTCTTTTTTTCCTTTGGTAGTTCTTTCTGCTTCCTTTATGTCCCTATTGGCATGGCCTCCCTTTGCTTGACTTTTCTCCTTCTGGGCTGCCTCAGTGAAAATGGCTGATTCTGTACTTCTGATTCCAACCCAAAGCAGAAAATTGTTGATCCTTTCTACCACTTCACCCACTACTATTACCAAGGTCATCAGAAAGGATATGGGAGTCTTCCCCTGGGCAAGCCCTTGTTTCATTAATGCCTCTTATGCTGTCCAAGGCAAGACCATGTCCTCCACATCCTGTCAAAGAGTGGGATTATGTAGCCAGTTGTCTTTCCTTTACCTAAAGGACATTTGTGATCCTATGCACAGTCACACAGGGGATTTTACTTTTTTTGGGAAGTCCATCACAGTTGGGAACATCACTTCCATTTTCCAGTCTACCAGAGTGAGTGACTTGCGTTTGTTTCCATCCTTCTGTTAGTTGTCCTGCTCCATACATGTAAAAATACACACAACACTTCTGTCTTCAATTTCAGTTGTGTCTTCTGTATTACTTATCCTTCTATCATTTTGAGTCTACTGCTATATGCCTCTAATGTGTTTTTTAAATATATTTTTATTTTTTAAAGATACATAGATCACACAAAACTGTTACATTAAAAAATCTAGGAGGTTCCCATATATCCTGCTCTCCACATCCCCCACTTTCCCCAAAACAAAAACTTCTTTCATTAGTGTGGTATATTCATTGCATTTGATGAATACATTTTGGAGCACTGCTACACAGCATGGATTATAGTTTACATTGTAGCTTACACTTTCCTGTTCCATTTGGTGGGTTATGGCAGGTTATATAATGTCCTGCATCTGTCCCTGCAATATCATTCAAGGTGATTCCAAGACTTGAAAATGCCATGTCACACCTCCTTTTCCCTCTCCCTGCCTCCAGCAACTCCCATTGCCACTGTCTCAACATTAATGTTATAATTTATTCCATTGCTGGAGTCACAATAATTCAATAATAGAATACAAAAAGTCCATTCTAATCCATATTCTATTTCTCCATCCTGAGGACCCTGGATTAGTGATGTCCACTCTACCTCTAAATCAAGAGGGGGTTTAGATCCCACATGGCTGATGGATGGAATTCTCCTGCTTGCATTTGTAGACTTTTGGCTTCTTGGTGTGGTTGTTGACCATCCTCACCTCCCTGTTAGCTGACCTGGGTAAGCCCAAGTAACCAGAGAGTAGCTGTTGCATCTCTGCTGAGCCTCAGGGCACAGTTGGCACATAGTCTAGAGATTCAAGTCTCGAGTATACACCAACCCCAGTGCCAACCAGAGGTTCAATAAAAGTGACAGAAGAGGCATCTGTAGAGGTCCCATCTGAGTCCAACTCCATCACCAATTCTAAAGTCTGTCCCACTGGCAAGGCACTGAACTCCATAGCCATCTGTTATGACTGTAGGAACTGGATGTCTCATCTCCATAGCCCTCAGGAGTACCCATATCTTGGGTATCTACTTTGGCTGTGTCTAAGATCCTGCTGAAATGTGCATAAGCACGACCCCTCTGATGGCCTTCTGGCTCATTTTCAAGTCTCTTAGCCATATAAACTCATTTCTGTTTACCATTTCCCCCTTTTATTCAAGATCTTTTTCTAGTTGCATCACCACCTGGTACTTGGTTGTAATCCCTCAGTACCATGGAGGTTCATCCATGGGAGTCATGTCCTAAGCTGTGAGGATGGTAATACATTTACATGCTGAGTTTGGCTTAGAGAGTGGCCACATTTGAGTAACATTGAGGCTCTCAGGTGGTAACTCTTAGGCACACTGCAGCTCTAGGTCAAGTTGAATTTTCAAGTGCACAGCCTCATAAGTAATGCCATCAGTATCAAAGGCTCATTTTTGGGCCATCCTTCTTCCCTGGTCTTTGCCATTGCACTTGGGGAATCATTGCTTGTTGGAGCCATGGACCTGAATGCTATCAGGAATGAAAGACAAAGAGAGATTGGGATCAGGGGATCTGAGAGCACTGAAGCCTCAAGCTCATCAGGCAACTTTATTGATTACAAGGGGCTCTTTATATACCCCAGTGTACGTGCCTGCAAGCAGGACCACTGTAGCCTACGTGCCACTATGCACAAATACTAGCCTACATGCCATTAAGGAGCAACATGTATTAAGTATCAGCATTACCTATAGTCTAAGGAATTTAAAATAATCTTATCTCAAGGTACAAAGTCTAAGTGTTCTATACATAACAAAAGGTATATGCTCATCTTTTCTTTCACCTTTAACAACTTTAACCGATTTGCCAGGAACTCCCAATCACCGCATTCCTTAGGTTGCAAGCGTAGTCATGGAGACAGCACTAGCATGGAGACAGCACGTCTCTCCTTGAGAGGCCACTATGGGCCTCAGTTTCCAACAATTGCTGTTCCATTAGGCAATTTGACAGAGCTCCCCTGCCTAGGAACTCAGCACTCCATCAGTTGTCATTTGTAACTGTAGCTACTATGATAATACCCAATGAATATCTGAATATTTTTATATACCCTATATACATGGTCTGGAGAACTCTCTCCAAACCATGCGTCCCCCATCGATAACACCCTATGCCAACATTCCTCCCCTGCCATAGTTGAACCCATCTGTAGTCCAAAACATCTTCAAACATGAAGCCTATTATATTGCTACATGCAAATAATAGGAAAATAAAATAGTAATGATAAGCTTGAAGATTAGCAATAGAATACAGACTAATTTAGAAAAACGGAAATAAAGTAAAAATAAATTGGGGTACTATAAATGAAAAATATCATAAAACTTTTTTTTTAACATTTTGCCTTTCATCACTGTAATAGGTGCCGCCCTAAATGTACAGTGGCAAGGCGATTTCTTTCATTTCTTCCTCAGTGTCTTATACTTTCTTTTTTCTAATTTTTAAAATGTCTTCAAAAATGTTTATATCACAGGAAATTCACAAATACAATATTTGTGACTCCCATATATCCATCATCAAACATTTTCCCCCTTCCCCAGCAATGATCTTTTTACATGTTCATGTTATATTTGCTGCAGCTGATGTACAGATATTGAAACATATCTATCATAGTTCCATTTTGGTTTATATTATGGTTTGTATTTTAGGCTACACAATTTTCTAAATTTTTACTTACCTTATGGTTTACATTATGGTGTACATTTTAGCCTATAGGTTTTTATACATTTTTGGTGAAATTTAACTTATCCTATATCCATCATTGCACAACCTTGTGGAACATTTACTTTACCCCCAGTTACCCTGCTTCTATCTATATTATTCCTCTCTCCTCCTCCCTCAGAGCCCACAGTGACAACAAACCTTCACTGCTTGAAGGACCAGATTCACAGATACTTGCAACAATTTCGAGTCTTCCTCATTTTTGAGTGCCAGCTTTGCTGGATAGAGAATTTCTGGTTGCAAGTTTTTTGTCTTTTAGCACCTTAACAATGTCATACCACCACCTCATGCCTCCACGTTTTCAGATGAGAAATCATCCCTTAATCCTATCGAGCTTCCCTTTTATGTGATGGTTCTCTTTTTCTTCCTGCTTTCAGTATTCTTTTTTTTGTCTTGAGCATTAGACAATTTGACATACTTGTCTTTGAGGTATTCTGTTAGGATGTATTCTTTTTGAGGTGTGCTGCAATTCCTGGACAGGTTCTCCCTCAGTAGGGTAGGGAAGTTTTCAGCCATTATTACCTCCAACACTCCTTCTTCCCCGTTTCCTGTCTCTTTTCCCTCTGGAATGACTATTATGTGTATGTTCATGCATTCCATATTGTTATTCAAATTTCTAAATCCCTGCTGGATTTTTTTCTATCTTTTTAATCTATCTGTCCTACTATCTGGTTTGAGATGTACTGGCTTCCACATCACTGATTCCTCTGCCTGTTCAAATCTGCTGTTGTATGCTTCCCATGTATTTTTTATTTCTTGGATTGTGTCATTCATCACTATCATATCTGTTATCTTATGTATGTTTACAATTTCTTCAGTATGTTCTCCCAGTGTCTTCTTAATACCCTTAATCTCTTCCTTCAGTTCATTAAGTTGATTCATGTTAGGTGTTTGGACATCTCTGATTAGTTGTTCCATGTTTTGCATCTCATCCTAGTTTTAGTTTCTTCATTGAACTCAGCCATATCTTCATGTTTATTAGTATGGCTTGTAATTTTTTGTTGGTGTCTAGGAATCTGTTTGTCTTGATGGGTTTATTCAGTTGATTATCTTCTCTATTCTATGCTTTTATTTTATTATTGCTTTTCTGTTCATGGTAATATTTCACTTTGATACTACATTCTTTTTATTCTACTTCCTTACTTTTGTCTGTGTTCCCTTGAAAAAAAATTGGACCAGAGAAAAGGAAAGAGATAGGAAGAGAAAATGAACAATAGCAATAATAATAGTTAAATGTAGGAGAGGAACTCTACCAGACCTATGAAATGGAAAGATTAACTTGAATAAGAAGTACAGAGGAATAATATGAGATAGTAGAATAGAAGAAATGAAACAAGAAACAGAATAGGGAAAAATATATAGAATGAATTAAAAGGCTGCAATGGTGAGAAGAGGGTGAAAGAAAAAAGAAAAGAAAGAAAATGTAAAAAAGAAAGAAAGCAGAAAAGGAGATAGAAATATGAACAAGAAAAATTAGAGACAAAAGAAAAAAGGTGGAATAAAGATGGAGAGAAAGGAAATAGGGTAGGTAGAGAAAAAATGGTAAATGAAAGAAAAAACAGAGATGAAGGAAAGGAAAAACAACAAACAAGAAAAAAGAGAGAAGTAACTCATTTTTAAAAAGAGGAGGAAGAAGGATATAAGAGAAAAACAAAAATCAACATGGAAAAGCAGCCTTCTGTCTTAGGCCCTTAGGGATCTTCTCACGCTGCTGATGTTCAATCACCCTGCAGCTTGCCCTCTGCAGGGTTTGAACAGGCTTTTACTGAGCAAAATAAGGAGAGAATTTTAAAAGGAACCTTTAAAAAAGAGAGAGATCCAAGAACAGCTAGTAAAAAGAGAATGTCTATATGTTCCTGTCAAAAAGTTGCAGCTGGATGCATGATAACCTAGTGGATCACTTCTTAAAGACTGGGACTCAAACCAGGGACCTCATATATGCTAGGCAGGAATTCTTCCACCGAGGTAATTTGCATCCTTAGGTTAGTTAGCCTTTCAGAAGGCTGTCCACCCCTTTTCCCTTGGGCAGGTTAGATTCCCTGCAATCCCCCTGCTGATCAGCTGCCTGTCTCTGCCTCCTCTCTGAAGTTATTCCTCTCTTTACTTGAGCAGCTGGGCATGAGAACCTGCCTGAGGAGATCTTCCCCTCTCCCTGTTGAGTCATGGTCCCTCCCGATGTTCAAGAGGGGCCCAGCTGGCTACATTTACCACAAAAAAAATCATTCTCCACCCTCCTAGATTCCTCTTCCTTCCAGGGAAACTGCCACTACACTCCATTTGGAGTAGGGAGCCCACAGCTCCACCTAGGCTATCCTCCCTGAGGGCAGGATGCATGTGCTGCTCCCAGCCACTGGGGCAAGCAACCACCATCTCTCCCTGGCTTCCCTTCCTATCCAGTTCCCTCCTAGATGACTCAGAGCACCTTCCCGTTCTCTATACAGCCAAGGGAGCTGGCAGGGTGGAACATGTCTGCTCTCTGCTCAGTTATACAAAGTTCTCTAGGAGTTTCACCCTCACTTAATATCTCTGGGATTGGGTAGGAGAGCCCTTCCCAGCAGCCAGGAGGTTTAATAACTCACAGCTTGTTGTTTGAGCTCCTTCATCTCTCTCCCTCACTCTCCTGGCAGTTGTGAAGCATTTTCCTAGTCTATACCCCAAAGCAGGTCCCCAAGTTAGCCTCTGGCTCTTTCTCCTTTGTTTTAGTGAGAGGTGAACCTTATCTGTCTAATCCATCAGCCATGTTCCCAAGGCCTCATGGGAAGAGGCCTCCCCATGTTTAATCAACTTTGACCAGAACATTTTTCATCTTCCTTCTTCTGACTGCTATCTGGTTCTCATTCTTTAAGGCTAATCATAAATATTAAAACTTCAAAAAAAAAAAAACACTTCCACACAATGATTTTCCTTAATATCACATATCTCAATTTTTCAGTCTACATATTTGATATAATTCTCTTACACTAAATTTTAAGCTTTATAATAGCAGAGATGAAGTCTGTTTTGTCCACTTCTCTATAAATTAAGTATAGAGAATCTAAGAATAAGAATCTAAGAATAATGTCTATATTGCCTCATCTGTCTAGTTGCTAAAAGAGAGAAATTGCTTAATAAGAGTTTAAAGTACGTGTATGTCCCTATGAAGCATATAAAAATCAAGATTTCCAACATTTATTTCTACTTGAGCATTTCTTATCATTGTTACATGTATCCCAGAAGCAAATAAAAATACAGGTCTCCCAATATTTTTCCATCCTCTTTATTTTCTTTTAGTCACCATGTCTTATGTGAAGCTGATAGAAATTTGTAGTAAGGAACAAAACACTGCAATGTTGAGAAATAAATGCTCAGTAGTATGGGAGAGTCAAACTCTGAGATTCGAATTTAGGGGATAAATGGAAGTCAGAAATTGTATCTTTCTGGGCATATCCTAGTGCCCATTTCTCTTAAATAAAATGTAGGTGACCTATGAGGTCAACCGTAATGAGGTTTTCTGTTGATTTTGAAAATAATTTCAATCAAGATTATATTATTTTTGGAAGTGGATTTGGCTCAATGGATATAGCATCTGCCTATCACATGGGAGGTCCATGGTTCAAACCCAGGGTCTCCTGGCCCATGTGGTGAGCTGGCCCACACACAGTGCAAATGCACACAAGGAGTGCCATGTCACACAGGGGTTTCCCCGTGTAGGGAAGCCACATGCACAAAGAGTGCACCCTGTAAGGAGAGCTGCCCTGCTTGAAAAAAGTGCAGCCTTCCCAGCAGTGGCATGACACACCCAGAGAACTGACACAGAAAGATAATGCAACCAAAAAACACAGACACAGACTTCCAGTGCCACTGACAAAAATACAAGCAGGCACAGCAGAACACACAGTGAATGGACACAGAGAGCAGACATTTGGGGTGGTGGGGAAGGGGAGGGAAATAAATAAAAAATAAATCTTAAAAAAAATTATACTACTTAACTATGCATGCCATATTATACTATTTTTACCTTTAATCTTTTGAAAGAATGCAGATTTTATCACATAATATGAAATGCGTTATTGGCTGGTGTGCCACCCTAGTCCTCAGAGCAAAACGACCATTCAGGTCAGAAAGAGACATTGCCATTTATTTGCTTTGGAGGGAAAATGATCCTACTGTAAGCAGGTAGGTGGGGCCATGGCTTCTTTGTGTTTTGGGAACAGTAGGCTCAGCAGTTCTCAGGCACAGTGCCCAGGATTTGTTTCTTCCCTGTCCACAGGATTGGGATTACCTGTGAGCTCTTTGTCCTATTGCTGTTGCCAAAATGGCCTCATTGCCCGATGCACACAAAAAATGTATACTATGACACCAGGTTTCAAAGACAGAAAGAGCTTTATTACAGAACAGCTGGGGCAGGAAACAGGAGATTCAAAGCCTTTGCTTAAACTGAAGAGATTCTGAGGGTCTTATGACATTCTGGTAGAGGCCTGATTATGATAATGAGGACAGTGGTCTGATGTTGAAGGATGTAGGATGACCAAATATCTGAAAGTAACTTGTTTCTCTCCCTGTTGCTAAGATACAAAGGAAAGAATTATATGTAAATTAGAAAGTAATGAGATGCAACCCTCTCTTGGCCCCAAATTCCATTTCTTGTGGTCGAGAATATCGTGTTGAAGCAATGCAGTATGAAAACCAGCTTCAACTGGTTGCTTAGACCTGCACAGAAGAAACCCCTGGTTGTCCTCACTCCAACTTGCTTAAATAACATAATAAAATTCCCACCCAGGGGTGGAGTTATCTGCCCCATTTTTGATCATGCAAGCATGATTTCCTGAACATACTAATCATACAATTATATAACTAGCTATGTATGTTCATCCATATGCATAAAAGCTAATGTATAATCAAAGGAAATGTTAAGTAGTAACTTAGGTATGTAAAGAAGAGTAAAACTACCACATGGGGAGACAGGTCTGAGTTGCTTTATTGACCTTGGCTCCTGTTTGCAGTCATAACAAATGTAAGTTCTCCCTAACTCTCTTGGTCAAGTTTTTTCCCTCTACATCTCTGGTTATCCCCAAAGGCCCAGCTTTGGGACCTAACATGTGGGCCTCTGCAAGGAACTTGTTTGGAGCATCTTTCATGACCAGCTTAGAATAGGGTGTGTTTTGTTGCTTTTTTAAAAATGTATTTAACAAATCAGTTTTATTGATACATATTAATAAAGCATACAATTCATTTAAAGTATGCAATGCATGGTATTTGCTATAAGCACATAGATGTGCATACATTACCTCAGTTATCATTAGAAGGTTTTCATTATTTCAGGAATAAGAAAAATGAATAAATAAGACAATTCTTCACCTTGTGTCTGTTTCCCCTGCTGGAAATCACTTCTGTTTCTGGCTGTTCTAGCACAATTATTTATGTATTAAGCAGTTTTATTAAGATATATTCACATACAATACAATCTATCCAAAGTGTTTAATCAGTGGCTTTTAGTATAATCACAATGTTGTGCATTCATCACCATAAAATAGGGTGTGTGGAGGTCGCAGGGTGATCTTGTGCCCTCTGTACACCCATCTTAGAGGCAGAATGTGGAGAAGGGGCAGGGAGCCCTGAGACTCAATATCTCCATAATGGGGTCTAGGGCCCTTGAGGAAAGGGAAGGCAGGCAGGTAGAAGGGGATGGATGACATAACGGTAACTAGACCAAGCAGATCCACTAGGGTAGCTAGCAGAGGGAAACTGATCCAAGATGATGGGGGAGAAAGGAGGGGGAAGCAGCAGTGAACAGAGGGCAGGGGCTTGAGTGCCTAGGAACTGAAAAGAGCCAGGGAAGAAGGCAGGGGAGACAGTGAGAAGAGGGCCTGGGAGTGGCTTTCCTGGGGACTGGGGACAGGTAGTGACTAGAAGGCACATAGCTAGGAAGGGAGCACTGGGACAAGGATGGAGAACTGAAGGGTGGGAAAGGGCAGAGGCATCTCCTGAAAGAAGAGGCATCAGGCGTGTGATGAGACCCATGTAGACCATGGTGTAAACTGACACAGCTGAGGGGAAGAATACAGAGTTCAAGGTAAAATGAGGGGGACAGCAGTGTATGGAACATGGAGGCATGGAGCTGGGAGCCAGGTCACAGCATTTCAGGAAGGTGAGAGGTCTAAAGGTCTTCATAGAAAATGGCATGACCCGTGAGAGGGGAGAGCTGTGGTGACCTGAAGCAGGGGACTTGGGGCCAATTTGGGGAGAGGGGAAAGAGAGAAGGAGAAGAGAACCCCGGTGAGGATATGAGACCTCTCTGTATGTTTGTGGTGGGGAGGGTTCAAAGGTGGAGCTGGGAGAGGTCAGTGGCTGAGGGGCAGATGAACTGCGTGAGGCAGGATCAGAAAGGTGAGAGGGCCTAGGAGGATGGGGCAATTAAAAGGGCTGGGGGGAGCTGAATGAAGAGTAGTGAATGGGTGGGGTCAATCTACAGAGGGGGGAGCCTGCAGGGGTTAAACCGAGGCAGGGCAGGAGCAGGTCCTGGGCAGGATCAGGGAAGGGAAGTGGGTGCTGAATAAAGGACAGAAACTAAGGGATGCAGGCCAGGCTCAGGGGTCCTTGTGGGATGGGTCTGAGGTCTAAGGTGAGAGGCAGGAAAGAGGGATTTCATAAGGAGAGGTACTGGGGTAAGTCTGCCTGGGAAGGAGTGGAAAATGAGAGAACCTGGTGACCGATGGGACAAAGCAACCTGCCCGGAGTGAACAGACGTAAGTTTTGGGGAAGGTGCAAGGAGAGTTGACAGGGCCAGCATGGTGGGAGCTGTGAGGGGCCATGACTGACTGGGGCACACAGCGCACAAGAACCGAGGCAAGGCTCATGATAGGAAGAGGACAAGATAGGGGAGCTGAGTTCAGGACAGAGATGAGAAACCAAGCAAATATAAATGAAACATTCAGAAATTATGGGAAATAATTCTCTTTGTATTGATGAAGAAATATTTGCTCATATAGCATACAGTCAAATGGTGTTTCCACTTATATTCTTTAATATGCATCTTCTCATTGGATAAGAGTTGACATTCATTTTTAATAAATCTGCACATAAGTATTGTCACAGCCTTCATTGAGCCTTATTTTGCCATAAAAATATTTCATAAAATGTCATTATGCTTCCCAAAAATGCATTAAAATTTGGGAAGTGGATGTGGCTAAAGTAATAGAACATCCACCTACCATATGGGAGGATCTCTGGAGCCTCCTGGTGAAAAAGAAGAGAAAGTATGCCTGTGTGGTAAGCCTATGACCATGAGTGCCCACTAGGTAAGCCAGTTCCCACGCAAGTGAGTCACACAGCAAGATGATGATGCATCAGAAGAGAGACAAAGGAGAGACTCAAGGCGAAGTGCAGCAGGGACCAGGAACTGAGGTGGTGCAATTGACAGGGAAACTCTCTCCCCATCGGCAGTCTCCAGGATCGAATCCTGGTGAATCCTCGAGGACAGAAAATGAGAAGAGAAGACAACACAGGCAGCAAAAACAGAAGGGCAGGAGGAGGGGAAGGGGATAAATGAATTAATCTTTGAAAATTTTGTAAGCTATTTGTCATTAAGATTGCATATGAAGCAATATATGACCAACTCTAGCAGTTAGTTTTAAAAGATTATAAAAAATTTAGCCAAAATTTAGAAAACAGACATAAGTTATTATAAAAACTATAAATAGGTCATGTAAGCTCATTTGAGGCATTAAGTGTTCCTTTCAGAATGATTCAGACCAATATATCCATTTTCACTTCCATATGTCTGGAGTTCAAAGAATATTCCATTTTAAAAAATAATGGAATATGTGCATGAGCTTTTAGTTTGGTGGGTAGTAGACAGAAATAACAACCCTCAAATATGGCTATGCACTAATCTCCATGTAGGGACGTGAAATGCCCACCTCTTCCTCCCACTAGTTATTTGTGTAGGTTGCTGGAAAGTGTGGGGGTGGAATCGACCGACAATCCATCCTGGAAGTTACTGCTACAGTACATACAGAATCTTAGGCATAGTAATCATTAACCTTCATATGTGCTGACCCTCACTGTTCTGGGGACCCACACAATTACCCTTATATGTATACACTCACTGTTACTTACTAAACTACCTACACCCTTGAGCTACTCTGTGCATTAGCTAGAGCCCCTCTTTGTGCTGTCTAGCCCTATATAATCTTTGTTTCCCTACTGTACAGCATGGTTGCTGCCTGATCACCATCATTGGGACATGTGAGTAAATAAATGGCGTGAGTGCTGCTGGCCTCCCCATGTGGTTTCTTTGGAATATCAAAGTATTCTGTCGGCCTTCCTGGGCTCAACCTCCCTGCATTAAAATTGGCATAGTTGGCAGGATATTCCAGAGAATCCCATCGGGGACAAGGCAGGTGAAAGCATGTCAGCCATTCCAGATACTGTAGAGTAGACCCTGCAGGACACAGGGAATCTGTGTGTGTGTGTGTGGGGATCCTGGGGCAGCCATGCATGTCTATGTGGTATGAGCTCTCTCAGCCAATAAATACTTAGGGACCCATGAGGGAGCTGGGGGATGCCCCACACACTCCTGTTGGATTAGTTCAGTTAGAGAAAAGAGTAGAGGGAACTTTTATTAAGAAAAATGAGCAATGTGCGGTGGCTGCAGCCATTGTATGGCCCTTCTTCCTTGCCTGCTGTGATACTACTAACAAGCAGCAGCTGAAGCAAAGGCAAGGTGACTGGAGGAGGATTTAAAAGTTGGAACAGAATCTCCAACTGATAAGTAAATCAAAAGGAGAATTTAAGAAAGCAGAGGAATCACATGAACAGGTGCAAAGAATGGTCTGTCTATGCTAAGGCTAGAGGAAAGAAGAATTACAACTAGAAAGGAATTTGCAGACTTCCACCTCTGCCTTAGTGACAGGTCTCTCTGAGCAACTAGGTAAGAAGGAGGTACTGATTCAGATGTAGAAACTATAGAAGAACCTTTAAATCATGCCAAACCACTTGTGCAAGGGAAGGCTAAATCACAGATACAAAATCCCGTACAAGTAGAAGCGCAAAAGAAAGCACTTTTCACTGAAACATGCTTGTAAGAAAACATTCTGCTAACAAGTTAACTAACATAAGGAAAACATTCCTGCAGCAACTCTGCAACCCCCCTGCCACCTGAATGTTGTATCTGTGGGCTAGTGAGGGCTGAGAGAATCAAACTGCTCAAAAAGTAGAAAAACATAGCAACATTAATGTTCTCTGTTTTGTTTCCATGATAATTCTAATTGGGCCAGGAGAGCCAAGCTGATAAAATGAGTCCCGTCAAAGTTTAGTAACTTTCGAACTGGAAAACCCTAAATAAATAGATAAATAAAAAATGTTAGCAGCTTTGGTAAGCCTGCAATTAAAATATATTACAAACTAAAAGAAAATTAAAATGTTAACAATATTTTAATTTTAGTCACATTTTATTTTGATCAGAATTTTTATCAAGGTGTGAAAAAGAGCTTTCAGTTTTAAATCAATATCTTACTCCTGAATTACAAATCTTTCAAAACTGTACTACTGAAGAGTAACCCAGAATATATGTGTTAAATGTCTGTCAATCTAAACTGCTAAATTAGTGCTTAACTACAGTGATACTGTGTTGGAGATTTGGACCCGAAGGGTATCAGGAATTAAAGAAAGAGAAAAGGGAGAAGGAAACAAAGAGAAAGACAGAGAGAAAAAGAACGAGAGAGCTGGGATCAGGGGGTCTGTGAGTAATAACTCCTTAGACAACTTTATTGTTTACAAGGGGCTCTATATATACCCCAGTGTATGTGACAAGAAGCAGATATACTAGCCTATGCACCAATAAGCATAAACACATAGCGTACATGACATCAAGCAGCAACATGTATTAGCTATCAGCATTACCCATAGTCTAAGGAATTTTTAAAAAATCTTATCTCAAGGTACAAAGTCTAAAGTGTTCTATTCACTACAAAAGGTATGTGCTCATCCTTTCTTTCAGCCTTGAACAGCTTCATTCCATTTGCCAGGAACTCTTTTTTATTTTATTTTATTTTTATTGATTTTGTAAAAATATTACATTAAAAAAATATGAGGTCCCATTCAACCCCACCACCCCCACCGCACCCCTCCCCCCCCCAGCAACACTCACTCCCATCATCATGACACATCCATTGCATTTGGTAAGTACATCTCTGGGTATCTCTGCACCCCATGGTCACTGGTCCACATCACGGCCCACACTCTCCCCCATTCCATCCAGTGAGCCCTGGGAGGATTTACAATGTCCGGTGATTGCCCCTGAAGCACCATCCAGGGCAACTCCAAGTCCCAAAGGCGCCTCCACATCTCATCTCTTCCTGCCATTCCCCATACCCATCAGCCACCATGTCCACTTTTCCCACTCCAATGCCACCTTTTCTCTGTGGTCCTTGGATTGGTTGTGTCCGTTTCACCTCTATGTCAAGAGGGGGCTCAGATTCCACATGGTTACTGGATGCAATCCTCCTGCTTTCAGTTGTAGGCACTCTAGGCTCCATGGTGTGGTAGTTGTCTTTCTTCAACTCCATCTTAGCTGAGTGAGGTGAGTTCAATAAATCAGATTGTAGGAGCTGGAGTCTGTTGAGGCTCAGGGCCTGGCTATCATATTGTCAGTAAAAAGATTCAATCCCCTAAATATATCTTAAACCCCAATACCAACTACAATTCCAGTAAAGTAGCATGATAGTCTTATGAAAAGAGATCCCCTCTGGGTCCAGTTTCATCACGCAGAAACACCAGCTCCAAAGAAGGGCCATCTGACATGGCAGTGAACCCTATCTGCCATGACCATAGAACCCTTGGGTCCCTTTAGCCCTCAAAGGAACCAATACCTGGGGATTGTATCTACTTTATCTGTCTCTTAGACTCTGCTCAGTTGTGCATAAGGGCAATCCTTCTGACAACCTCCAGACTCTTTTTTTAAGAGACTCATAGCCATATAAACTCATTTCTCCTTTCTATTTCCCCCTTACATTAGATCAAACAGCATTTTAAAGTCATATTATTCTATGTAGACAGGGATATTCTACTGATCCACATCGAACCTTCAATTCAAGGTTATTTTCCAGTTGCATTATCAGTTGTTAGTTGATAGTGTTCCCTCGGTGCCAGGGAGGCTCATCCCTGGGTGTCATGTCCCACGCTGGGGGGAAGGCATTGCATTTAGATGCTGAGTTAGGCTTCGAGACTGGCCACATTTGAGTAACATGAAGGCTGTCAGGAGGAAATTCCCAGGCACAGTGCTGCTCTAGGCCTTGTTCTTATTTCAGGCATATAGGCTCACAAGCATAGTCAGTATCAGGGGCTCACAGTTGGACCCTCATTCCTTCTCGGTCCTTGCCGCTGCACTTGGGGGACTGCCACTGCTCCCCTAGGGACCACGGCACAGCACCCCCGGCCAGGGACCCAGTACCCCCCCAGTTTTAGTTTTTAATTGTTGCCACTATGAGTATATCTAAACATTACCATGCACCCTGGACATATGCCCTGTATAGCTCCCTGTCAGCCATATATCCCCTGTCAATAGTATCCTATACCAGTATTCCTCCGCTGCCATTGTTGGACCACTCTGGGATCCAGAACTTCCTGAATATTGAAGCCCCAATATAATGTCAGGATCTCTTACTAGCAAAATGGGATATAGCGATGGGTTTAAAGGTTAGATATAGAATACGTGTTGACTTGGAAAAATTCTACATCCTATCTTTTTCTTTTCCTTTTTTTTCCCCCTAATTATTGAACTTCTCTTCACAAGAGCCCTAGACCACAGCAATTCATGTATGCAATATACAGCACTCCCACACATCCACCACAAAACCTTTTCCCTTCCACAGCGATACTCTTACAACCTATTCACAACATATTTACTTAAAGTGATGTACAGAGTCTGAGACAATAGCTTTCAAACCAGGTGACATCTGTGCTTACATTGCGGTGCATACTTTAGGACACGCAGTTTTCTAACATTTTTAGTTATCCTATGTTTTACATTATGGTTTACATTATCATTCTGTCGTCCCCTATATGTTTATGATGTAATATTACATATTTTATATCCATCCTTGTGTACTCTCACGAAACTCCTCTCTTACCCCACATTTACCTTGGTTTCACACATTTAACATCCATTTTCCCATCCCCTTGGTGCCCACAGTGACAGCCAACCTCCGTTTCCCGAGGAGCCACGTCCAGAGATACTTGCAACAGTGTTCATGTCCTAACTTGCTCAGCTGCCCCAATGCCCTGGGAGCCACCCTTTCTCTCGAGAGATACAGTTCCCTCTATTTGATGGCATTAGTCCTCCCCAGGATGTGGGTCCACCCCCACTCTCACTACTTGGGTCTCTACCCAATGGTATCACCCACTCTGGCAAAATGAGCATTCAGACATTCCCCAGGAGCCCGTCCCACATCGGACCATCCCTTCCGAGCATCCTAAACAGGTAACCCTCTTAATTATATTTTGATACGATTTTCTCAGCATTTTACTCTCAACCAACACCTGACACGCTCCTGTGTTCGTATGCTACCCCTCCCTCCCCCCACTTTTTGGGCAATATTACCCATCCGCCCATCTCCAGCCCCCCTCAAACCCACAAAGCCCCACCCAAAGGCAACCCCTTGCCCCCATTTTATCTCTTCTTTGTATTCATACTTACCGAACTCTTAATTACTGCATTCCTTAGGTTGCAAGAGTGCGAGATGACGAGGACAACAAGCATCCCAAAGAACATAGTCTCCAACTGCAAGTAAGATAGTCCTATCCATCTGCACCATAGGATCTAAGCCCTTTCTCAAATAGAGGTGGAGTAGGCATCACCATGCCAGATTCCTTAGGACTGGGGAATGAATGATGGACTAGAGTAGACTTCTTGGTATTCTAGTATAGACTTATTGTGATTCTAACAATGGAAGTACTTTTATCATTTATGTGGAGGCAGTGGCCACTGGGGGTTCTGAGGGGAGGGAGAGGGAAAACCAGGTGTAATAATGGGACATTTAAAGACCTTGGGAATTGTCCTTAATGACACTGCAATGACAGATATAAGCCATTATATATCTTGTCAAACTTACAAAATTGTGCAGGAGTGTAAGCTACAATGTAAAGTATAATTCATTCTTAGTGACAATGCTCCAAAATGTGTTCATCAGTTGTATCAAATGGACCACACTAATGAAGGATGTTAATGTGGACAAATGTGGGAGGGGTTGGGAGAAGGGCATATGGGAATCCTTTATATATTATATGTAACATTTATGTAATCCATGTATCTTTTTTAAAAATTTTAAACTCTATTTTAAAAAACCCAAAGGGATATTTATTTAAAAAGGTGCCTTTGCCACAAATCTCACCCAAAGTCAGTATTGGTGCTAGCCACATACAATTCATGGGGTAAGTCAAGGCCCACCCCCTTTACTGCTTGAGACTGTATTATTGCCCTCTTTACTTCTTAAAAAGCAGCCCACTTGGGAGATTTTCTCATTTCCATGTACAACCCTTCATGATTAGCACATACATTGGTTCTTAATATCTGAGCTAAATGAAGAATTAAGTGTTTCCTGTACCTCAACAACCAAGAAAAGGCCATAATTGTTTTGGTTTATGGTGTGGGAAAACATCGTACTTTAACAACACTTAAGAGTTTACTTGCAGCAAGGACCTTGCAAGTTTGTCGCAACTGTTTCCCCATTCCAGGCCCTTAAGATAAGATACCATTGTTTCTGAGGCTTCTTTTAATTCTGAAAAAGAATTACTAGTTAAAATAATACCATCAGTATAATGAAATAGGGTTACAGCCATTGCTTTCTTCTGCACAGCTGGATCCTTTGCCACCAGGCCAGGAGAGATGGTGTGGGCTCTGCACATGGCCTTAGGATGTACTGCAAGATCCACTGCTGGTCCCCCACATGAAGGTGAATGGATGCTGGCTTGACTTTCCTAAGGAGGTAGTTAAGAAAGCCTTAGATCTAAAGCAAGGGGATAGTGACATAACTGATATTTTCAGCAAAGCAACAGTATTTGGAACTTTTGTATACAGCATTGATGTTACTTTAATTTATCATAACCAAGTGTTATGTGTCACTCCTGGCAACCCCCAGTGGCCACTCTCTATAGCCAGAGAACTGCTTCTTCAGTGGACTGGGGCAAATCAGATGAATACAAGCCCAAGCATCTGCCTTTGATGACAAGGTGGAGAGGTGAATTTTGTGGGAAACAAAGGCATGTTGTTTCCATGGAAGCAAGTTACTTCCTTGACCACTGAGTCAAACTGTCCCTTGTGATTATCGGTGCGGATCATAATCTTGGCTGGGAAAGCACACCTGCAGGCAGAACAATAACATATAGAACAGAACAACCTGAGTAACAAGATTTATGAGCATAGTTACTGATTTTCATAATAATAGTTCCAGTAAAGTTTGTTGGTGTTCATCAATCACTAGTTAATATAGAATGAGGTAAGGGTAATAGGTAACTTGATTTTGTGCTGAATGTCATGTATGTTAGGGGTATATATACTAGCCCCTCAACTCAATAAAGTTGTCTGATGAGCTTAAGAAATCAATGCTCTCAGATCCCCTGAACCCAATCTTTCTTTGTCTTTCATTCCTGATATCTTGGGTCACCGACCAAGATTCCGACAGATTTTGTGACACAAACCATTTTTTAAAATAATTAAAACCATGATTAACAACATTATGCTTTTATTTAATACTTTGCAGAAGGCATTGTTTAGCTTGGGGGAATTCTATACAATCTTTAAATATTCATATGAACATTTTACCAAACAACTTTGGTTAACAGAATGTTATAAAAGCCCTTTAATTTTGTAATAATTTCTAAACAATTTTCATTCAACTTGTAACATGTCAGATGGTCTTAACTCTTTTATTACTTTACTTTTTGCTTTTACACCTTTACCATGATTACATTAATTAACTGGTATTTTATTTTAGCAGTACAGGAAAAACTACTTTCTTCATTATTTTATGAAAACCTAAAATTCCCAGTGGAATCAAGATTATCTTCTTCCTACCACCACTTTCTTATGTAGATTGAAATGGCCTCTGACAGGTTTTCCTGTTATGAAGTTACTTTTTTTTATCAATACCAATTCACTTTCTATTTAATAATGACTTCCTGGATATTTCCATTTAAACAATGCTTTTATAAATGTCTTATAACAATCCATAACCACATAGACTGGTTACTTCATCTCAAGACAAATTTCACCTTCACAGAAAACATTCCCTTAATCCTACCTCCTATATTGTCTTCTACAACTTGCCATATGCATTCAAAATTTGTCTTACATACTTCCATCCTGATTTTATGAAAACCAGCCATCTTATGTTAGGACAAAACACACTCCCTTAAGTAAACTTATCAAATTTTACTTGGCACTTCCACAAACCTTTACTTCTTTCTATATCCATTTAGGTCATATCTCTCATTCTGTTCTGTGAAGCAAACATATTCATTTCAATTTAGGCAAAAACAATTTTTTAAAAAGAGGGTTGTAATAATTTTATTAGTCAAAACTTACAATTTTCATCATTTCAAAAATTTAACACATATAATGTTAATTTATCTTATTAGTATCCATACTTAGTTATCAAAATAAGCACTTAGTAATTTTTTGGTTATTTGAATAGAGGTCTTTTAAGAATTGTGATTTGTTAATTGAATATTGCCATCAGGAGGTATCAAAATATACAGTGAACAAACAGAGAAATGCAAAAAGATTTAAAACACACCAACAGAAACATAAAGCTCACTAATCTGACTCATTATTCTTACTCCTTTGCCATGGCTGTTGCCAACACATTTTGGAGCACTGTCACTAAGAATGATTATAGTTAACATTGTAGCTTACACTCTCTCCTGCACAATTTTGTAAGTTTGACAAGATATATAATGGCTTGTATCTGTCATTGCAGTGTCATTCTGGACAATTCCCAAGGTCTGAAAATGTCCCCATATTACAGCTGGTTTTCCCTCTCCCTCCCCTCAGAACCTCCAGTGGCCACTGCCTCCACATCAATGATAAAAGTACTTCCATTGTTAGAATCACAATAAGTCTATACTAGAATACCAAGAAGTCTACTCTAGCCCATCATTCATTCCCCAGTGCTAAGGAATCTGGCATGGTGATGCCTACTCCATCTCTATTTGAGAGGGGGCTTAGATCCTATGATGCAGATGGATAGGACTATCTTACTTGCAGTTGCAGACTATGTTCTTTGGGATGCTTGTTGTCCATCATCATCTCCTTGTTAGTTGTCCTGGGGGACCCTAATGAACTAGACAGTAGGGGTTGCAACTCCGTTGAGATTCAGGGCTGAGCCAGAACATGGACAGACCAAAGATTTAAGTCTCTTGGACATACACCATCAACTCTAGCACTAAATATAGGCTCAAATAGAAGGAGTAGAATAGCCATATGTAAGGAAACCAAAACTGAGTACAACTCTGTCACACTTGGGTGCATAATTTCCCAGGTAGGGCCCACTGGCAGTGCACCAAACTCCTGAGCTGTTTGTCCTACCTGTAGTGTCTGAATGTCTCCACTCTTTGAGGCAATATCTAATTTGGCAGTCAATGAGATCCTGCTGAGGTGTGCATAAGCATAACCTCTGGAATGACACCCTGACTCACTTTGAAGTCTCTTAGCCATATAAACTCATTTGTCTTTACCCTTTTGCCCTTTCAGTCAATGTCCTTTTCCAGTTGCATTGCTAGTTGGTGCCTGGTAGTAAACCCTCAGTGCCAGGGAGGCTCATCTCCAGGAGCTACGTCCCATGCGTGGGAAAAACATTTATATGCTGAGTTCCACTTGGAGGGAGGCCACATTTAAGCAACAAGGAGGCTCTCAGGAGGTAACACTTAGGCACCCTATAATACAACGCTGTTTCAATTTCAAAATGAGAGGTTCATAAGTTATCCATCAATATGAAGGGCCCATCAATATTCCTTCCTCCTTCACTAGTCGCGGCCCCTGTATTAGGGAGATTCTTGCTATCACATTAAAGAATGTGGGGACAGTGGACTTGGCCCAGTGGTTAGGGCATCCTTCTACCACATGGGAGGTCCATGGTTCAAACTCCAGGCCTCCTTGACCCGTGTGGGGCTGGCCCATGTGCAGTGCTGATGCACGCAAGGAGTGCTGTGCCATGCAGGGGTGTCCCCTGCAGAGCGGAGCTTCACATGCAAGAAGTGCGCCTCATAAGGAGAGCTGCCCAGTGTGAAGGAGGGTGCAGCCTGCCCAGGAATGGTGCCAGGCATATGGAGAACGGACACAACAAGATGACACAACAAAAAGAAACCCAAATTCCCATGCCGCTGACAACAGCAGAAGTGGACAAAGAAGACACAGCAAATGCACACAGAGAACAGACAGCCGGGTTGGCGGGGGGGGAGGGTGTTACTGCCTTCCTCCACCCCTCCTCCCAGCCGTTATTATCTTCCCCCTCCAGCCGTTGCTGTCCTTTCTGCCAGTCCCGCCCACTCCCACCTATTCACTACCACCCCGTAGCTAGCCCGCCCTAGCTCCAACCCCTCCCTCTACCCAACCCTATATAACCAAGTGTACTTCCGCAATGAAGCAGACCTGTTCTTGCGCTCAAGCGGTCTCCGTGGTTTTTCCCCAACCGTGCGTCCCCCACTCCTGGAGAACCGGTGCTCCCTCTTGGGGCACCCCCCGCCGGTGGTTTAGCAGGAGCAAGCCCCCCCGACTCTTGGGCCTGAGCGAGGACGAAACCCTCACGCTCAGCTACAACTGGCGCCCAACGTGGGGCTCCTCCCCCGGCCCCTCTCTGCTGCTGCTGCTGCTGTGAATCGGACGGCCCATCCTCGTTCTCCAGGTAGGGACCCCTCGCCATCGTCCTGTCTCTATATCAACATGGGTGCCTCTCTATCTACGCATCAGGCACCGCAAGTCAGGGCCCTCGCCGCCCTGCTCAACACCAATGGAGTCCGCATTTCCCTGCGGCAACTCCAAAAATACTGGGACCTTCTGCTCCCCTTTAATCCGTGGCTCGCCACTTGCCAACTCTGGAGCCCGGACACATACTCGCGACTCATAGATCGAGTCGCCTCTGCAATGGAGCATGAAAAACGCTCCTTCCCGCCAGGCCTCTTACCCGTTCTCGTCGCCATCCACGCCTGTCTCCTCGGTGCCCCATCCGAGACTATTCATGAGGCTTCTCCCAAGCAGCCTCTAGACTGTGATCCCAATGAGTCCGCCAACACTGACTCTCTGTCTGACCAACTTGCGGCCGCCCTCGAGCAGGAGCCCCCCCGTCCGAGCTCCCCGCGGCACACAGAGACCGCTCCTGCGGCTCCCCAAAATGGCGAACTTCCACCTTCTTCCTCCACCTCTGCCCAAAATGGCGCACTTCCAGCTTCTTCTTCACCGGGCCCGGAGCCCGCCGGCGGGAACAAAGGCGCTTCTTCCCGCCTTTACCCCCCTCTTCCTGCCCTGTCAGCATCCGGCTCCGCCCCGGAAACTGTATGGTCGCCATCTTCCGCTAAACCGGAAGCTTCCCCCGTGCCATTTTGTTCACAACTGGATGCAGTTACTCCGCCATCTTGGCCGGCGCCCGGAAGTGACGCAGTTACTCCGGCATCTTGGCCGGCGCCCGGAAATGACGCAGTTACTCCGCCATCTTGGCCGGCGCCCGGAAGTGACACGGCCACCCCGCCATCTTGGCGCGGAAGTGCCCCACCGCCATTTTGTTGTCGTCGAAATGCTGCCTGGCCGCCATTTTCTCACTTATTTTCCGCTTATCCCTCACCACCACCGTATGGCAGTAGCCCTCCACCTACTCCTAGCGGGGCACCCTCTCATACCCCCCAGCTTTACCCACTAAATCTGCAGCCTACGCCGCAACGACCTCAAACTTGGCTGCCCTTCACAGCGGAAGAAGTTAAGACCCTCCGCAAAGCTGTTAAAGAAGATGGAGTCGGCAGCCCTTATGTGACGCAGCTCCTTGAAGAGCTGGCAACTCAACTCGTTCTCCCATATGACTGGATTTCCCTAGCCCATACCATCTTAACGCCAGGTCAATTTCTTGAATGGCGAGCTCACTACCAAGCAGCCGTTGACCAGCAGGTAGTAGAAAATGCCCAAGCTGGCGTCTTAGATCCACCTGATGCGTATACAGGGATCAACAACTACGCGGACCCTCGTCCATATCTACACATTGACCCAGGATTTTGGCACCGGGTAAAATTCCTCGTCCACCGGTCCTTTTCTCTAGTCTCCACCAAGCAGCCCACCAAGCTCGCACAACTGCTTCAAGACTCCAATGAAACTTTCCCAGCATTCGTCGCCCGCGTCCTGGAAGCTTGCCAGTGAAAAATTTCTAGTGAAGACGTTCAGTTCGCACTCGCCAAAGAGCTCATCATAGATGGATGCCTTGCACCCTTCCGGGCTGTGGTCCTCCCCATACGTGATAAAGATATCCACGAATGGGTTCTCGCCTGCCACGACGTTGACCCACAAGTCAAAACGCTCACTGCTGCCTTTGCTTCTACCATGGCCGTTTCATCTTCTCCCATCTCCGTCTGCTTTTGGTGCGGTCAGTCCGGCCATTTTGTCCGTGAGTGCCCTCAGCCAGGCCCAGCACCCCGCTCCACCCTGCCACCACGAAGACCGAGAGGCCCTTCTACGCTGTGTCCACGCTGTGGAAAAGGATATCACTGGGCTCGTGACTGCCATGCCATCCAAAACTACCAGCAGCCTTTAAACTCCCAGCGGGGCAGGCCTCAGCCCCACCCGCAAGAGGTCCTCGGGAAGACTCCCAAGCCATAATGTGGACAATGCCCATCACACGCCCCCAGAGACCCTCATTAGAGCTTAAAATCGATGGACAATGGCTCGATGGGCTTCTGGACTCTGGTGCTGAAGTCTCCTGTGTTCCCTTTGAGATCGCCGCGTTCAATCACTGGCCCCTCGAAACTGGCCCTCAAGTCATCGGCGCCACAGGAGCTGCTACCTCCTGGAAAACATCTCAGCCTCTGCACTGGAGCAACCGAGAAGGCCACAAAGGCCAAATTTGCCCACTCGTCCTCTCGTCAGTCCAGACGATCTTATGGGGGAGAGATGTCCTCAGCCAGTTAAAAGCCCAAATCACCACAGAAGCCTTCTCAGCCGCGCTGCCCCCCCCTCCTAGGGGCCACTGCTCCCATCTCAAAACCTGACCCTATCCCTCTGGAATGGGACACAGAGGAGCCCATCTGGGTCGAGCAGTGGCCCTTGCCAGCTCACACGCTACAGGCTCTCTCTGCCCTCGTCGAAGAGCAGCTACAAGCGGGGCATGTTGAGCCGTCCACCAGTCCCTATAATTCGCCAATCTTCATCATTAACAAGAAAAACACAGGCAAGTTCTGCCTTCTCCACGACCTCCGAGAGATCAACAAGCATATTAAACCAATGGGATCGCCTCAGCCAGGATGCCCGCATCCCACCGCAGTCCCCCAACATTTTCATGCAGCAACCATCGACATCAAAGACTGCTTTTTCTCTATCCCTCTCCATCCCCAGGACTGTCCAAGGTTTGCGTTCACAGTTCCGCACATCAACAACCAAGGTGCAGTGCAGGGATTTCAATGGAAGGTGTTACCTCAAGGCATGCGCAACAGCCCTACTATATGCCAATTGTATGTCAACCATGCCGTTAAGCCGCTGCGCTCCAAGTTCAATCCGGAGCACACATACATCCTCCACTACATGGATGACCTCCTTTTGGCAGCGAGCTCCCATGCGCTCCTCAATGATCTGCTCTCGGCAACAATAACAAACCTCTCCAGCCTCGGGCTTACTGTGCAGTCGGACAAAATAAACCTCCAACCTCCTTTTCAATTCTTAGGCTTTCATTTTCACCAGTCCATTCAACCTGCGAGCCCAAAAATTCACGTCTCTCACAAAATGACACTCACTGAGCTCCAACGGCTTTGTGGACAAATTAATTGGCTTCGCTCAGCGCTCCCCATCACAACAGCGCAAATGCAGCCCCTTTTCGAGCTCTTGCAAGCCAAAGATAGCCCACCAACTGCGGTTACTCGGAACATCACCATCACCCCTGCCGCCCGAGAAGTCGTTCAACAAGTCAGTGCCGCTCTGCAGCAATGCCGTCTAGAGCGATTCTCCCCTAACCTTCCAGTCTTAGCCTTAATCCTGCCAACGCCAATCACTCCCACGGGCCTCTTATGGCAAGATGGCCCTCTCCTTTTCCTGCATACATCCAAAAGCAAGCTTCCAAAAATTTGCCCTTTTATAAGGGCATGGATTGCGTTAGCTACTGACTTAGTACTTCTCTCCATGCAAACATATGGCGTCCCGCCGCACACCATTGTTTGGCCTTTAGATGCCAAAGAAGTCACTTCTCTCATCATGAACAATGCTCAAATGCAGAGCCTAATAGAGCTATTTCGCGGCTCCTTTGACAACCACTATCCTCATCACCGATTGCTGCAAGGAATGTCTCAATTGGCGTTTTCCAACCCGTTCCGCCCATTGCCTGCACGGAACCCAATCCCTTCAGCCATCACTGCCTTCACAGATGCCTCAAAAACGGCATTTGCAGCCATCATATACACTCCTAAAAATCCTGAGCCATGGCAACTGCTGTTCGCTAATGACTTTTCTGTTCAAGTGGGCGAACTTCTAGCTGTCGCTGCAGTCCTCAATCTCCACCCAGACCAGCCTCTCAATATTTTTACCGACAGCCTATACACTCTTCAAGTCTGTCGCAGCCTCCCACTTGCCACTTTCTTGCCAAGTGACTCAAACATCGATCGGGCACTCGCCTTTGTGCAACGGCTGCTTGAAGAACGGCAACAGCCCTGGTTCATAGCTCACATTAGAAGCCACTCTGGCCTACCAGGGCCTCTGACTCAGGGAAATAACCTTGCTGACGCTTCCGTGTCCGCCCATCAAATAAACCCAGTCACTTTTCGGGAAGACTCCACTGATAAGCCGCGGCTTGAAAACTTCGTCAATCAAGCCAAGCTTTTACATTCCCAGTTTCACTTTTCTGCGCGATCCATCCGAAAGCTCTTTCCAGACATACCTATTGAAACTTGCAAGCACCTCGTGCGTGCGTGCCGGACTTGTGCGCCTTTGCTGCCACTTGGACCTTTACAACCTCAAGGCGTCAACCCTCGCGGCCTCCCCCCAAACTCAAGATGGCAATTAGATGTCACTCATGTCAATGCCTTTGGCCGCCTCAAATATCTTCATGTGGCAATTGACACCTTTTCGCATCTGTGCTATGCAGTCCCCCTTGCAGGGGAAAGCGCCAAACATTGCGTCAAAGCGCTCCGCCAAGCTATTCTGTTCATGGGGGTCCCATGGGATCTCAAAACAGATAACGGGCCAGCATATCGTAGTGCTGCCTTTGCCAGCTTCGTGCAAATGTATCACATCACACATCACTTTGGCATTCCATATAATCCACAAGGACAAGGGATCGTCGAACGTACTCATCAACAGCTCAAACTGCTCATTCAGAAGGAGAGAGCCTCCTCCCCCCACAAGGCCCCAACGGACGTTGTGACTGCCTGCCTCATTCACCACAATCTTCTAACCTTTGACAATCAAGGACTTTCTCCCACCCACAAGCACTGGGGGCCAATGTGGCAGCCTTCGCAAGTCCCCCTAGTCCATTGGAAAGACCCTGCCACCAATCGTTGGCAAGATCCTGCTCCCCTCCTAGCACAAGGGAGAGGCTTTGCTTGTATCTTTCCAGATTCTGAGCCGCAGCCTCTCTGGATCCCTGGGTGCTGCATTCGGCCTGCCACTGACCCATTAGTCCCAGCAAACGATCAACACCCTATGCCCTCAGTGAGAGACAACATTATCTATGGTGGCCCAAACTGCGCCCCGTTCACCCAAATCCAACACCAGCCATCATCCAAAAACCCCCTCTCTTCCCCTCATGCCACCCGCTCTCCACGCGTGAAGAGCGAGGAACTTTCTCTCTCTTTTATCTCCACAGATGCTGCCTCATCAAATGATGCCTCTCTACAGCTTCGTGAACATTTCCTGCGCCCTGGCCTTCTTCGCCCTCTCAGCCACTGCCAATCAGAATCATCGACCTTTCAACTGGACTCTCTCTTGATTTGACAAAGTCCTTGCCTTCAATGTAACTGCGAGTGCTCCCTCTTTCTCAATGCACATATGTAATCTTGCCAACCTTCCTGTCGTCAGTTCTCTTGTAGACGTTACACACAAAACTCATCGATGCTGGTACAGCTCACTTACAGGCCTCAACGGCCCCTGGGATTATGGAGTCCATGGCTACTATATCTGCCCCGCCTCTGCAAGAGGCTGCCATGACCTGACACATTTTTCTGCCCTTCCTGGGGCTGTGAAACTATAGCCCATGGCTGGTCAAGAGCCCCAAACAAAGACCCCTATCTCACTCTAAAAAAGGGCAATGCTTTACACAATAACATCACGCTCACAGTCAAAGACCCCAACTCAAACATCTGGTTTCAAGGTCGCACATGGGGGTTCCGTCTATACATGGAAAGCTATGATTATGGCTCTATCTTCACTATTGTAAAGAAACAGCCGTCTGCTTCACCCCCCCCTGCTGTTGGCCCAAATCAAGTTCTCAACCCCCCTAAGGCACAACCTCCTTCTCCTTCCCCACCTGGTACCCCCCTTGCCACTGCCTCCCTCAGCTCCCATGCTCTTAAGCCTCACTTATCCCCTGCTCAGTACTCCAGTCCTCTCTTCAAACTAATCAATGCCTCATACACCTCTTTAAACACATCTTACCCCAACCTCACTCGGAACTGTTGGCTCTGCCTCTCCCCCTCTCTTCCTCTCTATGAACCTGTCACCACCAATCTCTCCTTCAGCGAATCCTCTAAACAGAATCCCACCGAATGCAATTGGAACGCCTCCTCTGTCTCCCTAACCTTTCAGTCTGTTTCCTCCACAGGACACTGTGTTCATTCTCGTCGAGGCCCTCACCCCTCCCTTAGTGTTTGCTCTGGTTACTCCTCTCCCAGCACCACTGCCAAATTCTTAATCCCTCATAACACCTCTCAATGGCTTTGTACCTCCACTGGACTAACCCCTTGCCTCAATGTCGCCACCCTCAATGCTAGTAATGAAATTTGTGTGCTTATCCTTCTCGCCCCTCGAGTCCTCTACCACTCTGACACTGACTTTTTCTGCCGTTTGCTATGCAAACAAACCTCTCTCCACCTACAAAAAAGGGAACCAGTCACTGCAGCCCTAACTGTTGCTTCCCTTCTGGGTCTCGTGGGGGCAGGCACCGGCATCGCTGCCCTCGCTACGCAGTCTTCTGCCCTCTCCTCTCTCAGACAGGCCATTGATGAAGACATCACCTATCTTCGCGAAGCTGTCAAATATCTAAAAGACTCTCTTAACTCTCTCTCCGAAGTAGTCCTGCAAAACCGTCGCGGCCTCGACCTCCTCCTTCTCAAAGAAGGAGGTCTTTGTGCCGCTCTTGGAGAAGAATGCTGTATATACGCCAATTCCACCGGCCTAGTCGAGGACAATCTGAGAAAAGTCCAAGAGGGACTAGAAAAAGGCCGCAAAGAGCGAGAAAACGCAAACTATTCTTCCAATCTTTTTCATGCCCTCCTCCCTTACCTCCTTCCATTTCTAGGCCCGCTCATTGTCGTCATTTTAATTCTCACCGTGGGCCCCTGGGGCATCAAGAGGGTAGTCAGTCTTGCCAAAGATCAAGCCAAGGCTGTATCCAATGCTGTGTTCAGCTCCTTCGTGCAAGTTCATTACCAACGCCTCGCCACCGAAGAGCCCCCTCCCCACTGTCCTCTTCGTCCTCTCCGCCCGAGAGACCTACTCTAGCCGCTCCCTGTCATTTCCTTCCCTTCTATGGGGGTTCTAGGGCATCGCAAGGCCGCTCCACTGGCAAGGCTCGGTGTGCGTCTAGCGCCGGCACGCACCGACCCTGAGGGCTAATGCATGCATCCTGGCCAGATGCTATGTCATTCGCCCATAGCCAGCCGGCTTTGCCCCCTTACCCCTCGCCTTCCCCAGCCTATTCCCCTTTCCCCTCATTATTTCCCTCTAAAAAACAAAAAGAGAGCAATTGTTACTGCCTCCCTCCACCCCTCCTCCCAGCTGTTGTTATCTTCCCCCTCCAGCCGTTGCTGTCCTTTCTGCCAGTCCCGCCCACTCCCACCTATTCACTACCACCCCGTAGCTAGCCCGCCCTAGCTCCAACCCCTCCCTCTACCCAACCCTATATAACCAAGTGTACTTCCGCAATAAAGCAGACCTGTTCTTGCGCTCAAGCGGTCTCCGTGGTTTTTCCCCAACCGCGCGTCCCCCACACCTGGAGAACCGGTGCTCCCTCTTGGGGCACCCCCCGCCGGTGGTTTAGCAGGAGCAAGCCCCCCCGACTCTTGGGCCTGAGCGAGGACGAAACCCTCATGCTCAGCTACAGGAGGGGGGGAGGGAAGGGGAGAAAAATAAATAAATAAATCTTAAAAAAAAAACCAGAGAATGTGGCAGAGTTTTCCAGGATGGGAATTTGATATTCTTTCAGTTATTGTGTGAATCTCCACCCACCATGACAATGCCCCATGAACACTTGAACAAATTTATGTGCCTTTTATGAAGGATTGCCCCAGGTGAACCACCTTCCATACATCCCCCATCACCAACTCCCCACACCAGTGATCCTCCCTGCCACCGTTCTAACCCTTCTGTGATCCAAAACTTCTTCAGAAATGAAACTAAGAAAATAAGCAAATACAATTGCTAAGAAGATGAAATGATGGTTTGAAAAAAACCAAAATACAAAAAGTTGGGAAGCAGACTTGGCCCAGTGGATAGGGTGTCCACCTACCACATGGGAAGTCCACGGTTCAAACCCCGGGCCTCCTTGACCCATGTGGAGCTGGACCATGTGCAGTGATGATGCATGCAAGGAGTGCCATGCCACACAGGGTTATCCCCCACATAGGGGAGCCCCATGTGCAAGGAGTGCACACCGCAAGAAGAGCCACCCAGCATGAAAGAAAGTGCAGCCTGTTCAAGAATGGTGCCACACAAACAGAGAGGTGACACAACAAGATGATGCAACAAAAAGAAACAGATTCCTGGTGGCAGTGATAAGGATAGAAGTGGTCACAGAAGAACACACAGCAAATGGACACAGAGAGCAGGCAACCGGGGGTGGGGGGGGGGAGGTGGAAAGGGAGAGAAATAAAAATAAAAAATCTTAAAAAATTTACAAAAAATTTGGAATAATAAAAAATAATTAAAAATATAAAATTAGAAAAAAATTTATGAACTTAGTGTGATTTTTTGGGGGGTGCATTTTATTCCCCACATTTAAAATTTTTTTAATATCTACTTTTTATTTATTTCTAAAAGATACTTAGATTATATAAAATGTTACATAAAAAAATATAAGGGTTTCCCCTATGCACAACTCCCCTCACCTCCCATGCTTCCCCACAATAACAACTTCTTTCATTAGTGTTGTACATTCATTGCAATTGATAAACACATTTTGGAGCATTGCCACTAAGCATGAATTGGAGTTTACATTGTAGTATACTCTCCATCTCACTCAATTCTGTAGGTTATGGCCATATATATTGGCCCATACCTGTCATTGTAATATCACTCAGGACAATTCCAAGTCCTGAAAATGCCCCCATATTACACTTCTTTGTCCTCCTCCCTGACTTCAGCACCTCCAGTGGTCATTGTCTCCACATCAATGATTTAGTTTTTTCCATTGTAAAAAAAATTGTTGACATTATGTCTTTCATCACTGTAAGATCTGTTATCTTATATATACAGTGACATTTTCTTCTGTTTATTACTCAGTGTCTTTTTTTTTTCATTTTGTCTTCAAAGAAGTTTTAGTTTACAGTAAAGTCATATACAGAATATAGGGGATTCCGATATATCCAACATCCTTCACCTTTTCCCCTTTCCCCTATTAATGATATTTTATAAGTGTATGGTACATTTGTTTCAAAAGATATATAAATATGGAAGTATTGCTACTAACCGTGGTCAACTATTTACATTGTGGTTTACATTTTGGACCATTCCCTTTGTAAATTTTGATGAAATTTAACGTGGCCTGCGTCCATCACTGTAAGATCATGTAGAACACTTCCATCACTCCCCAAATGCCCGATGTGCCATCTATTCTGCTCCTCCCTCTCCCTCCCCTTGGGAACTGGGCAACAACGAAGCTTCACTCTTGAAGAACAAGATTCATAGTTACTTGCAAGAACTTTGAGGGCTTAATATACTGGCCTGTCCTCCCGTATTAGGTACTGCCTATGCTCTTGAGAGACTCTTGCCCCTCAACTTGAGAACACAGCAGGGCTACCCAGGATGGGAGCCCTACACCTGCCCACTTATTATGTGGACCTCCAACCACTGATAAAACACACTATGACAAGATGAACACACACACTCCCTAGAAGCCTGCCCCAGGTGTGCCCTGTCCTGAATGCCCCAGAAACATAACACTAAACCAGTATTGCTCCCCTTCCACACTCCCAAAAAACACTCCCAACATTGTAGTTTCAACCACATACTGCAAAGCCTCAGTGTTCACTGGTCCCTCCCCCACTTCCATGGACAGTCCAACCCACCCTTGCCACCATCCTCCCCAACAAGCCAGCACTGCCCAATCCAGTAGCATCATGCACCACTGTCATGCCCATCCACTGCACAACTACACATTTCCACATTATGAGAGATTTTGCTCATATGGGCATTGGCTCACAGTCTTCTCATTTCTGTCTCCTGTAAAATCTACCTTCTAGAATCTAGCTCTGTAAGTCTAAATTTGCTTAATTCATATCACTGAGGTAATGTAATATTTGTCCTTTAGTGCCAGGCTTGCTTCATTCAACATAAGGTCTTCAAGATTCATCCATGTAATCCCCTGTATAAAGATGCTTTCTTTCTTACAGCTGAGTAATGTTCCATTGTATGTATATACCACCATTTGTTTATCCGTGTATCTGTTGTTAGACATTTGGGTTCTTTCCAACTTTGAGCAATACTAAACAATGCCGCTATGAACATTGGTGTGCATATATCTGTTCATGTCCCTGCTTTCAATTCTTATTTTTTGTCTTTTTTTTTAATGTTACATTAAAAAAATATGAGGTCCTCAAATACCCCCCACCTCCCTCACCCCACTTCTCCCTCCATAACAACCTCCTCCATCATCATGAGACATTCATTGCATTTGGTGAATACATCTCTGAGCACCGCTGCACCTCATGGTCAGTGGTCCACATCATAGCCCACATTCTCCCACAGTCCACCCAGGGGGCCTTGGGAGGACATACAGTGTCCAGTAACTGTCCCTGCAGCACCACCCAGGACAAGTCCAAGTCCCCAAAATGCCCCCACATCACATCTCTTCCTCCCTCTCCCTACCCCCAGCAGCCACCATGGCCACTTTCTCCACACCAATGCCACATTTTCTTCAAATACTAATCACAATAGTTCATGAATAGAATATCAGTAAGTCGACTCTAATCCATACTCTATTACTCCATCCTGTGGACCTTAGAATGGTTGTGTCCACTCCACATGTATATCAAGAGGGGGCTTAGATTCCACATAGATGCTGGATGCAATTCTCCTGCTTTCAGTTGTAGGCACTCTTGGCTTCTTGGTGTGGTGGTTGACCTTCTTCACCTCCATGTCAATTCTTCTTGTATATACCCAGCAGTGGGATTGCTGGACCATATGGCAGTTCTACAGTTAGCTTTCTGAGGAACCACCAAACTGTCCTCCACAATGGTTCCAGCATTCTGCCTTCCCACCAGCAGTGGACAAAGGTTCCCATTTCCCCATGTATCCTCTCCAACATTTTTATTCTCTGTATTTTTAATAGCAGCCAGTCTAATTGTTTAAGATGTTATCTCATTGTAGTTTTGATTTTCATTTCCCAAGTTGCTAGTAATGTCGATCATCTTTTCATATGCTTTTTTTCATTTTTAAAATTATTTATTTCTCTCCCCTTCCCCACCCCCCACCCCAGTTGTCTGCTCTGTGTCCATTCACTGTGTGTTCTTCTGCGTCTGCTTGTATTCTGGTCAGTGGCACCCAGAATCTGTGTCTCATTTTGTGGCATCATCTTGCTGCATCAGCTCTCCGTGTGCGCAGTGCCATTCCTCAACAGGCTGCACTTTTTCTTGTGCTGGGTGGCTCTCTTTATGGGGCACACTCCTTGCACTTGGGGCTCCCCTACATGGTGGACACTCCTGCATGGCATGGCACTCCTTGCTTGCATCAGCACTGTGCAATGGCCAGCTCATCACATGGGTCAGGAGGCCCTGGGTTTGAACCTTGGACTTTCCATGTGGTAGGCAGATGCCCTACCAGTCAGGTCAAATCTGCTTCCCTTCATGTGCTTTTTAGATATTTTGTATTCCTTCTTTGGGGAAGTGTCTATTTAAATCTGTTGCCCATTATTTAAATGGGTTAGCTTTTTATGTTTAAGGGGTAGGATTTCTTTACATATGCTGAATATTATGCCCATCAGATATGTGTTTACTAAATATTTTCTCTCATTGAGAATGCTGCCTTTTTTATTTCTCAATGAACTCCTTTGAAGTGCAAAGGTTTTTAATCTTGAGGAGGCTCCATTTATCTATTTTTTCTTTCATTGCTCATGCTTTGGGTGTAAAGTTCATGAAACCATTTCCTAGTACAAAATCCTGTTAAAATGCTTCTGTACATTATCTTCTAAGATCTTTATGGTCTTGGCTCTTCTATTTAGATCTTTCATCATTCTTGAGTTAACTTTTGTATAAGTTGTGAGATGGTGTTCCTCTCTCATTCTTTAGGATATGGATATCCAGTTCTGCAATCCCTATTTTTTGAAGAAGCCATTCTCACTGTGTTGAATTGTCTTGGTGACATTGTCAAATATCAGTCAATTTTATATGTAAGGATCTATATCAGAACTCTCAATTCAGTTCCATTGGTCAGTATGCATATCCTTGGGCCAGTATACAGTTTTGACCACTGTAGCTTTGTACTATGTTTTAAAGTCAGGTAGTGTGATTCCTCTGATTTGGTTTTTCTTTTTCAATATAGCTTTGCCTATATTGTCCTTCTAAATAAATTTCATAGTTAGCTTTTCCAATTCAGTAAAAAAATTCTTTGGTAATTTTTACTGGGATTGCATTAAATCTGTAAATCAGCTTGTGTTGGATAAACATGTGAATGAAGTTTAGTCTTCCTATCCATGGACAGGAAATATTCTTCCCTTTGCTTAGGTGTTCTTTGATTTTCTTTAACAGTGTTGTGTAGTTTCTGTGTTTCTGTCATTTCCATTTTCAGATAAGTTTATTCCAGGTATTTTATTCTTTTAGTTGCTATTGTAAATGGGATTTTTGTCTTGATTTCCTCCTCAGATTGCTCATTGTTGGTGTACAGAAATGTTACTGATATTTGCACATTTTTTTTCACATTTATCTTATAACCTGCCACTTTATGGAATGCTTTATATATACTCTAGAAGCTTAGATTCTCAGGGCTTTTGAGGTATAGGAACATGTTATCTGCAAATAGTGAAATTTTTATTTCTTCCTTTCCAATTTGGATGCTTTCCCCCCCCCCCAAATGCTAAAGCAAGTACTTCTAACACAAAGTTAAATAAGAATGGTGAGAGTGAGCATCCTTATTGTGTTCCAGATCTTACTGGGAAAACTTCTAGGACTTCAACAACGAATATGATGATAGCTGTGGGTTTTTCATGTTGAGGAAGTTTCCTTCTATTCCTATAATTTGAAGTGTTTTTATCAGGAAAGGGTGCTGTATTTTGTCAAGTGCTTTTTCTGCAACTATACAGATTTATTGTGTGACCTTTACTTGTGATCTGTTTATGTGGTGTATTACATTGACTGATGTTCTTATGCTGAACCATCCTTGCCTTCTAGGGATGAAGCTCACCTGGTCATGGTATGTAATTCTTTTGATGATTTTGTTGATTTTACATTGAGGTTCATTAGAGACATTGGTCTATAGTTTTCTTTTCTCATGGCATCATTGGCTTTATTGGTTTTGGTATTAAGGTGATGTTGGCATCACAGAATCTGTTAGGCAATGTTCCCTCAACTTCTATTTTTTGCAAGAGTTTAAGTAGGATTGGTGTTAGTTGTTTCCAGAATGTTTGTTAGAATTCACCTGTGAAGCCATCTGATCCTGGCCTCTTCTTAGTTGAGAGGTTTTTGATAAATTCAAGATCATAATTGAGATAGTCTTTGACTTAATCAATTTCTTCTTTTGACAATTAGGGTGCTTGTGTGTTTCTCAGAATTTGTCCATTTCCTCTAGATTATACATCTGGTTGGCATACAATGTTTCAGAGTATCCTATTATGATACTCTTTATATATGTGAGGTCAACAGTGATATCTCCTTCCTCCTTTCTTATTTTATGTATTTGCTTCTTCTCTTTTTCTTTGTTAGTCTAGCAAAGAGTTTAATTTTATTAATCTTGTCAAAAAACCAGCTTTTGGTTTTATTTTTTCTAGTGCTTTCTTCTTTTTCTTTTCATTTGGTTCTGCTCTAATCTTTGTTATTTCCTTCTATTTTCTTTGGGGTTAGTTTGTTCTTTTTCTAGTTCCTCCAGGTGTTCACATAGGTCTTTAATTTTAGCTCTTCTTTTTAAATATAAATATTTGTGGCTATGAATTTCCCTCTCAGTAAAGCTTTCAGTGCACCCTCTAGGTTTTGAGACTTTGTGTTGTCATTTTCATTCATTTCAAGGTAGTAACTGATTTCTTCTGCAATTTCCTCCTTGACTTACTGATTGTCTAAGCGTGTGCTATTTCAGTTCCATAGCTTTTTGCCTAATCTGATTTTCTGCCCCTTACTATTTCCAGCTTTCTTCCATTGTGATCAGAGGAATTACTTTGTATAATTTCAATCTTTCTCAATTCATTGAGAGATGCTCTGTTTGCTGGTATGTTGTCTATCCTGGAGAATGATTCATGGGCACTCGAGAAGAATGTATAATCTGCTGTATTTGGTTGTAATGCTCTGTGTGTGTGTGTATATATATGTATATATATATATATGTATTATTTCTCTCCCCTTCCTCCCCCCCATTTGTCTGCTGTCTGTGTCCATTCACTGTGTGTTCTTCTGTATCTGCTTGTATTCTTGCCTGTGGCACCAGGAATCTGTGTCTCTTTTTGTTGTGTCATCTTGCTGCAGCAGTTATCCATGTGTGTGGCACCATTCCTCAGCAGGCTGCACTTTTTCATGTGCAGCAGCTCCTTACAGGGTGCACTCCTTGTTCATGGGGCTTCCCTACATGGGGGACACCCCTGTGTGGCATGACGCTCCTTGCTCGCATCAGCACTGCATGTGGGCCAGCTCACCACACCAGTCAGGAGGCCCTGGGTTTGAATCCTGGACCTCCCATGTGGTAGGTGGACGCTATATCAGTTGAGCCAAATTTGCTTCCCTCTGTATATATATTAGGTCCAGCTCCTTTAATGATTACTCAAGGTAATTGATTCCTGTCAAGATGTTCTAATGGTGAGAATGGTGTATTAAAATCCGCCACAATAATGTAGAGGCATCTCGTTTTCTAGTTTTTCCAACTTTGCCTTGTGTCTTTTGAGGCACCCTGATTAGGTGCATAAATGGTTATGACTGTTATTTCTTCTTGATAGTATTCTTTTTAAATATCTACTGCCCTTATTTATCTCTTAAAATAGTTTCGCATTCAAAGTCTATTTTGTCCAACATAAGTATGGCTACTCCTGCCCTTATTTGGTTATTGTTTGCATGTAAATTTTCTTTCCAACCATTCAATTATAGCCTCCTTGTGTTCCTGGATTTAAGGTTTTTTTGGTAGTCAGCATAAAGATCAGTAATATATCATTATCCATTCTGCCAAACAGTTTCTCTTGATTGGAGAGTTTAAGCCATCAACATTCAGTGTTATTACTGTCAAGGAATTACTTACATTAGCCATATTTTCTTTAAATTTATGATGTCATTTATTTCTATATGTACATTTTTAGTTTTTCTTACACTCTCCTCCTATAGTCTCTCCTATTTTTTTCCTTTCAACCTGCAGAATGCCTTTTATTATTTTGTGAAGGGTGGGTTTCTTATTGACACACTCTCCTAATTTATCTGTATTTTAAACTTTCCTTCATTTTTGAATGCCAGATGAGAAATCAGCACTTAATCTTATCAAGCTTCCTTTGAATGTGATAGATCTTTTTTCTCTTTCTGTTTTCTCCATTCTCTGTCTTGAGCATTGGACAATTTGACAAGTATAAGTCTTGGGGTAGGTATGTTAGGATTTTTATGGTTTGTGGTGCAATGCACTTCCTGGACATATACATCCATGTTCCTCAATAGAGTTGGGAAATTTTCAGCCATTTTTTCTTCCAACACTCCTTTTGTCCCCTTCCCCTTCTCTCCTCTCTCTGGGATGCCTATAATGCATATGCATTTTCTGTTGTCATTCACGTTCCTAAGTCCCTGCTGGACTTTTTCTATCTTTTTATGTCTGTTCCATGTGTCTGACTTTAGCTGTACTGACTTCCACATTGCTGATTTCTCTGCCTGTTCAAATCTGTTATGCATTTCCAGTGTATCTTTTATTTCTTGGATTGTGTGACTCATAGCTATCATATCTTTTAATGTGTTTATATTTCTTCAGTATTTTTCCCCAATTTCTTCTTAATATCCATAATCTCTTCCTTCACTTAGGTTGATTCATGATATTTGTTTGGACATCTTTTATTAGTTGTTCCATGTTCTGCATCTCCTTAGTTTGTTCATTAGACTGAGCCATGTCTAGTTTGTTTTAGTTTGTTCATTAGACTGGGTCATGTCTTCCTGTTTGTTAGTATAGCTTGTAATTTTTTGCATCTAGGCATCTGTTTATCTGGACGAGTTTGATTGGTTAGCTTTTCTTTCTACTCTAGGGTTTTATTTGCTGTTTTTGTGTGTTGTAAGGTTTCACTTGACACTATGTGTTATGTAAGGTTACAAAACCTAGTTTTGTAAGGTTCTTGTAGAAATAAAAACCTAGGGTGTTAGTAGCCCAAGGTCACATAACCAGTTATAGCAGACAGAATGGACTCTAGGTTACTGGCCACCAGTCTAGTGATGTTTCAATTACACCATGTTACGTGAAGCTAAGCTTTAGCCTTGGGTTGTTCGTAACTACTTCAAGTTTCTTATTCCATTTTTATTCTTTTCTATACACATCCCACATCAGAAATTTGATTTTTAGGATACAAATCCTAACTAAACAACACTTGGTGCTTTTTTTTTTCCAGTTCTGGGTTTTACCTCTTTATATTTGATCAGAAGTTGTGGATCAAATAGAAAGCATTTATTACAACTATGCTAAAGTCCACATTTTTGAAGTATATTATATATTTTGATGAGTTTGCTGGCTGATGGCCACATCCCACTGACAGTCTATCCAAGAAACAACTTCTGCTTTGGGGAAAAAAAATGTATATATATATATATATACATATATATATATGTATGTATGTATGTATATAATGTGAAATGGGACAGTTTGCTTGAGGATTGTCACCTTTCCCTGAGACCCACCAATAAACCCTGTGCTTAGGAGATGTAGTAGCCTGGCTCCTGGGATTGGGTTATAAGTATGGACTTGTCAGGAGTTCCTAGGTATAAAAGAGATTCCCTAGCAAATGGTGGCCTGATGAAACTTTCATTCCCTATTTGCATAGAGCATTCTGTCAACATTCACTGGAGACTGCTTGGCCGAGTATATGCATTACTTTATAACACCTGCTGTACCCTTGGGGTTACATCTGTTCTGGTGGGGAGGGAGCCAGGTCCATTGCCGACCATACACACTATACACAGGAGGGGTGTGCATAGACCATTTCCCTGCATCACTTTTGGAGTGGGACTCACTGGCTATAGAGGAGCAATTCCCACTAAGCTGAACCTACTGTTTCTTCACATTGGGAGAAACAGGTGGTCCATCCAATGCCTGAGTAAGTCATGGATTTTCTTGGTGACCCCACCCCAATAACTGCATGGACTCTTGTTATCTTCCATGTGGTGAGTCTCCTTCCATATATGTGGTGTATTTGTCAAAGGGGTGCTGATGCAAAATACCAGAAACTGGTTTTTTATAAAGGGTATTTATTTGGGGTAGGAGCTTACAGATACCAGGCCATAAAGCATATTTACTTCCCTCACCAAAATCTATTTGGAGCAAGATGGTTGCTGACATCTGCGAGGGTTCATGCTTCCTGGGTTCCTACATTCCTGGGTCTTGCTTTTCTCTGGGTTCAAGGCTTCTTTCTTCCTGGGGCTGGCTTCTCTTGCCTCTGTGAACTTACTTCCTGGGGCTCCAGCTTAAGACTTCAGCATCAAACTCCAACCTCAAAAACCCTCAACTCTGTCCTTTGCCATGCCTTTTATCTGTGAGCTCCACCCACCAAGGGGTGGGGACTGAATGCCCTAATCATAACTCAGTCATGCTCAGGTACAGATCAGATTATAAGCATAATCCAATATCTACTTTTGGAATTCATAACTCTATCAGACTGCTACACATGGTAATAGATATCTTGCCCCAACACTCTGTGTGTCAACAAAGCACTCCACAGCATGGTAAAGGCACTCCACAGCATGGCAGTAGTCATCCCTGAGTATTGCCAACTCTCTAGGATGTAATGGACTAAGATGCTGGCCTCCCTCTAGATGCATGAGTACAACTGAGATGCAAGCAATCTCTATGTCAACAATGAGCAAATGCTGTGGGGGATGGGCAGAGATGAGGAAGTGGATCCTAGGAAGATTAAGGAAACTACCCTGGCTGCTGGTCACCTGTACACACCCAAGCCACCTGCTCCACCATGTCTCAAGGGTTTGAAATTACTGCCAAGGGGAGTTTCAGACCCTTTGTGGGAACTGCACCAAGTCCAGGCTGTTTTCAAGTCAAAAGTTAGGTTTAACATAGAATCACCCTGACATTGGTTAAAATGGAACTTTCAAAATGAGGTATTTTTCTGAAAGTAAAATACATTAATTAAAAGACAAGATATGGGCAAAAGACAGGGGAGCTTCACATGGCTTGGTTAATGTATCTATTCAAAGATGGGGGCATTATAGATTCAGTTGTCTCCTGTGGAAGCTAACCACTGAGCTCCTGGCTGCAAACTATCTTTTAAACAAGTCAGTTTCATTGATACATATTAATAAAGCTTACAGTTTATCCAAAGTACACAATCAATGGTATTTGATACAATCACACAGTTGTACATTCATCACTTCAATCATTATCAGAGCATTTTCTTTAGTTCAATTATAATAAACAAAAAAAGAGAAAAAAGAAATTTCTTTACCTCTCAATCTGTTTCACCAGCTGTACATAGCTGCTACTTATGGTTATTCCTGTGCAATTATTTATTATGCAGTTTTCTTGACATATTTAAATAACATATGATCTATCCAAATGGATTTTAGTATAAAAAATTTTGTGCATTCATCACCAAAAAAATTTTAGAACAATTTCATTACTCCAGGAAGAAAATCCCCTCCCCTTTAGCAGTTCTTCCTCAGGCCTGCAAAAATGCTAATCTAATTTCAGCCCTACAAATTGATTTATATTTATGCTTTATAGAAATAGAACCATACAACATGTAATACTTTGTGTCAGTTTTCTTTCACTTAGCATACATTTTTCCCCCTGCTAGTAACATCTTGCAGTATTTACATTTGTAAAAGAAAGAAATAAAAAGAAACAAAAATAACATACATTTGTTCAGTTTCAGAGAAGTACAGCCCCATATATGTAATTTTACCCACATCCTATTTCACATGTGGTTTTCCTATGCTATACAGTCCCATGTTCTATAGATTTTAGCTTTCCTTTTAGTAATACATATGACCTTAAATGTTCCCTTTAAACCACTTTCATACTGCACATAATAGTACTGCTAGTTACAAATATTATATTGGGCTTTGAACTTTTCTATTCATCTCCAATTAACATACATCCTTCTTAACAATTCTGTACAAGTTAATCCTCAGCTTTTCATTCTCTAACTCCTTCTATTTTCTGGTAACCCATATTCAAGTTACTAAATCCACAAGATTACCTGATATATTGTTCATCATAGTACATTCATGTAGTATTTGGCCTTTTGTATCTGGCTTGCATTACTAACATAATGTACTTCAAGTTCATCCATGTTGTTATATGCTTTGACTTTGTTTTTTACAGTTACATAATATTCCACCATGTGTATATAGCATTGCTGATGGACATCTGGGTTGTTTCCAAACTTTGGCAATCATTAATAATGCTGCTATGAACAGCGGTGTGCTGATGTCTGTTCACGTCACTGTTCTCAGTTCTTGTGGGTATATATGTAGTAATGACACTGTTGGGTATCATGGCCAAATCTATATCCAAATTTGTTAGGACATGCCATTCCTCCACAGTGGCTATACCATTGTACAATCCCACCAACAGTGAATAGGCATTCCTATCTCTCCACATCCTCTCCAACATTCAGTTTTCCAATTTTTAAAAGAGTGGCCAAACTAATAAGTGAAATGATATTACATTGTACTTTTTCATTTGAATTTTCATAATTGCTTGTGAGGCTGAAAACTTTTTCATGTGTTTTTTCACAACTTGAACATCTATGGACAGTTGCCTTTTCAAATGTTGAACACATGTTTTAATTGGGCAGTTTGTCTTTTTATTGTTGAGTTGTATGACCTCTTTACATATCATGGATATTAAACCCTTACTGGATATGTGATTATCAAATGTTTTCATGGAATGTAGTCAGCTGACTTTTCAGCCTTTTGACAAAGTTCCTTGACATGCAACTGTTTAATTTTGAGAAAGTCCTATTTATCTATTTGTTCAACCAAGAATCAAAGAATGGCAAGATGGAAGTCTCCTTCTGATCTCTACAAAAGAGAAATTGAGCACACAAGTACACTCACCATCCTAATCAGATGCCTAGACACCAGGAAAAAATTACAAGGCATACTAAGAAAATGGAAAAAATGGCCCAAGAAAAGGAATATATCAAAAGCCCAGAGGAGATGCAGGAATTCGGACAACAACCAATGAGATGCACACAAATTTCCAAAATCAAAGTAATAAGATGAAAGCCGATATGACTAAATAGGTAAAAGACATCAAGAAGAAAGCAAGAAGAATGTGAAAACCTGAAAAGTAACAGAGCTCATGGGAAAGTGATATCAAAGCCACATTAGAGGCATACAACAGCAGTCTTGAAATGATAGAATAAGTGACACAGCAAACAGAACAGTTGAAATGGAAGAGAGAAATGCTTATAGCAGGACAACCAAAAAAAAAAAAAAAAAAAAAAAAGAGATGAAGACAAATGCATCTACTCAGCGTCAGAGGCTGAGAGCATGAAAATGATAATTGTAACTGTAGCAAATGTCCAAAAAAGAAAAATCCCCTAAAAGACTGTTCATGAGGCAATAAATTCACTTTAGGTAAAGGAAAAACAACTGGCTACACCATCCCACTCATGGTCAGGATATGGATGAGGTGGTACTAACTTGGAGGGCATTGGAGGCATCAATGAAACAAGGCTTGCCCTGGGACATAGCCCTGTACCTAAATTTCAGTGAGAATAATGGGCAAAATGGTAGAAAATATCCACAACACTGTTCTGTTTTGGCCTGCAATCAGAAGCCCAGCAGTTGCCATTTTCCCTGAAGTGGCCCAGAAGGAGGGAATGGGAAACTGTGCCAGAAAGGCCAAAGAGGGAACACAAAGAACTACCAAAAGAAAAAAACTGAGGGGGCAGGGCTGGCCCATTAAGGAGAGCAATGTGGCTTTATCAAAGCAAAGCACTGTGGATACAAATCAGAAGATGTGATCTCTAAAGAAAAACTGCTGTTAGGGGCAGAAGGTGGTTCCTTTAATTGAGAGTAATGCCCTACTAAAAGCCAAAAAAGAGAAAGAGGGCTCTCATGTGGGAAAAAGTTTCACCTGTTCTATTGTAGATGTTGCTGTATTGCAGATGTTGCAGTTATTCCCTATTTTAGATGATGTTGCAGTTCTGATAGCAAACAGCTACTCGGTAGTTTCCAAACAATATGATGCGGAAACTAGGGTTGAGGCTCTCAGTTCCAGAAGCTGTGAGTCCCCTTTTGTTTTTCTCTTTTATTTAAGTTTTATTCCACCTTCCCTTTGAGCCAACCAATCGCTGAGCTGATCCCAGCAACTGGCACCCAACATGGGGCATGAAGGGAAGAAGGCTTACAGCAACTGGTGCCGAACAGGGACCCAAAGGGAAGAAGGATTGCCTCAAGTGAAATAAAAGTTAGTGTAATGGCGCAGAGCCCTGAGTGATTTGGAAAGCCTTCAAAGTCCTCAAGGGTTTGCTTGTATTTCCCCAAGAGACAGAGAGCATCCTGTGTGGGTGCCAGATACACGGATGAAGCCGTGCCATGAATGCCAAGAGACGACGAAAGTTCCTGTGGAATCCAGAACCTTCGGTTATGCAGATGAAGAGACGGATGCTGGAAACTGCACGGCTGGGTCTCATTCTGAAGACTAGAAAGGCTCTACATCAAAGTATTTAAACTATAGAACTTGTTCAAGCATGGCATCATAAAGCAAGTACAGCTTGGGACAGAAAGAGATTAAGAAGAAAATTGAGAGGAGGAAAACTGGAAAAGAAATGTTGAATTATAAAAGGAAGCAATGAAGAAATTCTAGATTAATAGATTTGGAACTGCTTTTGTTTGTTCAATGTCAGTATGTGTGTTGTATGTTTCAGTGTGTGTAATTGTTCAAAAAAGAAAAAGAGGTAAAAAGAAAAAAGAAAAATGAGAAAGAAAGGAAGGAAAAAAGACAGAAAAAGAAAAGGAAGGAAAAAAGAGAAAAGGGAAGAAAGAACGAGAAAGGAAAAGGAAGAAAAAAGAAAAAGGAAAAGAAAAAAGAAAAAGAAGGATAAAATGAACGATATAAAAGTTAAGTGAATATTGTGAAAGGTAAAAAGTTTGTGGGAATGCTAACTGAAATGTTATAAGGTATATTTTTTCCTAAAATAAAATCGTTTATATGGAGAGATGTGGGACAGAACTAGTATGCATAGAGGAAATTGTAAAAGTATCGTGGTAGCATTCAGTGAGATAATGTGTTTTGCAAAACTAAAACAAGCCTGAATGAATACAAAAAGTGCAAAAACCATGCGAAAAGGTCAGCAATGGACTTTTGCAGTTCTTCAAGGTTTTTTGCCCTGGCCTGATGGCAATCAAACTAGCTGCATAGAAGAAACCTGTGGCAGTGACCCTACTAACATCAGGGACAATGGTATCTTAAGGGCCTGGAATAGGCAAAAAAAATTGGGACAAGCTGTAGGGTCCCTGCTATTCTATCGAATTCTTAAATGTTGGGTAAGATAAAAGTATACTCTCTGCTGTAATTGATAGAGTACAATGTTTTCTTATGTTAATAGAATTTGTATATTGTTGGAATACTAAAAACTTTTATCCCTAAGATGTGTTAATTAGGAAAGGTCCTTCAGGGGAGTAGGAGGACCTCTGCAGGCTGCTTCAAAACATAGAGGGAGAAGATAGATATTGACTTAGCCTCTGAACTGGATGAGGCCCCAGGTCCAGTGAAGATGCTAACAGCACTATACAAACTGGGGAAGATGAGATGTTTTTGATCAAGCACTGGCCTATATAGCCTTGCTGGTGGGGAATATTAAGCCCATGAGTAATGAAAGTCTAGTCATTAAATATCTTCTAGGTTGAAGTCTTATTGTTCATTGTTGCAGTTATGGATTATGTATAAAATGCTTGAATAGTAATCAGAAATTTAATAATGAAACATTTTGTACTTAGGTGATTTGATGAACTGTAAGTGATATATAAATGTACCTTGTTGAATGTATTGAGAAAAAATTTAATGAGTATTGCTCAAATGTAAAAGTGAAAATATCATACAGGAAGCTCTGTTCATCAGTAAAACATCATTTGCATAGACTTAGCAAAAACAAAAAGGGGGAAATGTGGGAAAAAGTTTCACCTGTTCTATTGTAGATGTTGCCTTATTGCAGATGTTCCCATTATTCCCTATTGTAGATGATGTTGCAGTTCTGATAGCAAACAGCTGCTCGGTAGTTTCCAAACAATACGATGTGGAAACTAGGGTCAAGGTTCTCAGTTCCAGAAGCTGTGAGTCCCCTGGTTCCATCTTTATCTCCTATCTTGTATCTTTCTCTGTCTTTTATTTCTTTCAGTTTTACACCACCTTCCCTTTGAGCCAACCTATCACTGATCTGATCTCAGCACTCTCAGAACTGGAAAAGCATAGAATTCTGCAGAGTTGCCCAATGAGCCCTTGATGCACCCCAGAAAAGAGGAACATACGGGTTGCTAAGGCTTCCTTTTACATGGTACAGGTAAGTGAGGAAGACACTTCTGACTCTAATGAGTCAGATAGGAAGGATGCTTGCATCACTTGTACCCTGCTCTTACTCTCTTTAAAAGAATGCTTAGGGATGGAGCTAAGGATTCCAGGATCCCACTAGGGATCATAAGTCCTTTATTGGCATAGGATGGATGGGGAAAGGAGGGATGCACACCTTCATCAGTCTCTTAAGATACAGGTGCTCAAATGGCAAAAAAAAATCCAGGTGTCTGCAGTGAAGTCAATATAGTGGATGACAAAAGTCATTTCTACTGATGGTATGACTTGGTTCATGGAGGAAACTTGTAAAACTAAATGAGATGAGTTTTGTCATAGAGAAAACCATTGTAGATAATCTGGATATGGCACAGCAATTCTCATGCATAATGTTGATTGTAGAGACACTTCTGCAAAGTGTTCAGATATCTGAATGGATTCCAGGCAGACCTAGGTACCTCACTATAGCAAAAAATGATCTAATAGGAACATTTCACCCCCCACAACAATGGGGTGAGAAGACGATGAAATGGAGAACTCAAAGAACAACAACATGAAGGCCATCTGGAAGAATAGCTGGGTGGCGACCCCATCTAAAGGTATTGGGGCACTGAACAGTGCAGTGTAAGGAAAACAAGGCATTGGAAAGTATGTTGGAGAATGCACAGCTTTGAGGGAATGGAGAACTAGGAAGTTCTCTCTTGAAGCTACAAAGACAAAACCCAATCGCAATATATCCAACTGCTTTCTACTTCTTGAATGGAATGCACTCCCCACAGCACTCCCCAGGGGTGGTTTCTGATCTGACTAAAGTGGTATTTACAGGCCACCTAATTTAAACTGGAGATTATATGGATGCCATCCTCCTGAAAACTGTACATTCTGAAAATGGGACACTCCCTATGTCTTCAATGTAATTTCATGTGCTTGCTTGATGTTATTTCTATGTTCTTGTTGGAAAAGCCTTTTTATAATAAAATACTAATGCATGGAATGACACACTAACAGATTCTGCTTTCTGGGGACTTCTCTAACCAATGAACCCACAATTCACATGACTGACATATTTCATTATATTTAGTTTCATTTACAATTCCTTTTTAAAGTGTGAGGGCAATAGTAAATGATACTTCAAAAGGAGTATGTATATACCATAGACATTACTTCTAAAGTGTTTATGCATGACTGTTTTTAACCTTGCCAAAAGCACATCTTAGAATACTAAGGTAATAGATAAAAATCATAAATTTGTGTTCTAAATGTTTAACATTCAAAGTGATTTTCTGCTTGATGCCAGTCTTTTGTGTTTAGAACTGCAGAAAAACAAAAGTAAACTGTAACGTAACATAAAAGATTTTCAGCAACAAGATCTCTTGCTTGGATATATGCATATACTGATCCCTTGAATCAATTTCACTTTATATCCATCATTCAGTATACCTTTGTCATTTCACAGTTCTATATTGTTATCCCACTTAATTTAAATACTGAGACTTGTTCAAGCTCCTGACTATTTTCTGAATAGTATGCTAAATGGCCTATATAAAGCACTTTACTTTCCACTGAATATTCTGATGGGAAATCCAGCTGAAGACTTTCCTAAATGACTTCAGGATTGTTACCTCAGCATAAGAATATTAATGCTCAGGAATGACTGGTCACTGAAGGCATGTCTTCACTTGTGGCACTTGTAAGAGTTGTATACAGTGTGAATTCTCACTTGCCTTCATATGTTAATGTATGAATAAATGATTTTGTGTGGTTTTTCATGAATACCATCTTCACCATAAATTATCTGGCACTCAATCAAGGGCTTTCATCTTGTAAAAAATGTTTCTCTATGAGTTGGAGCAGTGGATGAAGACTCCTCCAATTTCATTACATTTACGAGTTGTCTAGTGTTGTATGTCTACACAATATCTTCTACAAGCTTTCCTACAAAGGTGGCATTTCTATCAATTTGCTCCAGGATGAACTGGCTTAAATTGATGGAGTAGGCAGAATGAGTAAAGGCTCTGAAAGATTTATCATAAACACAGTTTCTTCAATATTTGAGTTCTTTAGTATGTTTAAAGGTTAAGTTGAAGACTGAACTACATTCCATAATCAAAACATCTAAAGTATGAGTTCTCTCTTGTAAGGTAAGATTAGAACACTGACCAAAGCCTTTCAGGTATAAGGCAGTCATAGGGTTCTTCTCTAGTTTCAGTTCTCTCATGTTGTCTAAGGTTACAAAATTACCCTAAAGTTTCCCCAAACAGATGCTATTCCTACAGTATTTTTCCAGTGTGATATTTCTCATGTTGTCTAAGGGCAGAAGAATGAGTAAAGGCTTTCCTACATACAAGACATTCATAGGGTTTCTCTCCAGTGTGAGTTCTTTCATGTCTTCTCAAGACAGAAGACCAAGTGAAAGCTTTCCCACATATAAGACATTCATATGGTTTTTCTCCCGTGTGAGATCTCTCATGTTCTTTCAGGGAAAAACAATGATGGAAAGCTTTCCCACATAGGTGACATTCATATGGTTTCTTTCCAGTGTGAGTCCTCTCATGTTTTCTCTGGGCAGAAAAATAGGTGAAGGGTTTCCCACATACATGACATTCACTGGGATTCTCTCTGTGTGACCTCTCATGTTTTCTCAGGAAAGTAAATGAGTTGAAGGCTTTCCCACATGTATGACATTCATAGTGTTTCTCTCTAGCATGACTTCTCTTGTGTTCTCTCAGGCCAGAACGATAACAGAAGGCTTTCCTACATGAGAGACAGTTATGTGGTTTGTCTCTAGTGTGAGTCCTCTCATGTCTTCTGAAGACATAAGAGGTGAAGGCTTTTCCACATATATGACATTCATAGGGTTTCTCACCAGTATGACCTCTTATGTTTTCTCAGGACAGAAGAGATGATGAAGGCTTTTCCACATATAAGACATTCATATGGTTTCTCTCCAGTGTGAGTCCTCTCATGTTGTCTCAGACCAGACGAGTAAGTATAGGTTTTCCCACATACATGGCATTTGTAGGGTTTCTCTCCAGTGTGAGCCCTCTTATGCTGCCTCAGGCCAAAACATCTATGAAAGGCTTTCCCACATAGATGACATTCATATGATTTTCTTCTTCGGTGATTTTGCTTTTGTAGATTAGAAGATGACTTGTCACTGAGAGATTTTCCAAATAGACTGCTGAAGTAGAGTTTCTTGACCTTTTGAGTAAAAGACATATGTTTATTCACTCGGATTTGTGAGTAAAATCTGGCAATTCATTACATGTAATGCCATTCTATTGAGTATGAGATTTCTGCTTCAGAGAAGTAGATAAGAGACCACAGATTTTACAAAAATCCATTCATATACATATGAACCCTAGACTAATCATTTAGTGACAGTCTCCAAATAAAATCTTCCTTATGTTAGTTGGAATATCAAGTTAATCTCCTGCATGCACAGAGATCTTCTCTTCTTTTGCATCCCAATTGCAGAACTATCTAATCAACTTTGGAAGACTTTATAATGTTTCAAAGATTAATCATAAGAAGTGTGTTTATGCAATTGTATCTATAAAAAACCCAGGTTATACATTTGTGTTTGAGTTAATTTTTCCCTAACTGCAAACTATCACCCACTTATTCTTGATTAACACTTAAGATCAACATACCTACAGTTAAGTGGATGTACTGAATTCCTAATTCATTCTACTCCCAAGTATCTATTTGGAAGACAAGTGTTCATACCTGTGAAGCTTACCAATGACACGATGGTAGCCATGTTCTCTCCAAACTATGGTGTGAAGGCCCCACTCTCTGTTAACACTGGCATGGTGGCCAGACTCTGAATTCCTAGGGAAAAGGCACAACCTTCTCAGAACAGTGGGGTAGTGGCCAAACTCCACAATTCCACGAACACAGGTTCCAGCCATCCAGAACATTAGGGTGGCAGCAGTCTTCATGAACAATAGGGCAGAGAGCTGGCCAACTCTGAGGATGGGGCAGACTCACCCTTTCCACATAAATGGGTGGGCCTGCTGTCTTGCCCTGATAACATATCTACAGTCCAGACTGTAGCTTCAATGGCTCTGACCTTGATTTTTCCTATAACAGGTCCCTTTTCTGTCCATTTTAATATCAGCTCACAGTGGTTCCATTCATACACATCTCGCAAAAAAAACCTGTCCGTTTTGTATATGGTACGCAGAGATCCAAACCTTCTTAGAGGAAACTTTCCATGGATCTTTCCTAGATGACTGCTCTTCTAATACTGACTTACACAGAAATTGATGATTTATTCCATGTTCAGTTAAACCCTAACAAAGAGCACTCTTCTCTGAGGACTCAAGTCCCAGAATCTCGGAATTTTCCAAACCATATCCCATTCCTCTGACATTTTCCTATAAGCTACAAAGAGAAACCAGGCTACTCTTTTCACATTTAGTTTGGAAATAGCCTCAGCAAAATGTAAAACTTCACCACTTTAAAAGTCTGCCTTCCATCTGACTTCAAAATTCAATTGTGCCAACTTCTCTGCCCCTTTAAAACAAATATCTCGTTTCCTAAAGCTTCCAATTCATTACTTCCTTCTAAGTCTTCATTGGGAGAATCTTTAGCATCCATACTTCTACCAATGATCTCTTCAAAGCAATCTAGGCCTTTTCTAAAAAAGCACTTGCACTTCTTCAAGCCTCTACCCATTAACTAATTCAAAAGCTCTTTCCACATTGTTCATATTTGCAACAGTAGCATCTCACACTTGTGGTTCAAAATTTTGTTTTAGTTTCCAAGGCTGCTTAAGCAAATAACCTGAGATGGGTTGGCTGAAAAAATGGAAATGTATCACATTATGGTTCTGAGGGTGGGAAGATGGCCAAATCCAGGCATCATCAAGGCAAGGCTTTTCCCCCAAGACTGTGGCATTCTCGGTTGGCTGCTGGCAACAAGTGGTCCTGAGGTGGTCATTTGGCAAGGCACATGGCATCTCTTGGTCTACTTCTTCTCCTCTGGGTTTTACTGATTTGAGCCTGTTACCTCCCTCAGCTTTCTCTCTGTCTGAATGTCATTCTCTTATAAAGAACTCACGATTAATACTCATCTTAACAGAGTTGGGACACACCTTAACTGAAATAACCTCATCAGAAGATCTTATGTACAATGTTCATATGAAGAGGAATGCATTCAATTTAAGAACATGTTTTTGGTGGTATGAACAGCTTTAAATCACTTTAGTGACTGAAGAAAAATAAGATAAACATTGAAGGTCAGTCAAGGGAAAAGAACCTGCAATAGAGAACATCTACAATTTTCACCATTAAAGGATTAACTCTTAATCTTAACCTACTACCCAAATACAGTGAGGACTTTTGATTATTGATGTCCAAGTTCAAAGACACCCTGGAGAACTCTTTATATTTTCAAGCAAGGAGAAATTCTAGGTTTCTACAATGGTTCATTATTATTTTCAAAAAGAACACTATAACATAAGCTCCCTAGAATAATGTGTAAAAGGAAATGCATGTTGTTTTTATGAATATAATCTGAATCCACGCTAAATCCCTTGAGTAGAATATTGATACATATATTTAACACACATATTCTGTAAGAAAATAATCACTGAATTCCCAGCACTGCTCTACACGTTGGACACTGAGTAGAAGAAAGACATGATATTTGTGTTGAAGATGATTACAATCTAGTTGTGTGAAAAACTAGATGTAATAAGAAACAAATTTCTTTTAGGTATTTGTGCATGTTATAAAATACTAAAACATGTATATAAAGTTTAAAATTAAAATATAAAATAATATACAAAACAATATGGACAAGCAGTTCTAGACACTTCTTGAGAACATAAGAGAAACTGATATAGATAGGTTAATTTGAGAGACTCACCCATTGAGATCAGATGACTGATATTCTCCAGCATCACATCTCTGAACAGCTTTCTCTGAGATGTGTCCAGCAAGGCCCATTCTTCTTGAGTGAAGTCTATAATTACATCTTTCAAGTTCACTAACTCCTAAAAACATCATGGACATAAGGATTCAGAGAGGGCAGAGAAGGATGTTTGAGAGGACACAATGACAAAGTGGCGACTTTTCAGAAATCTCATACTGACTTTGAGTTTCAAGTCAGATCATTCTCATTGCTGAATGGTCACCTGCTTTTCATACCCAGAGACACACAGACGCATTGAATTAAAACTCCATTACATAAGAATATCACATTTATGTAAAGTTTATGTAATCTATTTTTTAAAAATAGGTGTAATATGGTGGCATTTTCTAGACACTGGAATCATCCTAAATGATGCTGCAGTGAAGGATACAGGCCATTACATATTTTGTCATAACTTACAAAAATGTGTGGGAGGGAGCTTAAACTATATTGAAAAGTAGAATCCATACTTAGTGGCAATGCTCCAACATGTGTTCATCAATTGTAACAAATGCACCACACTAATTAAGGATGTTGTTGGGAAGCGGACTTGGCCCAGTGGATGGGGCATCTGTCTACCACATGGGAGGTCTGCGGTTCAAACCCCAGGCCTCCTTGACCTGCGTGGGGCTGGCCCAAGTGCAGTGCTGATGTGCGTGAGGAGTGCTGTCCCACGCAGGGGTGTCCCCCATGTAGGGGAGCCCCATGCACAAGTAGTGCACCTCATAAGGAGAGCTGCCCAGGGCAAAAGAAAGTGCAGCCTGCCCAAGAATGGCGCTGCACACACGGAGAGCTGAAACAAGATGACACAACAACAAAAAAACAGATTCCTGGTGCTCCTGATAAGGAGAGAAGCGGTCACAAAAGAATACACAGCAAATGGACACAGAGAGCAGACAACTGTGGGGAGAGGGGATGACGGGGAGAGAATAAATAAAACATAAACCTTTAAAAAAAAAAGATCCAATGAGCTAATGTGTAAAGGGCTTCCAATCTAAACATAAGTCAGAGATCTATTATTCATTATAATGGCAGAGAACCTTACAGCAAAGTCCAACATTGTGCTTAACTAAACAGGAATCATAGAAACTCTGGATCAATAGACGCTGATGCACCCAACTCTACATAACCCAGGTGTTCACCATACAGACAGTTCAGCAGCACACATCACAGACTCCTGAGATGAGGTATTGAACAAATTCACTAATCCAGGGGAATAAGTCCTTCTGACCTGCACTCTCTTTGGGACCTCCAAATACCCCTGTTCATTGTCTCTCTCGTATCTTTATTCCCTCTGTATGGTCAATAGTACAGGAAGTATCTTGATCCACTATGGTCTCTCAAGTTATTCAACAATTCCAAAGGGCCATAAATTTTACTCTAAATACTACAGTACTCCTAAATGCATGCCAAAATAAAAGACAAGGGAAGCAGACATGGCTCAACTGGTAGATTGTCTGTCTACCATATGGAGGATCCTGGGTTTGATCCTGAGGGCCTCCTGACCCGTTTGGAGCTGGCCCATGCATAGTGCTGCCGCATGCAAGGAGTGCGGTGCCATGCAGGAAAGCATGCGTGTAGGAGTACCCCACGTGCAAGGTGTGCACCCCACAAGGAGAACCGTCCCGCGTGATAAAAGCACAGCCCGCCCAGGAGTGGCACTGCACACACAGAGAGCTCACACAGCAAGATGAAGCAACAAAAAAGAGATGCAGTTTACCAGTGCCACAATGCAAGCAGACACGGAAGAACACACAGTGAATGGACACAAAGAGCATACAGTGGGCAGGAAGGGATAAAAATAAATAAAATAAATCTTTAAAAAGTAAAAATAAAAAACAAAATTAAAGAAAAATAAATACAAGACAATACTTCTTATAATTACTTCAATCAATAACGTTTGAAGAAGGATTATCTACAAAAGTGGAATTTGGGCATTTTGGGACAAGTGGGTAAGGAGAATTTTAATGATCTTTATTTAAGTTTTCAAAATGTGCAAATAAATACCAATACATTAAGAAATTAGAAACTGGGAGAAATGAATTATTCCTCCTGTATTATCTAACCCTAACTTTTACTCTTCTCAACAATGCACAGCCCTTCACCTGAGCACCTGTAGCAATATGCTGTTTGAACTCACCTGCTGAAATGTCAGTTATCCTACTGACTGCAAACTTCTGATCTTACTCATCTCTATCAGCTATATTCAACTACTAATACATGTGAAAGCCAAAAGCAGGGATTAAAATGATCAATGAGTGCATTACTACTCCAATGAAGAAATGGGCTCACTGAGAAAAAACAGAGACTTAATGGAGTCTGGAACAAATCTGTGTAATGTTGGAAATGAAATTACCTACTGATGAATCTGTAACCTATCACCACTGTCACAGAGACCTAGGCAAAGTAACTGCAGCTCAGATTATTAAATATCTCCTAAATGAGCTTATAATATCCATGCTAATAGGAGAAACCAACCCATCTGCTGACAACACACTGGTAATATCAGTAGGATATCCTACTCACCGGTGGTTGCACTGTAAATAGTTCAATTGATAACTGACTTCCTCTGGGTTTTCACTCCACAAATAAGCCCTAGGTAAACAAAGTTGACAATGGAAAAAGAAGCTATGAAAATCTGGTCTTGCCCCCAATTTCCAATCTCACCTGTCATGAATTCCAACCCTTCACTTGGAAGTAACCCCATCCCCATCAATAGGAAAATGAAGTGTGCTCCAAGAGAAATAGGGGGAGGACTGTCCTCTCCCCCAAGTCAAGAGTAAGAAGGCCTTGGCTACTCTGGAGAACAAAGAAGGTATGAACACCTGGCTTCACTGTACAGAAAAGAACATGAAAATAATTGAGTTTTATATATTCATTAGCCAATGGTGTTCAGAGATTTCCAATTCCCTCCCTGAGTCTTAAAACTTTGGGTGTCCACTGTCAGAGTAACCAAACTAGAATTTCTCATATAGAATTCCTGGGCTTATGAAACATCCATCCCAGATTCCTGAACTTTCACACCCTTTCTGCTTTACTTTGTATCCATCCTTGAGTACATTTGCCCTAAATCATCTTGGTTCTTCCACACAGGTGTCTAATAATATCACTTACCAACACTGAGTTCTATATCTTATCCCACTGGACTTGGATATCACCCAAGATACTGAAGAATGTATTGCATTATGAGGTTGATCAATTCAAGGTTTTTTCCATTTGGAGACATCAATAGCTCCCATCATGCAATTTTAGCCCTTAGAATTCCCTGCATCAGAAAGAAGTAGAAGTATATGCCTTCAATCATCATTAGAGCACTTTCATATTTGGTTATGTCATCCTCAAAGTAACCCTGCTGAGTAAGTCTAAATTACCCAATCAACAAATGAAACAGGTTCAGAAATCTTTAGTAATGTTTAAAATTACATGACTAGAAAAAGACAGCCAGAATTTCCATTTTTCCCACCTGTCTCACGGTTCAAATTCCTGAAGTATTCCAATGAGGATTTACCTGGAATGTCACCTTTCATTTTGATCACCAAAGTTCCCAACTTATTGCCCAAACCTCTTCTTCATATAGTTTATTCACACAATTATGACCCCTATTCAGGTTCTCCTACCATACAGGAACTGATTCTACTATCAAAACATTAGTCTCTAACTCACCTGATGTTCATAGTCCAATATATTGGACACTTACTCATTTCCACAGACACCTATTCAGAACATTTCTCATGCCCTTCAGTGTATTTACATCTGTCTCCAATCACATGCCTTTTCCATGATGTGTGGACAAAGAACATGGAGTAATATGCTGATCTAGGGCTAAATATAGTTTATTCCTTCAGTTCACTCATGTAATTTGTCAGTATACATTTATTTCTTTGTCTATCCTTTACTGGTGCAATTGCATAAAACAAACCCCTAAAAGAGTTTAGGGAAATTTCACTTTAAGAAATACAAATGAATCATGAATTCAGAAAAACTGCATGCCCACAATAACATAACCTGACCTCAGACTGCCTGGGTCTAAGTGCCTGGAGTCAAATCCAACAATTACAGCTCAAACAACAAAATCATTTACAAAATAAGTAAGGACTATCCCTTCTGGTTAAAATTCTCTTCTTTACTCACCAGAATCCAAACAGATCAAACATGTAAGGAAAACAAGACACTGATGAGGCTTTCATCCTCAGTCCAGTACTAAGAGTTCCTTTCTCACTGTAGAAAAAGGACCATTTTCATGAAGGACTCTTCTTGTATGCAGTTGATTGCGTTACAGTCCTGTAACCTAGAAAACACACCCTGATTAATTCAGATGACAATGAAGATACTTTTAATCAAGTCATGCCTTCTTTATCACAATCTTTATGCTCAAATTAGAGAAGTCATGCAGATGCAATTAAGGAAAACAGACTGTACCCTTTAATTCCTCCTCAAAGTCTCTACATCAGTCTTCATATCGTTCCCCACAGGTTTTGTGGATTTTGTCCTAGGCAAGGATTCTACAGTAGTCACAGGAAGAGTCTCTACTACTCTTCATTTCTAAGAGTACTTGTAACCAGCCAACATTCAAAGGATGTGGGCATCAATGTAGTTTATATAAATATTTGTGTTGAAAACATATATTCAAAGAAAAACATTTTCATTTTGAAAAGTGTGCATATATTACTACTAACATAGGAAATACTATCTCACATCTGTTCATGTCAAATTTTGTTGATATTCTAAGAACTGTAAAACCCCACAAAGTTCAAAACTGTAGAGATTTCCAGAGTAAATTAATCTAGTTTCATTACTGATTTTCCATGAATTTATTATTAGATCCATTCCTGGATCATGTGTTACATTAATTAATTTTATTTATTTCTCTCCCCTCCCCCCCAGTTGTCTGCTCTCTATGCCCATTCACTGTGTGTTCTTCTGTGTCCGTTCGTATTCTTGTCAGCGGCACCAGGAATCTGTGTCTTTTTGTTGTGTCATCTTGCTGTGTCAGCTCTCCGTGTGTGCGGCCCCACTCCTCGGCAGGCTATAGTTTTTTTGCATGGGTGGCTCTCCTTATGGGGTACACTCGTTGGGCGTAGCTCCCCCCTACACAGGGGACACCCCTGTATGGCACAGCCCTCTTAGTGTGCATCAGCACTGTGCAAGGGGCAGCTTCACCCACCACATGGGTCAGGAGACCCCGGGTTTGAACCCTGGACTTCCCACGTGGTAGGAGAATGATCTATCCATTGAGCCAAATACACTTCCCATGTGTTGCATTTAACTGTCACTCTCTCTAGTTACTCTTTTTATAAATTATGGTAGCATGTATGCAACAAACTTTCCAGTCTCAACCATGTCAAAGCACACAAGTGAGTGGAATTAATCACATGCAAAATGTTGTGCTTTCCTCACCAACATTCATTACCAGAACTTTCTAATTGTCTCAAACAAAATCCTACAACCAGTATTCAATATTTTTTAAAACTAAAAGTATGAAAGTTTTCAGATATATCTTGACATATGGAACAAAAACTATTTCCAAAGTGAAATCAAGCAATGTATTTTCATTTTAGTTATGGATACTTGATCCCAAAATAATATTTTCTATTTTCTTTTTAAATTCACAGTTCTTAAATTTAAAAAGTATATTCTGTTTAATTTTAATGCTATGCCTTTTAGCTAATCAATAATATCATTTTCATGGTTTTCTGATGTAATCCTATGAAACTACAGCCTAGTCACACAACATTCTTGAGGCAAGTGATAATTTCTTTTTGTCAGAATTTTGTCTCTGCTGTAGGTCAATGCTGAGCTAGGCTTGTCCAAGTGCATGAAGTTATATGAACAATTAAAATAGGCTGGAATTGAGGAATTTAAGAGCCACATTAGAAGAGATCATTTAAAGGAAAAAATGCAAGGATGCTCTATTTGTCAGCCAGAGGAGTGCTAATGCAAAATTTGCTAACAGCAGAGTGGGGTATTTCCTGATGCAATTACCAAAAATGCTGGAATGGTTTATAAATGGTTAAGGGGTATTTTTTAGAGGAACTGTGAGATGCTTAAGAGATGGCCTAGATGCTTTGAATAGAATGTTGATAGGAATGTGAAGCCTAAAGTTATTTCCAATAAGGCCTTAGAAGGAAATAATGAAACTATTATTGGAAACTGGAGGAAAGGTGATCATGTTTTAAAGTTACACAGAACTTAGCAAGATTGAGTCCTAATATTTAGAAAGCAGAATTTTAAAATGAGATTGGACACTTACCCAATGAGATTTCCAAACTAAATGTAGAAAATGCAGCCTGCTTTCTCCCTGCAACTTATAGCAAAATGCTGGATGAAAGAGATAAGCTGATAAATTCTTCAGCACAAAGGAACCAGAAACTGATTCCAGAAATTCCAAGCCTCCAGACAATAGAGCCACATTTTGATCAATTAACTTGAAAATTGTAAGCCAGGATTGAACATTCAATTATCAGGGAAATACTTGTGGAAAGTATTACTGTCTGAAGGCTTGGACTCCTGCTTCCTGCATGCTAAACCAACAAGTTTCCTGACAGAGCTGTATAAACAAAGCCACTGTTGGCCTGAACTAAAAGGGACACAAAAAGGAGAGATGGAGGGGAAAAGGGCTTTAAGAGGAAAACCACGGAAGCTGAAGTCTGGAATTAAGATATTTCCTTGGGCTGAGAGAGCAATCCCACCCATACGTATGGTGAGAGTAAGTTTGCCCTGGCATTTGAAGATGGTGTATGTTCGAACATGCTGTTCAGGGAGAGTTTTGCCACCCCATGCTACTGAGAGGGTGATGCACATTCCCCAAGGGTTGCAGAAAGTGAGGGCAACACCCCATTGCTCTGAGGGTTTGGACAGTTTCTCATAGATTAGGGAAGGCCAGGTCACCAACTCACTGTTCTGAGATGGCTGGGCATGTACACCAGAGATGAGGGAGAATGTTTCCACTACCTCACTGTACTAAGGGGGTGAAGACTATACCCTAGAGATTGGGGAAAGTGTGGCCATCACCTCAACATTTTTGGAGGGTGAGGCCTGGAGCTCAGTCACCATCCATATGCTTGATGAGTGTGGAAGAAGGGAAATGACTGTTGGGCATGTCTGTGGGAAAGGGTGGCCTCATGAGGCACCCAGGGGAGAAGAAACCATAATTTTACTTTGAAATCTAATGGAGTATGCCCCGCAGGATTTCGGATATGTTGGGGACCTGTGATGCATGTTTCCCTCCCAAATTCTTCTAGTGGTAATTCAAATGTTTATCTTATGTCTGTCCCTTTGTATACTGGAAGCTGACAAATTGTTTTGTAAGTGTCACAGTTATACAGCCAGAGGGGACTTTGCCCCCAAGACAAACTATTTCTATAACTGATTGTGATATGATTTTGTACTTAGCACTGTTACTGATTGAAGCTGTACTTTTCAATATTGTAATGTGTCTTCTGAAATTCAGAGGATAGAGTGTAGCAGTTTATTATTTATGAATTCCAAAAAAGGATTATGATTTAAAACTGTACTTCTCTGGGTGTGATCACCTTTGTTTGCATTAGATTCAACTGGCATGTTTTGATTAAACTACCTGTGAAGATTAGGGCTTTGATTCAACCTGAGTCCCCAGCCTCCTTGCTCGGTTCCTATAAGTGGACACTTACTCAAGAAGACACACAGGGAGAGAGTGTGCCTCATATAGTAGATACCAGAGGAGAGCACTTTCTCAGCTTTGATCTGTGGCCCCAGGAGGAGAGATGAGTCATTTGCCTGATAGTTTACAGCTAACATTTTGAAGAAACCAGAGGAGCGGAGAAGGCCTGGAGAGAAACAAGCCCTATGCCAGCCTGTAACTGAGATAGAGGAAGGCTGAACCCCCCCAAAGACTGGTGATCATCTTTGGTGTGAAAGTACCTCTTGTGGTACCTTGAGGTGGGCCCTTTAGGGCCTTTTATCTGTATGCTTTTACCCCAAAATATTTTAAAAAGCCAACTGATTTCTAGTACTTTGCATCAGCACCACTTTGGCTGACTAATACAGATGCTTGAATAAATAATCTAGCACTATTTCATTTGTAGAGATGGAAAACTTAGAAATGCAGCCATACAAAGAACTGCTCTATGAAAACATTGAGAAATGTAAGTGTAGGCTAATCTATATGACAATCATTTTCTTTTTATGAAACTACATGTACTTTTTATGCTGGGGATTATTTATAGATATTAATACAAGAGTTTTCCATATACTAACCATATCATGTCATATATGCTATGGAAGTTGATCTCAAATGTCTCTGTATACAGAATTCAAATGGGAGTTTTAAATAATTCTCATGTCTGGGCTGGACATACAAATTTAATTGTTCCTTTGTTTGGCATGAGAAATCCTCAGGTGATTTCAACAGGCACCAAGGTTGAGAACCACTTCTCTAAGGAGCTGAGACTCTGGGCAGGGAGTCAGGGCTCACTGTACGGTTACTGAACCTGCAGCATGAGCATGTCTGAGAGAGTGGCAGAACAGCAGATTCAAAGTCCCCAGCCCAAACTACCAATTCAGGATTTGCATTTTAACAAGATCCCAGCGGATTCATATCCCAGGGGATACACTGAAAAAGCAGCAGCACTGGTTCAGAATTCAATCCAATGTCCCATTTCACCATGCTTAAAACCTGGGAGGAATAGTGCCTCATTCAATTCTCGTCCAAACAAAGACACTGTCAAGAGAGGCAATCACCGGACATTGTAAATCCTCACAGGGCCCACTGGATGGAATGGAGGAGAGTATGGGCCATGATGTGGACCATTGACTATGAGGTGCAGAGGTGCCCAAAGATGTACTTACCAAATCCAATGGATGTGTCATGATGATGGGAACGAGTGTTGTTGGGGGGGGAGAGGGGGGGTGGGGGAGCGGGGTTGAATGGGACCTCACATATATATTTTTGATGTAATATTATTACAAAGTCAATAAAAAAAAAAAGAGAGAGGTTATCTCAGGAACTCGTTCACCTATACTGTAATAATTCAGTCACCCTGATCTTAGTGCTAAGTCCCCTGGTTTCCCACAGTTTTTCCTTGCTTTTGGTATAGGCTGAAAATAAAGTACTCTTCATTTAATGTAATGAATACAGCTTTCCTTGGAATGACAAACAGGAGTCTCTTCTGTTTCTCTACATAGTCACACTTTCCAGATATAACAGTGTCAAAATATTTTAACTCTTCTTGTATACATGCCCAAGTTTATATTACATGCATTCATTTTTATATTTCCCAATTAATAGAATGAGAAGTAGATTTACTTCTTTCCGGCACCCTCAGAACATATCTGTCAACCCCAATACTTCTAAAATAATTATAACAATTTTAATTAAAATAATTCATTTTTGCATCATCATGCAATATTATTTATTGCTAAGTTAAGCATTATACAAATTTCTTGTTTATGTAATTTTCTTCTTTGCATTGTTTTATCATTAGCTTCACTTTCTTTGACTCAGATATTTAACAAAAATTTTCCAAAATAATCTTGAAGTGACTGCTGACTCTATAACATACAAATTCATCTCACAATCTACTGTGTCCAAATTTTTCCCTTGAAAACCTACAGTGAAGCACTGTGTATCATAAGCCTAGTTTTCCTGGTGTCAGAGCTGCTGCTCTTCAGGGCTGGTCTTCATATATCTGGGCTTTGGGGCTGCCAATGTAAACTCCCTTCCTTTTTTTTAGTAGCCACAGTTTATTTTATAGTCACTGGACATGTCTTCAAAACACATAGTCTCTTGAGAAAGCCCAGAGCCTGAAACTACCATTTATAGATAAACTAATGTGTGTGAGGGAAAAAAGTGTGTTTGGAAATGTATGGCCCATTGGTGGGAGGATACACAAGATGGCAGCAGAGCCAGGGACTGGGGATCAAAAAGTACACTTGTCTACTCAAAAAATAAATACAATTAAGGACACTAAAAAAAAAAAATTTTTTTCCCTTGAGGTGTCTGCTATAAAATAAGGTACATTCAAACTTTGTCCTCCAGATGCCCTGTAGCAGCAAGGAAGAGAAAGGTTATTTTTCTTTTCTTTTGCCCTTTACCTTTCCTACTGAATTAGCTAAAGATGTCATTTCCTGTTTTTCTCAAATCCATTAAAAAAAGCAATAATTTAAGAAATTTTTATAGTTCTAATAGTATAAATAGTATTGCTGCATTCAGCTCACAATAGGTTGGCTGGAAGGGAAGACAATGCAGAAATAAAAGTAGAGACACAAGAGGGGAGACAAACCTGGGACCAGGGGACTCACAGCTTCTGGAACCGAGAGCATCAACCCTAGTTTTTCAATCACATTTATTGGAAACCACCAAGCAGCTGTTTGCTATCTGCACTGCAACATCATTTACAATAACAGGGAACAACTGCAACATTTAACAACTGCTACAGTTAACAGGTGTAACATTTACAACAAACAGGTAAGCCAGTTTCCCACATTTCCCCCTTTTTGATTTGCGAAGTCTACACAAATGATGTTCCACTGATCAGCAAAGCTTCCTGCATGATATTTTCACTTTTAGGCTTGAACAATACTTTTTTTTCCCCTTTTTCCCCAGTATATTCAGTCCCAGGATTGTTCAAACTTAAGAGATTTACATCAAGACACATCTATACAGTTCATGAAATCACTTAAGTATACTGTTTCATTATTAAAGTTCTGATTAGTATTCAAGCATTTTATACATAATCCATAACTACCATAGATTATACAACAACAAACAATAAGACTTCCAACTAGCAGACATTTAATGGCTAAACTTTCATTTCTCATAGGCTTAAGATTTCCTATTAGCAAGGCTATATAGGCCAGTACTTGATCAAAAATGACCTCAGTTTCCCCAGTTTGCAGAGTTTGAGGCATAGGCAATGACAAATTCTTACTTCCCCATTTTGGGCTGTGGAGCAGCTGGAAGTTTATCACATAATTTCAATGTCTTCTTTGGTCCTGCTCTTAGCATCTTCACTGGACCTGGGGCCACAACTCAGTGCTTAATATGAATTGTCCACCGTGACTTTTCAGGCAGAAAACAATAGCTGGCTTGTTCTAGGGGTCCTGATGCAGTGTCTGTAGCAGTGAAAGCATATTTTGCCCCTTCCAGGAGCAGGAGGGTGCTGATGTCAGTCATTGACATGAGCATTAAGGCCACAAGCTGTTGGTGAATAGCAGGCAGCAGGAACTGCTGCGCTAGGCACCCCAAGGTCTGGTACTCACGATGTTCACTTTTCCGGTGAAGCCACTCTGCTTCCTCTCAGGTCCCAATTCCGTGGCTCTGGATCTTCATGAGGCATCTGCCTCAACAGTCCGGAGAGGGATGTTAGAAGAGTGGGCAGAGACATGACAGACAGTTACCTGTCACTGCTGGCAGGTGTCCCAGATGTTCTTCCACAGATCTCTCCCCTATGGAGAGTGATTCACAACAGTCCATTGTTTTTAGTATTTGCCATCCACCCCTGGATAGCGATGGCAGTCTTCAGAGTAACCAGACACTATTGGGTTACGACTTTCACTTTCAGCGGGGCTTCCTATGCTGCACACAATTCCTTTTTTATATTGTACTTATAAGCCCTTTCCCACAAGTGTGACTGAAACCCAAGGGGTACTCAATTAGAATCTTGCCGTTGCCTCATACCCCACCCAAAGCCAACATTGGTACTGGCCACATCCAATTCACAAGCTACCTTCTTTTTTTTTTTTTAAAAGCAGCCTGCTGGAGGTCCTCCTACTCCCATGAAGGACCTTTCCCAATTACCACATCTCAGTGAAGGATAAAAGATTTCTAGTATTCCAACAATATTACAAATTCTTTTAACATGAGATAAAATTGTACTTTATCAATTACAGCAGAGTATAGTTTTGTCTTGCCCAACCAAACAACATTTAAGAATTTGATAGAGTAGCAGGAACCTTAGAGCTTGTCTCAATTGTTTGCCTCTTCCAGGCTTTTAAAATACCATTGTCTCTGGTGTTTCTCAGTAGGGTCACTGCCACAGGTTTCTTCTATGCAGCAGGATTCACTGCCATTAGGCCAGGGCAGAAAGCCTTAAAGAATTGCAAAAGTCCATTGTTGACCTTTCACATAGTTTTTGCACTTTTTATATTCATTCAGGTTTGTTTTACTTTTACAAAACACATTATCTCACTGAATGCTACCACAATACTTTTACAACTTGCTATATGCATACTAGTCCTATGCTGCATATCTCCATTTTCTGATTTTATAAAACTAACCATTTTATTTTAGGACAAAATACACCTTATTAAATTTCTGTTAGCATTCCCACAAACTTTTTACCTTTTTCAATACTTGCTTAACTTTTACATCTTTCATTTTATCCTATGAAGAAAAATAAATTATTCATCTCAATTTAAGCAAGAACTTTTTTTATGAAGAGACTAATTCTATTAATCAACTATATACATATTCTATTATAATAGTTGTATACAACTATAGAGATCTCATTAACATTTCAAACTTAGGTAATATTATAAGCGCTTATTTAATTTTTCAGCCATTTGAAAAGAACTCTTTCAGAAGTATTTATTTATACCTTCCAGAGGTATTAAAATATACATTGACATTGAACAAACAGACAAACACACAAACAATTACAACACACCAACAGAAACAAAGTTTACAATTTGACTCATAATTCTTACTTTTCTGGTATAGCTTTTTTTTTTTTTCAAGCTCTCCATCATTTCACATCTTACATTTTACTGCTTTTAGGATTTCTTTTGGAATCATGTTGCCTGTAACAAGCAAGCTTGTTCTTGGAAACACATTAGTAATCAGCAACCAGTTAGGATAACCTGAGCAGCATAAATGCACTTAAGCTCTTATTTAACAGTTTAGACTGACAGTTAACACATATTTTTTGGATTACTACTCTTTAAGACTGCACTAAGACTCGAAGTTTAGGAGTAGGCTATTGATTCAAAACCGAAAATTCCTTTTAATACCTTGATAAAAATTTTGTACTAATTTTATTAATTTGGCTAAATAGGCCCCATCAGAATTACCATGAAAACAAAACAAACTCTCCTTGATAGTCACAGTCAATTACTCCTGTATGCACTCTAACTCCCTGTGATATAAGACTGCTGCTCTTGAGAAGTCCAACAATGCCAAATGGAAAAGGTCCCTTTATTCCCATTTTTACATGGATGGGGGTGTCTCTTGGAAGCAGAATAACAGGTTCTGCCATAGGAGTATCTATGGCTGCACTTCCTGTTGTAGTGGGGTATAAATCCAGGACACTGAGGAGAATCAGGGAGTGCCGGGATTGCTCTGCAGGAAAGCCCCCTTTGTGAGTGGGGCTGGGAGTGGGCAGGTGGGAAGTTTCCTGACAAGGGGGTGCCATTCTTATGATAATTAGAATGACAAAGGCCAGACCAATGATTTCCTTTACCACAGTGTAGACACAGCTCAGTTTGTTTCAGAGCAGAAATATTCTGTCCAAGCAGTATTGCTTTTCCCTCACATCTTTTCCGACAATCTTTTATCATGTGACCAATTTTTCCACAATTAAAACATTTTCCAGAGAACCTCTTATTGATTTTCATCCCTGCCACAGCCTGAGCCATCATTGTAGTGTGGTGGTCCTCTGTCCCTACATTCTGGCACAATTTAATATATCCAGCCAAACCCACTTTACCTTTCATAATCCCAATAGCTTTCTGACAATCCTGACTGGCATTTTCGTAAGCCATTAGCTGCAAAATAGAATCAGCAGCTTCTAAATTATTGACCTATTTCTTGATAGCCTCTTGTAACCAAGCAATAAAGTCAGGGTAAGGTTCTTTAGGTCCTTGTAATATTTTTTGAAATGACACCAGAGGCTGGCCTTTACCCTCAAATTTTCCCATGCCCTTAAGCAACAGCATCGAACCTGTGCGATAGCTTGATCATCCATGGTTAACCGCTGTTCTACTCCTGCCCAATTCCCCACCCCCACTAACTGATCCAAGGAAATGGGGATATTATGGGCTCTATTATGAGCAGCCTGAGTCTCTGGGCATGATCTGCCCACCAGGTTTTGAATTGTAAAAACTCTCCAGACCCTAGGGTCCAGTCACCTGGAATCAGCCTAGAGCCTTCAGTAAGACCTTGCACTGCATCACAGGTAAAAGGAGAATTTAGACCATATTGCTGCACTGCTGCTTTTAACTCTTTCAAAATTTTAAATGGGAAGGGTTCACGAGTGAACTCATAAACTCCCTTCAGGTTTTGAGGATCAATTCCGGGAGCTACTTTTTCTTGTATGTAACTGGAAAGGCCATTTGAAGTGCCTCCAAGTCACCCTCCTTCTAGCCTGTAAAATGCCCTCTTGTAAAGCTGACAACTTTGGCTGAGCATCTCTGGGTATTGGAGGTGGAAGAGGTGTCGGTGGGGAGGAAAATGACTTTCTAAAGTCAGTTAATGAAGGAGCTGAAGGCAAAACAACTTCAGGTTTGGTATCATCAAAAAATTCAGTAGGAGAAACTTCCTCGCATTCTCTATTTTCATTTTTCTCTTATCTTCTGTTTGTAAGGGTTCTAAAATAGATTTAACAATATTCAAAGTGGTTTCTATGATCTGTAGGAGTTTTAAAATATAAGGCTCACTGGCCTTGGCTCCTCCTGCTTAAAGGAGCTCTTTTAGGAGACAGACATATGGGCAATATTTTGTTGAAATGTCTCAGTTTCCCATCATAACCCTGCTAAAATACCCGAGAGTGTCCTTACTCACTGAGGACTTGTAAGGCCTGCTAAACCACTCGGGGTTCTGCACCATAAGAACATCTTTAGTTTCCCTCGAAGAGATTCTTCTTCCCCTCGAGCCCCATGTTGGGTGCCACTTGCTGCATTCAGCTCACAATAGGTTGGCTCAAAGGGAAGGCAATGCAGAAACAAAGGTAGAGACACAAGAGGGGAGACAAACCTGGGACCAGGGGACACACAGCCTCTGTAACTGAGAGCCTCAACCCTCATTTTTCCATCGCATTTATTGGAAACCACCAAGCAGCTGTTTGCTATCTGAACTGCAACATCATTTACAATAACAGGGAACAACTGCAACATTTAACAACTGCTAGTTAACAGGTGTAAGATTTACAATAACAAACAGGTAAGCCAGTTTCCCATAACATAGTATGACTCAATATATTGTTACTACATCCCTTATAAATAAATTCCCCTCAAAAGCCATACCAAATTTCCTGACAAAGTTGACAATCTGGCTCTACTATGTATTTAAAAGACAAAGACCTGATACCAATCCATTGACCTCTCTGCTGTGATCACCAGGTGGGCACTTCTTGCTCTTCAAGCTAAGGGCCTAACAGGAAAGCATATGGGCCCTTGTCTTGAAAGGATTATTGATCTGGTCTATCAGGAGGAAGAAGGTGGGCTGTCATTTCACAGAGTCAAGGAAGAATGTGTTTCACATGCACATCATTTACCTAGCACATGTCAATACTCCCCTGCCAGTGTTAATAAATGGACAAGGGCAGCAAACCCGCCTGAGAAGGGCATTGTGGCCAGGAACACACCCATCAGACATGATGATCTGGCACCTGGGAAGCTCCTGAGACTGGCAGAGGTGCTAAATGGGGGTGAGGGAAATCTAGAATGGACAAAGTGGGAGATAATGAGAGTCAGTTGTGGCCCCAAGATCACCTGCAGTAGTGGTAGCTTTAGAGTGTCAATAAGCTTCCTCTTGCAAGATTCCTACAGAAAGCAAAGCCAACTGGAATCCTGAGGAAGTTGCTCCCTGAACACAGTGAGATCCAAGTGGCACAGGGATAGGCTGGATAGACATGGAGATGCTTCACCTAGATAGCCCTTAAGAGAAGAGCTTCTTGCTCGTTTCTGAGTGTTAAGAAATTAATCAAATTCTGCTGAGGATGAAATAAGGTGATGGCTGATAAAAGCTTCTGCAATTATTAGGTTGATGAAAATGTTATTGTCACCAAGACTGATGTCCAGGAAGTAAAAGGAATAAAAACCCTAATTGCAAAGGGTAACTATTCTTACCCTACTCGGTGGGATGAGGAGAAACGCTGATGAATGGGCTCTGCTTTCAACTTGCATTGAAGAGATGAGAGGTCAGCAGCTGGAAATTAAAGTTGAAAATGTTTTGCTTTGTTTTGTTTCTTTTCAAATTTCAGAATGGCCAATTTTAGAATATGAGGACAAATCAGGAGAGGGAGTAGTTTAAGTATATAATTTACAATGATAAAAATTCATGATACCACAGGAAGGAATGAGACAGAGATAAAAAAACAAAAACAAAAAACAGCTGGGATAATAGATAATGCCTCACCTATTATGGGGGTGATGCCAGTAGAGAAACACTTTCAAATAAAAATGGTCCAAAATATCTACCTCCAAAAGTACCTATTTCATTTTTGTAATAAATGTCAGGCAAGCTACTGAATATGAGTGTCAAGACAAGACTGTGCAGAGTCGAAGATCATGGCAAAAGTTTAAAATAGTATTTATTAAGCATGGGAAATGAAAATGACCTGCAAGACCTAAGAGGATTACCTAGAATTTTTGAAAAAATACCCCAAATAGCCCAGATGCCTGATCCAGGGGAGTACTTACTATGTACCTTAGGAAAAGTGTTCTCTCCTGCAAACTAGGAACTTTAACCTGGAAGGGCCCATAGCTGTGGTCAAAATAGTTTCTGTAGGCCTTAACATGAAGAGCCACAGCTTGGAAACCTTCAACATCCCACTTAGGAAGACTTGACAATAAGTAGGTTTTGCAGAGAGTAGCAGACATCTAACCCTTTTTCTGGACACCAAAGGGACTTTAAGTCTGAAGGTGCCTGGAGCCCAGGATTGAACAGAATGACCCCTATGGCCAAATGCTCCAGATGTTTACAGAGCTCCAGGATAAATTCAAGTGCTATTAAATATGATGTGTTTATCTCAGGGAAGGCTACCTTCCTTCTGTCTTAATTTCCTCATTTGTAAAATATGAGTAGTATTTACCTAACTTTTTATTCTGAAGGATAAAATAACTTATGTGTAGAGTGCTCTGAAATACTTTCTTTTTTAAGATTTTATTTTTTATTTATTCTTTCTCCCCCACCCCCCATTGTCTGTTCTTGTCCACTTGCATTCTTGTCAGTGGCACCAGGGATCACTGTCTCTTTTTGTTGCATCAATTTGCTGCATCAGTTCTGTGTGTGTGTGTGTGGCACCACTCCTGGGCAGGCTGCACTTTTTTCACATGGGGCAGTTCTCCTTGTGGAGGCGCACTCCTTGTGCGTGGGGCTCCCCTATGCGGGGATGCCCCTATGTGGCACGGCACTCCTTGCATGCATTAGCATTGCACGTGGGCCAGCTCACCACACTGGTCAGGAGGCCCTGGGTTTGAATCCTGGGCCTCCTATGTGGTAGGCAGATGCTCTATTAGTTGAGCCAAATCCGCTTCCCTGAAATACACTTAACAGTGTTCAATTAGTATGATTATTTATAATAATAATAATAATATGTTGTCATTTAGTTATCAGGCCCAGAAGCTCTGAGTCCAGGGACTGAGCACTCTTGCCTTCTCTATGAGAATTATAAAGTTTGATACTATTTTACTATAAAATAGTAAAATTTTAAAAACACATATAGGACACAATGAAACCTAAGACATAATAGAATTCTCAGTAACAACACTCAGGACTTACATAATTCTACAGATGTACCTATTAAAAAGAGTAGAATCTCATGTATTATTACTGGTCATAAAATGCTGCATGAGGCATAGGAGAAAATAACAGATCAGGGCTCCTAGGTAGAGAGGAAGAGGTTGAAAAGTGACAATGCAGGCTGATTTACAGGCTACAATTTCCCATTATACCTTATAAATCCCAGGTTTACTTACATGGTCACACTGCAGAGGAAAAATGGCAAGAGTTGTACACAGAGGGCAGGAACCCACCCAAAGGTGAGAAAGTGCATGAGAGAGATGCTTTTTTGAAATGTTGATTAGCTTATCCCTTTGGTAATGGCCAGGGAGGAGTTCCAGCTGTTTACTCTTTTTAAAAAAAAAATATTTATTTATTTATTTTTCTCCCCTCCCCGCCACCCCAGTTGTCTGTTCTCTGTGTCTATTTTGCTGCATCTTCTTTGTCGGCTTCTGTTGTCAGCGGCACAGGAATCTGCATTTCTTTTTGTTGCATCATCTTGTTGTGTCAGCTCTCCGTGTGTGTGGCGCCATTCCTGGGCAGGCCGCACTTTCTTTCGTGCTGGACAGCTCTCCTTACAGGGTGCACTCCTTGCACATGGGCTCCCCTACACAGGGGATGTCCATGCATGGCATGGCACTCCTTGGGCGCATTGGCCAGCTCCACACGGGTCCAGGAGACCTAGGGTTTGAACTGCAGACCTCCCATGTGGTAGATGGACACCCTAAACACTGGGCCAAGTCTGCCGCCCTGTTTTCTCTTTTGATTGCTTATTTCTCCAATCAATCTCCCAAGAGGACCCAAAGATAAAGTCCTTGGGGAATATCCAGGGCTTCCTATCTTCCAGAGGAAGTCTTCATCCGAGTGGCAGAAACTTGGAGAGGGTCTTGCAGCAGCCATCTGGGGTTACTGATGTCCACGTGGACTTCTTGCCAGGTTCCAGATCCATCTATTGATTTCCTATCTTACTAGCCTGCTTCAGGTGTATCGTAAGTCTTTTTGGTTTTGTCTGTTTGTTCAGTGCCAGTGTATATTCTAATACCTCTGGATGATAAGATAAATTGATAAATGAAAACTCCTAAAAGAGCTCTATTCAAATGGCCAAAAACTAAACAAGTGCTTCTATAAATAAGTATGAATGCTAATAAGATCATAAAGTGAGGAAAACTAAGTCTTGACTAATGCAATTATAATCTCTTCATAACAATAAAAGACAGTTCTTGCCTAAACTGAAATGAATAGTTTATTTTTCTTCACAGAATGAAATGTAGGATGTGAAACTTAAATGGATATTGGAAGAAGTAAAACTTCTGTAGGAGTGCTGACTTAAATTTGATACGTTTGTTCAAGAAAAGTATGTTTTGTCCGAGGATGGGATGGCTAGTTTTCATAAATCAGAATGGAAGTAAGCAGGACAAAACTTGGATGCATATGGCAAGCTGTGGAAGGTACTGTGGTAGCATTAAGTAAGGGAATGTGTTCTGTGAAGGCAGAATTTGTCTTCAAGTAAGGATGCTCTACATGGTTATGAATAGTTATTCTATAAGAAGTTTGTAGAAACATTGCTTAAGCTGAAATATTCAAATGGTTAATTACAGAAAATCATTATTTTTTCCTATAATCTATTTTTTTAAATGTTACATTCAAAAAATATAAGAGGTTTCTATATATCTCCCACCCCCCCCCACCCCAATCCTCCCATATCAACAATTTCTTTCATCATTGTGGCACATTCATTGATTTGGTGAATACATTTTGGAGCGCTGCTGCACCACATGGATAATAGTTTACAATGTAGTTTACACTCTCCCCCAGTCCATTCAGTGGGTCATGGCAGGATATATAATGTCTAGCACCTGTCCCTGCAATATCAGTTAGGACAACTCCAAGACCTGAAAATGCCCACATCACATCTCTTCTTCCCTCTCCCTGCTCTCAGCAACTACCGTGGCCACTTTCTCCATATCAATGCTGCAATTTCTTCCATTACTAGTCACAATAGTACCACAGTAGAATATCAGTAAGTCCACTGTAATCCATATTTTATTCCTCCATCCTGTGGACCATGTAATGGTGATGTCCACTCCAATTCTATATTGAGAGGGGGCTTAGATTCCACATAGATGATGGATGCAATTCTCCTGCTTGCAGTTGTAGGCACTCTTGGCTCCCTGGTGTGGTGATTGACCTTGTTATCTGGCCTGGGTTACATCCAATGAACCTGAGGGTAGGAGTTGCAAGTCTGCTGAGGCTCAGGGCCTGGCTGTCACATGGACAGTCCAGAGATTCAGGTCTCCTGAATGTACCAACCCTAGCGCCAACCACAGGTTCAGTAAAAGTGACAGAAGAGGCAAGTGCAGAAAGGTCACATCTGAATCCGACTCTATCACACTCAGGAACACAAATTCCAAAGTAGTGCCAACTGACACAGCACTGAATTCCAGAGCCATCTGCCATGACCATAGAACCTGTGGGTCTCCATAAGCCTCAGGAGAACCAGTACCTGGGGATGTATTGACTTTGGCTCTTTCTGGGACCCTGCTGAGGCGTGAGAAAGCGCAAGCCCTCTGATGACTTCCTGACTCTTTTGGAGACTTATAGCCATATAAACTCATTTGTCCTTTCCATTTCACCCTTTTATTCAAGTTCAAAAAGCAGTTTTTAACACCTATTACATGTAGGCTGAGCTATTCTGCTGGTCTGAGTAGACCCTTTTATTCAAGGTCTTTTTCTATTTACATCATCAGCTGGTGCTTGGCAGCAAACCCTCTGTGCCAGGGAGGCTTATCCCTGGGAGTCATGTCCCATGCTGGGGCGGGGGAAGTTAATGCACTTACGTGCTGAGTTTGGCTTAGAGAGTGGCCACATGCAAGCAATATGGAGGCTCTCAGGAGTTAAACTGTTAGGCACCCTCCAGCTCTAGCCCTAGTTCATAGTTCAGGCACACAGGCTCATAAGCATAGTCATCAATATCAAGGGCTCATTGTTGGATCATCCTCCTTTGTTGGTCTTTGCCAGTGCACTTGGGGGATTGTTGCTGTTCCATTGCAGAGTGTGATAGAGCTCCCCTGGCTAGGAACTCAGCACTCCCTCAGTTGTCCTTCGTAACTGTAACTACTATGAAAATACCCAACATTTATCCAAACATTTTTATGTACCCTATATACAAGTCCTGGAGAACTCCATCCCAACCATGTGCTCCCATCAATAACACCCGACACCAGTGTTCCTCCCCTGCCATATTTGTACCTCTCTGCAGTCCAAAACTTCTTCAAAAAATGAAGCCTAATACATTGCCAAGTTCAATTAACAGGAAAATGAAATATAGTGATGGTTTTAAATATTAGAAGTAGAATACATACTAATTAGGGAAACTAAAATAAAGTAAAATAAATTGGGGTATTAAAAATGAAAAATATTATAAAGCTTTGTTTTTGATGTTTTGCCTTTCATTACTGCAATAGGTGTTGCCCTGTATGTACAGTGGCAAGGCACTTTCTTTCATTTGTTCCTCAGTGTCTACATCCTTTTTTTTCTAATTTTTAATTTTGTCTTCACAAAACCTTTAGATCACAGTAATTCACATATACAATATAGGGGACTCCTATATATACAACATCAAACCCTTTTCCCCCTTCTCCAGCAATGCTCTTTTCAAATGTTCATGTTATATTTGCTGCAGTTGATGAACAGATATTGAAACATAGCTTTCAAACATGGTTCCATTTTGGTTTACATTAGTATTTTTATTTTAGACTATATAATTTTCTAATTTTTAGTTACCTTAAGTTTTACATTATGGTTTACATTTTAGCCTATACACTTTTATACATTTTTGGTATAATTTAACATGTCCTATATCCATCATTGCATGATCTTGTGGAACACTTCCATTCCCTCCCAGTTACCCTGATCCCACGTATTCTAAACCTCTCTCCTCCTTCCCTCAGAGCCCACAGTGACAGTCAACCTTCATTACTTGTAGGACCAGGTTCACAGATACTTGCAACAATGCTGAGGGCTTGACATTTTATACTGCCCTAACCCACTGGGAGCCATCAATTCTCTCGAGAGACACAATTCTCTCTGTTTGAGAACATCAGTTCTTCCCAGGATGTGGGTATACCTTCACACTCATTGCATGGGTCTCCACCCAATGATATAATACACTATGACAACATGAACACTCACACATTCCATAGAAGCCTGTCCCTGTGCCAGACACTCCCCCTTAAGAATCTTAAACAGGCAATCCTTCATTATATTTTCTAAAGAGTTTTCCCACCATTATAGTTTCAACCACATACTTGACAATCTTCCATGTTCAAATGTTCCCCCAAGCATTTCCCCCAGTTCCTTGGGCCATCTGACCCTCCTCCCAACCCTAGTCCCCCTCAAGCCCACAAAACCCAACCCAAAGGTATCCCTATGCCCCCATCTTATCCCTTCCATGTACAAATACTTACCTCCAGCTTATCAGAGATTTCACCCATGTAGGTAGGCATCAGTTCCCACCCCTCCCCCCAACTTCCTTTAAGCCTATCATCCAGTCTCTAGCTCTCTGAGACAGCTTGGTTACTTATTTCATACCAGAGAGGTCAGGTAGTATTTGTTCTTCAATGCCTGGCTTGCTTCATTCAACATAAGGTCCTCAAGATTCACCCATGTTATCCCATGTATTTCTCTTCCTTCTTATAGCTGAGTAGTATTCCATTGTATGTATATACCACAGTTTATTTATACATTCACCTGTCGATGGGCATTTGGGCTCATTCCAACTTTTGGCAATAGTGAATAATGATGCTATGAACACTGATGTGCATATATCAGTTTGTGTCCTTGTTTTCAGTTCTTCTGTGTATATTCCCAGCAGTAGAACTGCTGGGTCATATGGCAAATCTAGAGCTACTTTTTTGAGAAACCGCCAAACTGTCCTCCAGAATGGCTGGATCCTTCTCCATTCCCACCAGCCGTGGATGAGTGCTTACATTCCTCTCCAGCATTTGTAGTTTTCTGGGTTTTTTTGAAAGTCACCAGTCTCATGGGAGTAAGACGGTATCTCATTGTAGTTTTGATTTGCATTTCCCTAATAGCTAGTAATTTGGAGCATTTTTTCATGTGCTTTTTAGATATTTCTATTTCTTCTTTGGAGAAGTGTTTGTTCAAATCTCTTGCCCATTTTTTAAATGGGTTGTCTTTTTATTTTTGAGATACAGGAGTTCTAGAAAGTCATTATTAAACAGAAACTGAATTCATGATTAACCTCATAACAGAAAAACCTGTCAAGTCATCTCAATCCGCATATTAAAGCTGTGATAGAAAAAAAAATAAGTTTGATTCCATTGTGAATCATAAGTTTTCATAAAATAATAGGGAAAGTAGTTATCCTGCGCTACTAAAATAAAATACCTCTTAATTAATGTAATCATGATCATTGCATGCTGTAAGAAATTTGTTTTGAGACAGTTCCCAAAATCATTTTATTGACTTATGTATGTAGGGTGTATAGAATGTGTTACACCATATTGTTAAGGAAAAAACAGTAATTTTGTCCTAAGATAAAAGAACTGGTTATCAAGAAAAGTTAAAATATAAAACAAAACCTGAATGAATACAGAAAGTGCAGAAGATTCATGAAAAAGAAATTTTTTTAGTTAAAGCTGAGAAAAATTTATTATGTCTATCTATGAAGTTTTAAAAGCTGTAATATGAAAGAGTATACTAGTGGTCTGTTTTAGCTAAAAGTTTGCAAAAAGTTTTTCTCCTGACTAATCAGTATATAAAAGAAAAATCTCTTTTTATCAAAATAGCTTCATATAGTTTAATCCTATCATTTCCTTGGCTGTTAAAAAAATAATAATAAATCTTATCACTTTTCAAAGAACATAATGTTCAAACCTGTCTTCCCAGAGTCAAGTCCTGAAAAATATCTTTCACCTTGGGAAAAAGTAAAATAATAGAATACTTGAGTTCAATTGATATAAGTTGAATGGAAAGTGTTTAAAAGTGTTATGAGGAAGCGGACTTGGCCAAAGGACAGGGCGCCCGTCTACCACATGGGAGGTCCATGGTTCAAACCCAGGGTCTCCTTGACCCGTGTGGAGTTGGCCCATGTGCAGTGCTGATGCATGCAAGGAGTGCCATGCCACAAAGGGGTGTCCCCCATGTAGGGGAGCCCCACGTGCAAGGACTGCTCCCAGTAAGGAGAGCCATCCAGTGTGAAAGAAAGTTCAGCCTGCCCAGGAGTGGTGCCACATACACAGAGAGCTGACACAGTAAGATGACGCAACAAGAATAGACACAGATTCCTGGTGCCGCTGACAATTCAACAATAGAAGCAGACATAGAAGAACACACAGCGAATGGACACAGAGAACAGACAACTGGGGTGGGAGGTGGGGGGGGAAGGGAGAAAGGGAGAGAAATAAATAAATAAATCTAAAAATAAAAATAAAAGTGTTATCAAATTAAAAGGAATTCTTTAAACCTCTGTTAATCAACGTAGTATCAGTAAAATGTTCACTTCAAAAGAGTGCATAAAATTCCTGAAAATCTAAAAGATGTTTCAGCATAATATTAAAATACAATGTTGTTAATCATGGCTTTAATTATTATTATATTTTTGAAGATTTATGTTTTTATTTCTTTCCCCTTCCCCCCCACCCCAGTTGTCTGCTCTCTGTCCTTCACTGTGTGTTCCCTGTCTGCCTCTATTCTTTTCAGTAGCACTGGGAATCTGTCTGTTTTTGTTGCGTCATCTTGCTGCATCAGCTCTCCATGTGTGCGGTGCCACTCCTAGGCAGGCTGAACTTTCTTTGACACTGGGTGGCTATCCTTATGGGGCCCACTCCTTGTGCATGGGGCTCCCCTACATGGGGGAAACCCCTGCATGGCACAGCACTCCTTGTGTGCATCAGCACTGTGCATGGGCCAGCTCCACATGGATCAAGGAGACCCTGGGTTTGAACCATGGACCTCACATGTGGTAGGTGGACGCTCTATCCATTGAGCCAAGTCCACTTCCCTAATTATTTTTTAAATTGGTTGTATCACAGAAACAACCTCTCCATCTAGAAATCAAGAGACATGCTTTAGCTCGTGTTCAACTGATTTGCCCCACCTCCACTAAAGAAGCAGCTCTATGGCCGCAGAAAAAGAATGACCTCGAGGGGCTGTCAGGGTTGGTACATAACAGTAGATTATCATGAATTAAAGTAACACCACTGCTGTCTGTAGCAGTCCTAAATATTCCAAGTGTGTTACAAAAATTAATATCCAGTTATGTCACTATCACTATGTTTAAGACTTGTTAAAGCTTCCTTTAGTATCTCCTTAGGCAAATCAATCCAGCCTGCATTCACCTTCATGTGAGAAGGCCAACTGTGGTTTTATAGTGCTTCCCCAAGGCTATGTGCATACCCAAACCATTTGTCCTGGTGGCAAAATTCTGGCTGTGTGAAAAAAAAACCAAAAACCAGTGGCTGTAACCTTCTTGATGATATTATGCCAACCAGTAATTTTTTTTTCAGAATTAAAAGAAACATCAAAGACAATTTTATCTTAAATGGTGTTTAGTTAAGTAAAACAAAAAACTGTACCCTCTGTTGCAACTGATAAAGTACATTTTCTTATATTGTTAAGGTTTATAATATTTTTGGGATCCTGAAAACCCTTCATCCCTCACTTAGCTCAGATATTAAAAGCTATCTTATGTGTTAATCAGAAAAGGTTGTGCTGGGAAATGAGAACCCATCCCCCAGAGCTCCCAGCAGGCTGCTTTTAAAACAATAACACAGGCTCAAGCGGTAAGGGGGTAGGTTTAACTTGTCCTGTGTATTGGATGTAGCCAGTACCAATATTGGCTTTGGGTGGGTTGTGTGGTAGAGGCAACTTTCTAAACAAATACCACTTGAGTTTTAGTCACAATTCCTAGCAGAAACCAAAGCGTGAGACAGGAACAATGCACTGCTGTGGGCTGCCCCCTGTGGGGAAGAGAAGTCTGTAGAAGAACATCTGGAACAACTGCCAGCAGTGACAGGTAACAGTCTATCACGTCCCTGTACCCTCCTCTAACATCTCTCCCTCGAGAAGATCCAGAGCCATCCACCAAAGAAAGCTCCACCAAAAAAGCAAACACCTTGGATACCAGACCTGGTGGTGCCAAGGCCAGCAGTTCCAACTGCCTGTCACTCACCAGCAGCTCACCAACATCACCCTCAAGTGTCCATTGTGGTCACCCAATGACTGTGACCATTACCTCACTGGATGAGACACACTGGCCGAGCAGAGACTCAGGAGCACAATGGCAAGTGGATTACATCGGCCCCTCCCTCTCTCAGAAGGGGCAAGGTATGCTATCAGTGCTGCAGACATTGCCACGGGACTCTTGTAACTTTGTACCCGGATCCTTACAGCAAAGGACTAAGTCTAAATTACAAGTTAAAGTGCCAGCTGCCCCAAGCCCAAAAGGGCAAGTAATAATACATTGTTGATGCCTATGCTTCAAACTCTCTAAACTGGGAAAATGTGGTCATTTTGATCACTGTCCTGGTCTATGCAGCTCTGCTGGCTGGGAATCTTAAATCCATGAAAATAAAAATTCACTCAAAAACGATTTTGAAACCACAGTTAGTAATCTAAAGTCTCTGATGACAGCACTAGGCCCCATCCCTAGCCACCATAACAGCTACGACTTGTAGAAGCTGCAAGTTTATTATTAACCTGCCCAACCGTGGAAGTGGGAAGTTTCCTCAGAAGGAGCCATGTCTCATGAAATAGAACAGACCCCCATCCTGAGCTGACGTGTCCTGATACAATTCATTTCCTCACAAGAATACAAAGAAGCCATGTGACCCCACCAACCTTCCCCACATCCCTAGAATTCACTGCCCCTAGCCCACAACCCGTAGCCAAGCTATAGGCCCTCAGGTCTTACCTAAGCCCAAACCCACTCCCACTGTCTAAGCATGCTCCCGCCTACAGATGTACTGGATAAATTCATGACCACCTCTGCCAGGGGTGGGCTGAAGTTTATTCTTCAGACCCCCTCCATTGGGAGAGTTTCCCAATAAATCCTTGCCTGCAATCACTGGTCTCTGCATCTCAACTCTCTCACCCCAACATCTAACATATGTTGCTGGAAACCTGGGATCTGAGAAAAGGAGACCCCCACCACCACACCTTGCAACCTGGGAAGCAGTGGGCAGCGGCAGCTCACCCAGGATTACTCCTTATTCTGATCATGTAACTCTGAGTGCTATCCCCCTTTTCACCCTCTCCTGGAACTCCTCAGAGTGAACCTCAGAGACAGAGCAAGACCCAGAGACACTTGTGATTGTGTTGAGACCAGCTGATTGGTGAGAACTACCCTTGCTGCTGCTGTAGCTTCATCCAATACTGGACTCCCATCACCAGCTGGGTGAGTTAAGGGAATTCTCCTCTGGAGGATCCTGTTCTTTCCCCTGTTGTGTTAGACAACTCCACAGATCCTGGCTAGGTCAGTGATCCTCTTCATTTCTGGGGACCATGGCAGATGCCCGACCTGCATTCCCAGAAGCTCCTCAGGAGTCAGAGAAGTCTGGTTGTGGGTGTGGACTTCCTGCTGCTAAGGTTCTCTGACTAACGTGGGGATGCCTGAGGTGCTCAGTCAACCCTGGAGAGTCCCTGACCTCATCCCAGCTTCCAAAAATGGGAAAACTCCTTCAGCTCCTATTACTCCACTACAATCTGGCCTCAGTACAAATTAGAACATGAAAGTCAATGGCTGGAACACAGTACCTTTGACACACAGATCCTCAGAGATCTGGAAAACAGTGCAATGCCCAGTGGTTAGAGGTTCTTACATTCAGGTTTCCCTATTTCTCTGAAACCATCTTTCTCTCTGTCAGTCGTGTTCCTCTTACCAAATCCTATTGCTCCATCAGTGACGGTATTATAACACCAAAAGATCAATTAGCAAAAGCTTTATTTACTTTAAATTTTCTTAATGTTTATAATTCGTTGACACCTGCAGAATGTCACTTTGGAAAATGTCAAATATCTACAGTGGATGCAGGAAATGAAGATCAACCAATATTCTGGAAAGATATTTTAAGCAATGAATGGAAAAAATGCAGGATTAAAGTAAGGGGGTGAGGCTATGCTCTTATCATTTCAGAAAATGGAGAACAAATTTGGTTACCTGTGAAGAGGATTAAACCCCAGAATGAAGAGATGGGGTCTCCTGCAACTTCTGATGAGCTTGAGGCTTCAATGCTCGCAGATCCCCTGGACCCAATCTTTCTTTATCTTTCATTCCCGATACCCTTGGGTCCATCGACTCCCACAAGTGGTGCCCAACGTGGGGCCCGAGGCAATAACTTCAGCAGAGATTCTTCCACGACTGTATCGGGAATGCGGAAACAGAAAAGCCTTCTTCAAGGTAAGAGCGTCAATCAGCAGTAACCCGGGTTTGGCATTGCCACGTATAAATATATTTTAATATTGTTTCCGCTAGCATCAGGGTATGGTTAATCAGCCAGGATGCTTGGAAGAATATTCACAAGTTTTAAAAATGCTTTTACATATGGTTGGTGTCACAATAAAAACAGCAGATTTACTTGAGCTTTTTGCCTTAGTTCAGAAACACTGTTACTGGTTTCAGCCTCAGGGGCGTAATGTTTTAAATTTGAAACAGTGGAAATGTGTAATGAAAGCTTTAGGAAGAGTATATCAAAGAGGGGAATCCATTCCTTTATCTGTGTGGGCTTTATGCTAGGAAAGTGCTGCTGCCTTAGATCCTTTACAGTCTAAAGAAGGAGGGAAAGTTGAAATTACTATATTTTCTAAGCCCATAAGTAAATTTAAAATGAAAGAAAGTAAATTGGAACAAAAACAGGAGCTTGAGGAGAATGGGGAACCATCAGGTTTTTTCCCCTCATCCTGATATTAACCCTTTCATCAATAAAAGCTTTAATATCAAGTAGTATACTAATGCAAAGTTAAAATTTTGTTCTTTCTCAAAGCCTCTCAAATTATTAATCTGTTTTGGTAAAAGTTTTTATCCTCAATAATCAGTATACGAAGAAAGTCTGTTTTATCAAAATAGCTTCTTGTGCTTTAACCTTATCATTTCCTCAGTGTTCCAAGAAGGAAAAGTTTTATCTCTTTTAAAGGAACATAATGTTCAAAATTGCTTTCTCAAAATCAAATCCTGAAAAGTAGCCCTTTATTCCAAACTATTGTAAGAGATTTGTTCTTTTTCCTTGAAAGAAAAATTAAAGTAATAGTTGAATTCATTTAATATGTTATAAGTTGAATAAAAGGTGTTTTAAAGTGTTATAAAATTAACAATTTTTTTCTTCTTCTTTAACCCTCTGTTAATTAAAGTTGTATGAGTAAAAGGTTTCTATAAATGCTTAAGAGTGTATAAAGTTACCAATATTTCAGCATAATATTAAAGAAAAGTACAATGTGGTTAATTATAGTTTTAATTATTATAAAAGAGTATGTGTCACAGAAACAACCTCTTATCATAGATTAAAGTAACAACTCTGTAGTATGCAGCAATCCCAAACACTGCTAGTTTGTTGCAAAAAGTTAAAGTCCAGCTGTATTGTTATCACTTTGTTTTAAAACTTGCTAAGACTTTCTTTAGTGTCTTCTTAGACAAATCAAGCCAGCTGCATTCCTCTATGTGTAAAAAACCCAACAGTAAACTTTTGCAGTGCTTTTCAGGGCTATGTGCATAGCCTAACCATCTTGTACAGTATTTACTGCTAGTAATAGTAATAAAAAAGCAGCATACGTTATTTCTCAAAAAGAACAGGTTTGGCAAACTCCTTATTCATCTGCTCAATGCACAGAGCTTTCAGCCATCATTAAAGTTTTACAAATGTTTTGAGAACCCTTGAACATTGTCTCTGACTCTGAATATGTATGTCTTACTGTCAAGCATATTGCAACAGCTCATATCTTTGCTACTAATGAGTTATCTCAACTTTTTGCTGACTTGTAACATCTCATTAGGTTAAGACCTATTTATATTACTCATATATGCTCTCATACCACTTTGCCTAGTCCTATGACAGCAAATAATGCTCGAGCTGATTTATTAGTAGGGTGTTTACAAAGTGCTTGTGATTACCATGCTTTAAGTCACATTAATGTTAAAGGCCTGCAAAATAAATATCAAAAGTTAACAAGACTACAGGCACAAAAAATTATTGGCACTTGTCCTACTTGTGGACCACTAACAGCAGTGCCTTTTCAGGCTGGAACTAATCCCAGAGGCCTGACTCCTAATCAATTATGGCAGATGGATGTTACTCACATACCATCCTTTGGTAAACTACAACATGTTCATGTTTATATTGACACTTATTCTCATTTTATGTGGGCTACTGCTCAAAGAGAGGAACGGTTTCATCATGTTCACTCACACCTCTGGTCTGCTTTTGCTGTAATGGGATGCCCTCTGAAAATTAAAACTGATAATAAACCTTCTTACATTAGTAAATCCTTTGAATCTTTCTGTTTAAAATATGGTATTGAACATGATACCAGCATTCCTTATAATCCTACAGGTCAAGCCATAGTTGAATGCAGCCATCATACCCTAAAAACTATGTTTTTAAAACAAAAAGAGGGAGATGATGGTATTATAACACCAAAAGATCAACTGGCAAAAGCTTTATTTACTTTAAATTTTCTTAATGTTTATAATTCATTGACATCTGTGGAATGTCACTTTGTAAAATGTCAAATATCTACAGTGGATGCAGGAAATGAAGATCAACCAATATTCTGGAAAGATATTTTAAGCAATGAATGGAAAAAAGGCAGGATTAAAGTAAGGGGGCGAGGCTATGCTCTTATCATTTCAGAAAATGGAGAACAAATTTGGTTAACTGCGAAGAGGATTAAACCCTGGAATGAAGAGATGGGGTCTCCTGCAACTTCTGAAGAGCTTGAGGCTTTAATGCTTGCAGATACCCTGAACCCAATCTTTCTTTATCTTTCATTCCCGATACCCTCGGGTCCATCAACTCCCACACATCAGAAACTTCCATCTCCCTCTCACCCACCTCCCAAATCTCCTGAAAATCTCAACGTTGACCCAGCAAGCCAAGTTCTTCCCATATCCCTCCTTGTGCGCCTCCAACTTTGCCTCCATCCTCATCCTTGCCACCACCTTCTGCCCCTCAGCCCTCTGCTTCGCCCTCTTCTGCCCCTCCGTTCTCCCCTCCTCATACTAGTTCATGAGGACTACAACCTCCCCGCTCCCCACTGTCCACCTCCACGTCTGTAAGCACAAAGGTTAACCCTTCTCCACCTCTTAATTCTACACAGATACCAACACTCCTCTCAGAAAAACAAAGTTAAAACACACATTCCCTTTTCACTCTCTATATATTATGTCATAACAACTTCTTCTACCAGCCCCATGGAAAGAATGGAAAGAAGCTGCATTTGGGCTGTAGCCACTGCCTTTGCCGATTCCCTACACACACAGGGCCCTCCCTGATGCACCCCTGGTGCTGATGCAGTTCCCGCAGCCTCCCTCCATGGGAATATCAGGCAGCCTCCAGAGACTTAGATAGTGAGGCTCACTTCCTAACCTGCATAATAGAAGGCATGAAAAAGGCAGCCCTCAAAGCACTAAATTATGACAAAATCAAAGAAATTTCCCCCAAATCAGATGAAAACCCTTTATGAATAGATTAAATGAATCACTCCTCAAGTACACTAATTTTGACCCGGATTCTGAATCCAGATGAGTACACCCCCATAGCACTTTATCACTAAGACATACCCAGATATCAGAAAAAAACAAAACAAAAAACAAAAAACAAAATGGCAGAAATTACAGGAGGCCCCTCAAACCCCTCAGAAAGACCTAATTAAAGCAGCCTTCAAGGTCTTTAACAATAGAGAGGAGGGAGCCAAATTAGAAAACCATAAACGAGATGAAGCTGAAGCCTCCCTCCTTGCTGCTGCCCTCAAAGAGTCAATTTCCAAAAACCCCATCCCTCTTCTTCCCTGTGGCCGCCACATGGATGTGCTTTAGGTGTGGGAAGGAAGGACACTGGGCTCGTGCATGCCCCAATCTAGGACCCCGCCGGGGCTTGTCTAGTGTGCTGACTTAGAGACCACTGGAAGTCAGATTGTCCCAAAAACCCAGTTTCTGGGAAAGCCCCTCCAACACGCCTTACTGGCCTAGATCATCTTCCCTTCCTGACCTACTCAGAATAACAGCAGAAGACTGACAGGTCTGGGTTTGGAGAGGCCCCTCATCTCCATCAGTAAGTGGGAACCGAGGGTTATCATCAAGGTTGGAGGTAAGCTGAGCTCCTTTTTAACTGACACAGGGGCCACGTACTTGGTCGTTTCAGAACATTCAGGATATTTAACATCTTCCTCAATGTCTACTGTGGGAGTTGAGGGTATTCCTTCCTGTCCCTTGATTACATGCCCCTCCTTGCACTACAGAAAATCTCACATTCTCACACCAATTCCTAGTTATACCATCATGCCCGTCCCCGCTTTTAGGAGGAGATATTCTATCTAAACTGCACTCCTCTAGCTCCTTTTCACTACCTTCCCCCCAAGCTAGCTTCCTTCTCCTTTTGTCCCCAGCCCCAGCCTTAACTCCTCCTTCCCCTCTTACTGACATCCCTTTATCTTACAACAGGAAGTAACTCCCAAGTCTGGAACACTGACTCTCCCTCAATAGCCTCACACCTCTCCCCTGTAAGAATCACCCTAAAAGACAGCCCTCCTTTCATCAACATTCCCCAATATCCTCTCTCCTGCAGTGCCAAGTGTGGACTTAAACCCACCATTGACAAACTGTGTCACAGTGTTGTTATGCCCACCAACTCTCCACTCAATACACCTATCCTAGTTGTTTAAAAACCTAATGGCAGTTATTGTCTAGTCCAAGACATGAGAGCTGTCAATCAAGCCACCCAGCCTATAGTCCCCTTAGTCCCCAACCCCTATAGCCTATCACATATCCCTCCCCAAACCACACATTACACAGTAACAGACCTCAAAGATGCCTTTTTCACAATCCCCCTAGATGGAAACTCTCAAAACATTTTTGCTTTTACATGGCTCTCATATTTTTCTTCATCTTTAATGCTATACTAATACCCCGAATAACCTCACTAATAATTATTCTCCTTTTCATGTGTGGTTCTTATCTCCTACAGCTTCTCGCCTGATTCATCCACCAAGTTGTTCAAACCACCCAAGAATATGTAAATGAAACCTTCCTATTACAAGAACAGTCAATAACCACCCCACAATGCAAAACCTACCAGCTGCATGAGAAGAGAACCCCTAACATCCCCTAAGAGCAGAAAGGAGCCAGAATGAGTTGATACCCCCTTTCCTCTACTCATGACTGCCTCTGCCAGAGGTGGGCTGAAGTTTATTCTTCAGAGCCCCTCTGCTGTGAAAGCTTCTCAATACATCTTTGCCTGCAATCACCCTTTCTTTCTGCCCAGTATTCCCATTACTTAGGTCCTTCATCATATACATGTAATCTAAGAGGAATGTTAGAGCTACAAGTTTGCACTGATTAACAGATCATAAGGCTGTGACTCCACTCCTATTCATTGAGCAAAGCTGCTTACTGCAGAGGACAGCACAATGGAAATGGAGCCAATAAAGACCCATCCCTTCCAGGGCCCTGCATTTCAAGAATACCCTGCCTCCTAGCCCACTACCCCCAAGCCCTGCATGAGAATAATTCACTTTTACAGCCCCTTATTAACCAGAGGCTATACTCAGAGTCTAACACTCTCTCCTCGAACTAATGCTTTCCTGCCTACTGATGTACTGTATAAATTCACATCTGCACCTTCCATGAGTGAGCTTAAGCCTCATCTTCAGACCCCTCTGCTGGGAAAGCTTCCCAGTAAACTCCTGCCTGCCTGCAATCCTCAGTCTCCATGTCCCAGTGAGCACCATTTTTTCTCTAACATAGACAACAGTATAGTGTTATTGGTCACAATTTCACAGAAGCAACCAAATCTTCTCAATTGCATTATCATTGTAATGAACTTTCACCAGAACTTTCACTTTTATAAATCAGTAATAAGTTAACTGGGCAGTTTTCAGTGTTTTGTCATCAATGGACAATTTCAATTCTGAAGCTTCACAGAAAACACATGCAATCAGCTACAGGCCACAGTGCATCACATTAAACAAAAACCCATGGAAAGGAATATGCCAGGTACTCTGGGGCACAGCTTTCTAAGGACATTGCTTAAATCACTTTGGAGAAAACACCAGTGGGCTGAGTCAAGATTCCAGAATTCTAGTGAAGAAGCCAGTGGGTTCATGAAATTGAGAGGAACAAGGTCCAATTTTACTTAAAAGAATGAGTCACACACCAAAGATAACAAGAGAATACTGAAATTTGGAAGAGACAAGTACCGTGTCATGCACAAGGGAGCCCCAATAACATTAAGTGCCAGTTTCTCATCAGAAATGTTGGGGCAAGAAGGCAGTGGGAAGATATATTTATGGAGTACTAAAAGAAAATCATTAGAACAAAAATTTTTTATATCCAGAGAAGCTCTCCTTCAAAATTGAGGGGGAGATTAAGGCATTCTCAGATAAACAAAAGCTGAGTGTTCCTCACTCTATTACCAGATTTTATTTAGGTTCTTGGCTATGCTGCAGAAGTGCATTTCAAGAGCAGGCTGGGTGAGTTATGCCAGTAATTTATTCAGGCAGGGAGGGAAGAGAAATGGGAGGAAATAACAGCAGGGGCCCCAGGTAGAGAGGAAGGGGCTGAAAAGTGATAAAGAGGGCTGATTTATGGGATACAATTTCTCATTATACGTTATAAATGCCCAGGTTTTACTTGCACTGTGATTCAAGCAGAGAGGTAGGCAGCTGCATTCCAGGTCCAGAGGCAAGAGAGCAGACTAGAGCATGCTTAGGCCCCATGCCTGCCTGCCTTTTGACCTATTAATTATCCCACCCCTTGTTAATGGAAAGGAAGGAGTTTCCAGCTGTTGACTGTTTTGATTGCTTATTTCCTCCATCCATCTCCCAAGAGGGCCAAATGATAAAGTCCTTGGGGAATATCCGGGGCCTCTCCTGGCTTCTGGAGGAAGTCTTCTTCTGAGTGGCAGAATCTTGGGAAGAGTCTTCCAGGAGCATCTTGGGGTTGCTGATGTCCACATGGACTTCTTACCAGGTTCCAGATCCAGCTACTGATTTTCTATCTTACCAGTCTGGTTCAACCCCTTGACCTGACCCACAAGAAAAAAGAAAGGGTGTTCATCATATGGAAAAAAAAGATCAAAGCAGCATTAAAAAATGAAGATCTCCAGTAAAGGTAATTACCTGAGAAATTATAAATGCCAGTACTATTTTATTGTACTTTTTGGTACATAACTCGACATATAGAATATACCACGCAAATGACTTAATAATGATAAATGTATGGTTTGGAACTCAAAACAAATCTGGATGTAATCTGTGACAACAACTTCATAAAGAGGGGAGGATGGAGGAGTACCTGAACACAGTTGGTGGATGATATTCAAGTTAGGTAGGTATCAAATCTAAAGACACTGCTACAGATTTAGATGTTCAATTAACCCCCATGGCAATCACAAAGAAAATATAAAAAAACTATGCAAAAAAGGAAATGAGAAGTGATTCAAATTGGTTTACAATCAAAAGCAAATAAACACAAAAGAAGGCAGTAAAGAATAAAATGACAAAATTTGAAGTGGCCTGTATCCGTTATTGAAGATCATGCTGAACAATTCCAATGCCCTAAAAATGCCCGACATTCCATCCATTCTATTCTTTCCTCCCCTTCCCCTCAGCACCTATGGTAACCACTAAGTTTCAATTTTTGAAGAATAACATTCGAAGTTCCTGCAATAATATTAAGGCTTGGCATACTGTCTGTTTCATTAGGTACTGCCTATGTTCTCAAGGAATTCTTGTCCCTCTAACTGAGAACACAGCCGGATGCCCCAGGATGGGAGTTTCCATTTTTTAAATTATTGTGTAGTTCTCCGCACACTATTACACACTATGACAAAATGAACACTTACATATTCCATAGACGCCTGCCCCAGGTGTCTCCTGTCCCATGTACCCTCATACCGAACACCCTACACCAGTAACCCTTCCCTGCCATATTTGCCAAAAAATCATTGCCAACAATGCAGTTTTAACCACAGACCTGCAAATCCCCAGAATCCACATGCTCCTTCCCCTGACCGTCCCATTTCCACAGACAGTCCAACCAAACCCTCCCACTCACTACTCCTCAGACCAGCACCGCTGAACCCAATCAAATCACTGTACCACTGTCACCATCACCCACTGCACAGCTACACCTTTCCAACTTATCACAGATTTTGCCTGTGTGGGCATCGGTTCACAATCCTCTACACCCTTTCATCAAAACCTATAAAAGTGTACAATCCAAAATGCAAACCATAATGTAAACAATCGACAATTATTAAGAGCAATGCTTCAATGTTTGTACATCAATTGCAACAAATGTACCATCTGCATATAAAAAGTTATTAATAGGGGAGAGGAGAAAAGGGGAAGGGTGATGGGTATATGGGAATCACCTGTATTCTCTATGAGACTTTTCAGTATCCTAAAGCTTCTTTGAAGAAAAAATGAAAAAAAATTAAACACTGGGGGAATATATAGAAGAAAATATCACTTTACACACAAGACAACATATCTTACACTGACGAAAGAAAAATATCTAAAATTTTTTTTATTATTTAAATTTTTTTTGTATTTTATTGGTTATTTTTAAACTTCTAATTATTATTTCATTTTCTTATTAATTTCATGTGGTTGTTTTCTTGGTTTCATTTTTGGAGAGGTAGGTTTTGGTTCACAGAAGGGTCTCAACAGTGGTGGGGAGGATCAGTGGTGTGGGGTGTCAGTAATGGGTATGCATGGGAAGGGGTTCAACTGTGGCATGCCTCTAAGGCATATATGCTCAAGTGATAATGTGGCATTGTCTCGGTGGGTGGAGATACACACAATAACTGAGAGAATATTGAATTCCCATCCTGTAGAGTTCTGCTACATTCTCTAATATCCAAGTACAAGGGCAGCGCCTGGTGAATGAAGACAGACCATCATGCCAGGTCCTTGATATTGATGACTCTACTTATGAACCTTTTCTTTTGAAATTGAAACTTAGCCTAATATTAGAGATTGCCCAAGAATTACCTCCTGAAAGCCTCCTTGTTACTCTCATGTGGCCTCTCTCTAATCCAAAAATGCAATACTTGCCCCCAGTGTGGGACTTGAAACCCAAGGATGGGTTCCCTCACACTGAGGGATTATTACTAAGTGCCAACTAGCAATGCAGATGGAAAAAAAGCATGACCAAAAAGGGGAAACAGTACATGCAAATGAGTTTTCTGGGCTAAGAGATTTCAAAGTGAGTTTGGAGTTCATTCCAGAGTCACAGCAGGATTTCACTGACTGCCACAGTAGACAAATGCTTCAAATAGTGGGACTTCTGAGGCTCTAGAGACATCCATAAACTATAAGACAGCTCAGGAATTCAGAACCCTGTCAGTAGCTATTACTTTGGAATTTAAGCTCCCAGTGTCATGGAATTAGACTCATTTGTGGTTTCCCTACACATGGCTCTTTTGCCCCTTCCTTTACTTAGTATTATAGTTAGTATTATACTTCACAGGTGTATGTCAAGAGACTTGAATCTTGGGTTCATCCATGTGCCAGGTAAGCCCTGAATCTCAGAATTGCAATGCCTACTCTCCAGTTCATTGGACTCACCCAGGACAACTAACAAGGAGATGATGATGGACAATGTCCATCCCAAGGAACAGAGAATGTCTACAGCTGCAAGCAAGGTAGTTTCATCCATCTGCCCCATAGGATCTAAACTAAATTATAAGCAGAATGGGCATCACCATCTCAAAATCCTCAAGCCTGGGGAATCAACAATGGACTAAAGTAGAATAACTATCATCATATTATTCTTCTAGCAATGGAAGAAATCCTATCAGTAATGTAAAGGCAGTGGCCACCAGAGGTTCTCAAGGATGGGAGAGGGAAGATTAGGTGTAATATGCGGACATTGTTGGGATATTGGATTTGTCTTGCCTCACACTGCAATGATGGGTATAGGCCATTGTGTATTTTGTCAAAACTTATAAAATTGTGTGGAACAAAGTGTAAACTGTAGTCCATGGTTAGTAGCAATGCTCCAATATATGTTCATCAATTGAAACAAATGTACCACACTAATGAAGTATGTTGTTAATGTGGGGAAGTGGGAGGGGATGGGAGGAGGGCATATGGAAATCACTTATTTTTTCATATAACATTTATGTATTGAAAGAATTTTTAAAAATAAAAAAAAAAATTAAAAGAAAAATAAATTGAAGTACAAAAAAAGTATGACCAAAATACCAAATGGCAAAATGGCAGAAATCCTGCATTGCCAGCAGTTTCATTTAAAGTAAATGGCTTATAAACTCAGCAGGTAAACGCATTAACTTCCCACCAGCATGGGACATGACTCCCAGGGATGAGCCTCCCTGGCACAGAGGGATTACTACCAAGCACCAACTGATGATGTAACTAGAAAAAGACCTTGAATAAAAGGATCAACTCAGACCAGCAGAATATCTCAGCCTACATGTAATATCAGGTGTTAAAATCTGCTTTTTGAACTTGAATAAAAGGGTGAAATGGAAAGGACAAATGAGTTTATATGGCTATGAGTCTCCAAAAAATAGTCAGGAGATCATCAGAAGGGTTGCACTAAGGCATGCCTCAGCAGGGTCCCAGAGACAGCCAAAGTAGATACAACCCCAAGTACTGGTTCTCAAGGGCTACGGAGACCTACAGGTTCTATTGTCATGGTAGATGGCTCCAGAATTCAGTGTCATGTCAGTTGGCCCTACTTTGGAGTTTGTGTTTCTGAGTGTGATGGAGTTGGACTTAGATGTGATGTTTCTACACATGCCTCTTCTGCCACTGTTACTGAACCTGTGGTTGGTGCTGGGGTTGGTGTATGCTAAGGAGACCTGAATCTCTGGACTGTCCATGTGACAGCCAGGCCCTGAGCCTCAGCAGACTTGGAACTCCTACACTCTGGTTTATTGGAGTTAACCAGACCAGCTAACAGGGAGGTGAAGAAGGTCAACCACCACACCACGGAGCCAAGAGTGCCTACAACTGCAAGCAGGAGAACTGCATCTATCGTCCATGTGGAATCTAAGCTCCCCTCTTGATATAGAGGTGGAGTGGACATAACCATCCCAGGGTCCACAGGATGGAGGAATAGAGTATGGATTAGAGTGGACTTACTGATATTCTACTATGGAACTATTGTGTTTAGTAATGGAAGAAATTGTAGCACTGATGTGGAGAAAGTGGCCACAGTAGCTGCTGAGGGCAGAAGAGATATGATGTGGGGGCATTTTCAGGTTTTGGAGTTGTCCTGCGTGATACTGTAGGGACAGATGCTGGACATGGTATGTCCTGCCATGGCCCACTGGGTGGACTGGGAAAGAGTGTAAACTACAATGTAAACCATTACCATGTGGTGCAGCAGTGCTTCAAAATGTATTCATCAAATGCAATGAATGTCCCATGATGATGAAAGAGGTTGTTGATGTGGGAGGAGTAGGGTGAGGGGGGTGGGGGTATATGGGGATCTCTTATACTTTTTTATTGTAACATTGAAAAAAACAGAGAGAAAAAAATAAAGTAAATGGCTTAAATATCCCAGTCAAAAGGCAGAAATCAGAACAATATATAAAAAAGCATGACAACTATATTCTGCTTACAAGAGACACATCTTAAATTCAAAGACATGAGGAGGTTAAATGTGAAAAAATGGAAACTATTCCATGAATATATTAAGCAAAACAGAGTGAGAATGGTTAAATTATCATCAAACAAAACAAAGTGAAATACATTTAGAAGGAACAATGGAAGACCCTATATATTGAAAAAAGAGTCAATTATAAAAATATATGTATATAATCTTGAGGTACAAAATATATGAAGCAAACATTCACAGATTTGATGTGAGAAATAGGTAGGGCTGTATTAATAGTAGTAGATTTCAATATACCACTTTCAATATTGGCTAGCATTTTCAAACTGAAGGTGAAAAAGGAAATGGAGGACTGGAATGAATCTATGTACCAACTAGCCCTAGCAGTCCTATATAGATGTTTATAACAGAAAGAGAGAGGATGTATGTGCGAGAAATATGTAATACATCTATTTGAAAGCAATAGAGTACAAATTCTTCTCAAGTGCACAAGGATTATATCCCAGATTAGGTTATATGTTATTTCACAAAACAAGTCTCAATAAATTTTGAAAGATCAAAATCATATAAAATATTGTATCTAACCACAGTGAAATGCCATTAAACTTCAGTAACTAGAGAACTAGAAAATTCACAAATATGGGGGAGTTAAGCAATACACTCTTCAAGACCCAATGGGTCAAAGAAGTCATGAGGAAATTGGAAATATCTAGAGTTGAATGAAAATGAAAACACAAAATGTCCAAACTTATGACAAATATTAGATAAGGTGACAAAAAAGGAGAGGATACAAATAATAAAAATCATTTGCATTGAAAAGGGGGAATATTACTGCTGAACTTACAGAAATAAAAAGGATTATAAGAGCATATGAAAATCAGTGTAGAGGAAGTGGACTTGGCCCAATGGTTAGGGCGTCCGCCTACCACATTATTCAGCTGTAAGAAATTCTCGATTCATGTGACATGATGATCATTGAAGACATTATGTTGAATGAAACAAAGACAGATGTACAAGGACAAATATATAATCTCACTAATAGGAATTAAATATGATGAGCAAACTCATGAAGTTAATGGCTAGAATATAGGTCACCAGAAGATAAACTGAGGTTTAAATGTGCAGGATTTATAATATGGCTGATTGTTAATGTTTGAAAATGGAGAGGTGAAGTATGAGACTGTATAAGCAAAGTGAATCCTGTGTGTAGATAATGTGTGTGATCAATAGTATAAATATAAGAGTGTTCTTCCCTGAATCAAAACAAATGCATGTTAATATCAAAAGATGTTAAAAAATAGGGTGGTAATTGGATGGAAATATACCTAAAGCAAACCTGAACTGTAGAGAATAGTAATACATTAATATTTTCCCATCAATGGCTAAAAATAAATTAAGCTAAATGAAAGAAATCAGACACAAAGTACTTTATATAGTTAGACTCCACTCATATAAAATGTGAATACAGGGAAGTGGACTTGGCCCAATGCATAGGGCATCCATCTACCACATGGGAAGTCCATGGTTCAAACCCCGGGCCTCCTTGACCTGTGTGGAGCTGGCCCATGCGCAGTGCTGATGCGTGCAAGGGGTGCCCTGCCACACAAGGGTGTCCCCCACATAGGGGAGTCCCATGCGCAAGGAGTGCCCCCCATAAGGAGAGCCGCCCAGTGCAAAAGAAAGTTCAGCCTGCCCAGGAATGGCACTGCAAACACAGAGAGCTGACACAGCAAGATGATGCAACAAAAAGAGACACAGATTCTCATGCCCCTGACAACAGCAGAAGCAGACAAAAGAAGAACACGCAGCAAATGGACGCAGAGAACAGACAACTGGGATGGGGGTGGGGAAAGGGAGATAAATAAATAAAAAATAAACCTTTTTAAAAAAGTGAATATAAATAGGTTTATAGAGATGAATTAGATTAATAGTTACATATGGTGGGGAATGCAGAGGAATTGAGTGGTGACTGCTAAGGGGTAGGGTTTGGTTTTTTTTTGAGTAATGAAAATGCTCTAAAATTGACTACAGAGATAAATGCACAATGCTGGGATTATACAAAAAGTCATTTATGTACACTTTAGTTGGACTGGATAGTATGTGAATTTATCTTAATAAACTTGCTTAGAGAAAAAAACAAAACACTTCCCAATGCAGTAAAGTCTAAGACAGTAAGGCTTCACTCATGATTTAAGTGGAATTTCTCAAGAAGATATACACATAGCCAACAGCACATGAAAAGATACACATCATCACTCGTTATCCGAGAAATGCACATCAAAACCACAATGAGATACCAATTAACATCCACTGATTTTGTTAGCTAAAAAAAAAGTAAATGTTGGTGAAGATACACAGAAATAGGAATCCTAATATTACTAGAGACATTGTAAAATGGTGCAGACACTGTGGAAACCAGCTTGGCAGTTCCACAAAAAGGTAAACAGAATTACAGATGACCCAGCAATCCCACTTCTTGGGATTGCAGAGACTCAGATAGTTATTGGGACACCAATATTTACAGCAGCATTGTTCAAAGTAGACAAATGGTAGAAGCAACACAAGTGTCCATTAGTAGGTGAATCAATAAACAAAAAGTGGTATGCACACATTGGAATAATATTCAGTCATAAAAGTGGAGGATGTCACAATGCATACTACAACATGCACGAACCTTGAAGACATAATGTTTTGGAAAATAACCCAGACACAAAATGACAAATATTGTCTAATCTTTGTTTATATGAAATAATGGAAGAAGGACATTTCATAGAGGCAGGTAGATTTTATGTTATCAAAGGCTGGAGGGGAGGAGAGAGAGGTGGTACTGTTTAATGGGTACAGAGTTTCTGTTTTAGGTAATGAACATTTGGGGTACTGGATACTGGTGGTTAGCACAACATCATGAACATAATTCAGCTCACTGAATTGTCCCCTTGAAAGTGCTGAAATGGGAAATTACGAGTAATATATATGGAACCACAAGTACAAGTTTAAAAAAAAATATTAGTAGCTTACACTCATGAGAATGGATATTAAAAATAAATAACGGCAAAGATGGAGAAAATCAGAGAGCCCTGTACATTGCTAAAGGGAATAAAAAATGATGCTACATACACCGTGGAAAACAGTTTGGAGGAAACAGAATTGTCACATGACCTTGCATATACCCGAAAGAATGGAAGAGCAGGAACTCGAACAGATAGTTTTACACCACTGCTCACAGCAGCATTTTCATAATAGCCAAAAGATGGATGGAACCCAAGTATCCATTCACAGGTAAGTGGATAAAAAATCTGATACATACATACAATGGAATATTATTCAGTTGTAAAAAGAATGTAGTCCTGATACATGCTACAACATGAATGAACTAGAAGACATCACACTGAGTGAAATGTCAGACAGAGACATACTGCATAAGCTCACTCATTTGAAACAAATGGAATGGGCAAAGTTCAGAGACAAAGTAGATTACAGCTTACCTGGTGCAGTGCAGAGGGGCAAGAAGAGTTAACACAGAATGGATACAGGGTTTCTGTTTAGGGTGATAGGAAAGTTCTGGTAATGGATGGTGGTGACCTTAGCACAGGGTCAGTGTAATTAATCCCACTGAATGGTATGCGTGGGATTGGTTGAGATAGTTAAGTATACATTGTATATGTTTCCACAATATAAGAAAAGAGCAACTAAAGTCATGGACAATTCGGAGCAATATATGATCCTAGACGAGATCTAATAATGGAGGAAAAAAGACACAGAGACATTACTGGGACATATTAAAAATTGGAATAGAGACTTATAGCAATATTGCCTTATAGCAATATTAAACATTTTAAATTTAACAGTACATAAGGCAGTTACATTAGTGAAGATTCTAGTTCTGAGGAAATGTACATGGAATATTGTGTTCAAGGAGCAAGGTGTATCTACCTACCCTTAAATGTGTGGGAGGGAGGGAGAAGGAAGGAAAGAAAGGAACTGCAAATATGGCAAAATATTAAAAACGGTGGCTCTAGGTATGAGAAGCAGGAATGTATGTCAGTATTCTTTATTTCTGTAATCATCCTATAAGTTAGAAATTATTTTGATAATGTTTAAAATAGAGAAAAACAGAAATGAGAAGGGAATTAAAATGGTCCACTACAAAGTTTCAATTAAAAACATTGACCAAAAATACATGTAAAATACAAGTGTCAATTTTAATTCTTTTGCTGTAAGTAATTTGATATATTGTGGCAGTCTCTGCTGTATTTAGTTAATACTTTTTCTGTAATTACTTCAATGAAGCAAAGTTAGGCATATATAAACAATGATACAACCATTTATTGCCTATAAGAGACCCACTTGACTTTTTTTAGGAGGTACTGGGGATTGAACCTGGGACTTCATACACGGGAAGCAGGTGCTCAAACACTAAGCCACGCCCACTCCCCAAGACTCATTTTTTTTTAACATATTTTTATTTTTAAAAGATATGTAGGTCACACAAAATGTTACATTAAAAAATACAGGAGCTTCCTACATGCCCCACTCCCCACAACCCCCACTCCTCCCACATCAACAACTTCTTTCATTAGTGTAGCACGTTCATTTCATTTGATGAATACATTTTGGAGCACTGCTACGCAGCATGGATTATAGTTTACATTGTAGTTTACACTCTCTCCCAGTCCATTCAGTGGGTTATGTCAGGATAATGTCCCTCTTTGTCCCAGTAATATCATTCAAGACAACTCCAAATCCCAAAAATGCCCCCATATCACAACTCCTTGAACCTCGCTCTGCGTTCAGCAACTCCAGTGGCCATTGTCGCCACATCAATGATACAATTTAGTCCATTTTTAGAGTCTCAATAATTTTATAGTAAAATACAGTAAGTCTACTCTAATCCATATTTTACTCCTCCATCCTGAGGACCTTGGGAAGGTGATGCCCATTCCACCTCTCAATTGAGAAGGGGCTTCGATCCCATATGGCTGCTGGATAGGACTCTTGTGCCCACAGCTGTAGATTCTCTTGGTTCCCTGGTGTGGTGGTTGTCCATCCTCACTTCCCTGTCAGCTGACCTGGGTAAATCCAATGAATTGGAGAGGAGGTATTGCAACACCTCTGAGGCTCAGGACCCAGCTTGCACATGGACAGCCCAAAGATTCAAGTCTTCTGGGCATACACCAACCCCAGCACCAACCAGAGGTTCAATATAAGGGACAGAAGAGGCACATGTAGAGAAGTCGCATCTGAATCCAACTTCATAACATTCAGGAGCACAAATTCCAAAGATGGGCCCATAGGCAAGGAACTGAACTCCGGAGCCACCTGCCATGACCATAGGACCTGGGTGTTCCATAGTCCTCAAAGCACCACCACCTGGGTTTGTATCTACTTTGGCTGTCTCTGAGACCCTGCTGAGACATGCGTAAGCACGACCCCTCTGATGACCTCCCAGCACATTTAAGTCTCTTAAGATTATGAACTCATTTGTCTTTATCATTTCCCCCTTTTATTCAAGGTCTTTTTCTAGTAGATTCACAAGCCATGCTTGGCAGTAATCCCTCAGTGCCAGGGAGGCTCATCCCCATGAGTCATGTCCCACGCTGGGACATGAGTTTGGCTGAGTTTGACTTAGAGAGTGGCCACATTTGAGCAACATGGAGGCTCTCAGGAGGTAGCTCTTAGGCACCCTGCAAAACCAGGCCAAGTTGAAATTACAAGCACAATAGGCTCATTAAGCATAGTCATCAGTATTGAGGGCTCATCATTGGGCCATCCTTCTGCACTGGTCATTGCCCTCACACTTGGTTGCTTTCCCATTGGGGAACGTGATAGAGTTCCCCAGGAAGGGAACCCTACACTCCCTCAGTTGTGTGAATCTCAACCCACTGTGTCAATACCCAATGAATATCCAAACATATCTATATACCCTATACACATGCCCAGGTGAACTCCTTTCCATGCATCACCCATCAATGACACCCCACAACAATGCTCCTCCCCTGCCATAGTTGAATCCTGTTGTGATCCAAAACTTTTTAAAACATTAAGCCTAATATATTGCCAAATTCAATAACAGAAAAATGAGGTAGTAATGATAGGTTTAAATATTAGAAATAAAATACATAATTTATAAAAACTAAAGTAAAAAACCACTGAAGTACACCTGGTCCCCAGAGCCACTTCATTTTTTTTTAAAATTATTTATTTATTTATTTTTAAATTTACATTAAAAAAAAATGAGGTCCCATTCAACCCCACCGCCCCCACCCCCCACTCCCCCCACAGCAACACTCTCTCCCATCATCATGACACATCCATTGCACCTGGTAAGTTCATCTCTGAGCATCACTGCATCCCATAGTCAATGGTCCACATCATAGCCCAGACTCTCTCACGTTCCATCCAGTGGGCCTTGGGGGGATCTACAGTGTCCCGTAATTGTCCGTGAAGCACTATCCAGGACAACTCCACGTCCCGAAAACGCCTCCACATCTCATCTCTTCCTCCCGTTCCCCACACCCAGCAGCCCCCATGGCTACCGTTCCCACACCCATTCCACATTTTCTCTGTGGACATTGGATTGGTTGTGTCCATTGCACACCTATGTCAAGTGAGGGCTTAGATTCCACATGGGTAATGGATGCACTCCTCCCGCTTCTAGTTGTAGACACTCTAGGCTCCATGTTGTGGTGGTTGACCTTCTTCAACTCCATGTTAGCTGAGTGGAGTAAGTCCAATAAATCAAAGTGTAGGAGCTGAAGTCTGTTGAGGCTCTGGGCCTGGGTGTCATATTATCAGTCCAGAGATTCAAATCCCCTACATATATCTTAAACCCAGCACCAACTACAATTCCAATAAAGTAGCATGCAAGTCTTGTGAAAAGAGATCCCCTCTGAGTCCAATTCCATCACGCAGAAACACCAGCTCCAAAGAAGGGCCATCTATCATGGCAGTGAACCCCTTCTGCCATGACCACAGAACCCGTGGGTCTCTTTATCCCTCAAAAGAACCAATACCTGGGGTTGTATCTACCTTATCTGTCTCTTAGACTCTGTTCAGTTGTACATAGGGGTATTCCTTGTGACAACCTCCAGACTCTTTTTTACAGACTCACAGCCTTATAATCTCATTTCTCCTTTCCATTTCCCCCTTACATTAGGTCAAACCGCTTCCCGAAGTCATGTTATTATATGTAGACAGGTATATTCTGCTGTTCCGCATTGAATCTTTAATTCAAGGTCATTTTCTAGTTGCTTCTTCAGCTGGTATGTGGTAGTGATCCCTCAGTGCCAGGGAGGCTCATCCCCGGGTGTCGTGTCCCACGCTGGGGGGAATGCATCACATCTACAAGCTGAGTTTGGCTGTGAGAGTGGCCACATTTGAGTAACATGAAGGCTGTCAGGAGGAAACCCCCAGGCACAATGCTACTCTAGGCCTTGTTCTTACTGCAGGTGTATAGGCTCAAAAGTGTAGCCATTAGTATCAAGAGCCCACTGTTGGGCCCTCCTTCCTTCCTGGTTCTTGCCATTGCACCTGGAGGATTGCCGCTGCTCTCCCAGGGCCGACAACAGTGACCCTCCGGCCAGGAGCCCAGTACCCCCCCAGCTGTTGTTTTTAATTGTTTCCACTATGAGTATATATAGACATTACCATATACCCTGGGCATATGCCCTGTATAACTCCCTGTCAACCATATATATCTTGTCAATAACATCCCATATCAGTATTCCTCCGCTGCCATTGTTGAACCACTCTGTGATCCAAAACTTCCCGTAAAGTGAATCCCAACATAATGTCAGCTTCAGAAGAGTCTTAGATCACCAAAATTCATATACAATATACAGTATTTCCCCAGATCCACCATAAAACCTTTTCCCTTCCACAGCAATAATCTTTTAACTTATTCATATCATATTTCCTGAAACTGATGTACAGATTCCAAAACTATAGTTTTCAAACAAGGTAACATTTGTGCTATGTGGTCCATACTTTAGGTTGTACAGTTTTCTAAATTTTTTAGTAATCCTGTTTTGTCTTATGGATTTCATTATTAGTCTGTCATCCCCTATATGTTTTTGGTGTAATATTACCTGTTTTATATTCATCCTTGTGTACACTCACATAACTCCTCTTTTGCCCCCTTATTTACCTTTGTTCCATCCATTGCACATCCATTTTCCCCTCCCCTTAGGGCCCACAATGCCTGCTAATCTAATGCCCTGGGAGCCGTCCTTTCTCACGAGAGATACAGTTCTCTCTATTTGACGGCATTAGTCTTCCCCAGGATATGGGTCCACCCCACCCAATGGTAGAACCCACCTTGGCAAAATGAGCCTTCAGCTATTCCCTCCGGAGTCCGTCCCGCATCAGACCATACCCCCTGAGTGTCCTAACCAGGTAACCCTCCTACTTATACTTTGATACGTTTTACTCAACATTTAGTTCTCAACGAACTTCTGACACTCTCCCATGTTTGTATGTTGCCCCTCCCTCCCACCTATTTCTTGGACAATATTACCCCTCTTCCCATCCCCAGCCCCCCTCAAACCCAGAAAACCCCACCCGAAGGTAACCCCTTGCCCCCATTTTGTCCCTTCTTTGTGCTCATACTTACTGCCAGCTCATCACAGATTCCACCCCTGCAGACATTAACTCACATCCTTCCTCCACCCCCCAATTTCCAGTAAGCCACTTTTCCAGACTCTAGCTCTCTGAGGCAGTTAACTTATTTCATATCATTGAGGTCATATAGTATTTGTCCTTCAATGCCTGGGTTGCTTCACTCAACATAAGATTCCCAGAGCCACTTTAGAACCAAAGGCCCAGAGAGGTTGAAAGTGAGAAAGTTGGCAACAGTACTGAAATACGGCAGGCAGATAATTATGAAAAGTTAGGCTCACTTGAGTAATAGCAAACAAAATTAAAGCAACCATGTCTACAAAAGACAAAGTATTTATATATTCATAAAAGGGTCAATATCAAGAACATACAATAACTAAAAACATACATACATGGAACAACAGAGCACTTAAATATAGAGAGGAAAAAATGACGTATTTTAAGTGAGAAATAGATCTATCATAATAGTTGGAGAATTTAATTTTCCACTTTCACAAATGGATAGAAAAACTAGACAGACAATCATTAAGGATAGAGAGGACTTGAACAACTCTATAAGCCAACTAGATCCCACAGAATATATTCTTCTCAAGTTCACATGGAATATTTCTAGAATAGACCATATGTTACCCCACAACATATATAAAAACACTGAAACATGAAGTATCTTCTTTCACCAAAGTAGAATGAAACTAGAAATCAAAAATAGAAGGTAAATTAGAAAGTTTCACAAGTATGTGGAAACTCAATAGCACACATGAATCTATGGTTCACAAATGAAATCATGAGAGGAATTAGACAACACCTTGAGAGAAACAGAAATGAATACACAACATATCAAATCTTAAAAGATGCACTGAAAACATTAACAGAGAAATTTATAGCAAAAAGCAACTTTATTTAGAAAGAATAACCATCTCAAATCAATAACATAATTTTATATCTTAAGGAAATACACAAAGAAGAGCAAACTAAATCCAAAGCTGGAAATAAAGATTAGAGCGGAGATGAATGAAACAATAGAAAAACAATAGAATCAACACAACTAAAAGTTAGTTCTGTGAAAAGATCAACAAATAAGAAAATCCTTTAGGTAGATGGGTTGAGAATAAAAGAAAAGAACAATCTATTCACTAAAATGAGTAATCAGAGTGGTGACATTTCTAAAATGGGTTTTAAGAGTACACTACAAGCAATTGTGCCTGAACAGATATCTTTGACAACATGGACCAATTCCTAGAAATGCATCTTACCTTCTTTGTAATATTTGCTCTTAAAAATTCACTGCTCTGAAAAAAATACTTTTGGGGCATATGTTTTAAAACATACTTTAGGTAATCATGTATTGTAGTTTTTAAATAACCCCTATTTTTTTTTTTTTTTTTTTTTTTTTTTTTTAAAGATTTATTTATTTATTTAATTGCCCCCCCTCCCCTGGTTGTCTGTTCTTGGTGTCTTTTTGCTGCGTCTTGTTTCTTTGTCCGCTTCTGTTGTCGTCAGCGGCACGGGAAGTGTGGGCGGCGCCATTCCTGGGCAGGCTGCTCTTTCTTTTCACGCTGGGCGGCTCTCCTCACGGGCGCACTCCTTGCGCGTGGGGCTCCCCCACGCGGGGGTCACCCTTGCGTGGCAAGGCACTCCTTGCGCGCATCAGCACTGCGCATGGCCAGCTCCACACGGGTCAAGGAGGCCCGGGGTTTGAACCGCGGGCCTCCCATATGGTAGACGGACGCCCTAACCACTGGGCCAAAGTCCGTTTCCCTCCCCTATTTTTATGTTACCCTTTTTCTTTCCATCTGGCCATTTCGCAACATTCTTAAGGGAGGATGTTGGATATGTGGATCATGACCTAAACCTTCTTTGAAGACATAATGAACAAAAAGACGCTGAGGAAGAAATGTAAGAAATTACCACTGTACATACAGGACAAGTTATTACAGTGATGAAAGGGAAAACATTACAAATAAATTATTTTTAATATTTTTCATTTTAATACCCCAATTTTTTTTACATTTAGTTTTAGTTTTGCTAAATGATTACACATTTTATTTATGTTTAAACCTATCATTACTACCTCATTTTCCTATTAATCTAATTGGCAATATACTTGGTTTCATTTTTTAAGAAGTTTTGGATCACAGAAGGGTTACAACTATGGCAAGGGAGGAGCACTGGTGTGGGCTGCTCAGTGATGCAAGATAAATGACAGGAAGTTCACCTGGGCTTACATATAAGGTGTATTAATATGTTCAAATGTTCATGGGGAATTACCACAGTGGGTAGAGATGCACACGAAAGAATACTGAACTCCCATCCTGGGGATTTCCACCACATTCTCTAATGGAACAGCAACAATTCCCCAAATACAGGGCCAACGACCACTGAAAAAGGATGGTCCCTTTCAACCTGAAAGCAAAGAGAAAATTAAGGAATTTGAAAAAGACTCATCATGATTTCAAATATTATTACACCCCACCCACTTGGTAGGTGCCATGGCAGCCACCAGTAAGAAACTGGGAGAGGATGGTGGCTTGCGAGGCTGGTCAGCTTGGGTTTAGGTCTCCTTGCAGTTCTCAGAAATCAAGCTGGTTGCCAAGTGTGGGAGAAGCAGCAGCAGAGGCAGAGGCTCTGCTGCGTCACTCTCCTCTCCCTTACCTTGGACTGGGGAAGGCCAGATGACCCAGGTGGCTGGAGGGGAGTATGCTGCCCCAGAATGGTAATTCTCTACACCAGGATATGGAGGCTGTTCAATGACCAGAAGCACAAAGTTATCATTGCTGGACTGGATAATGCAGAGAAAACTACCATCCTTTATCAATTTTCTATGAATGAAACTGGGCATACTTCCCCTACAAGAGGAAGTGTAGGAAGCAATATAGAAGACATAGTGCATTAGGACCTAAAAAAAGGCTTGTTTGCTGATTTTTACTAATAAACAAGATGTTAAAGAATGTATGACTAAAGCAGAAATCTCCCAGTTTTTGAAACTAACTTCTATTAAGGGTCACTAATGACATATCTAAGCATGCTGTGCTGTTACTGGCTAGGTATTGTGCCACGGACCTGAATGTATGATGTCAAAATTTAAGATTAGATGATCTCTACCAACCTCTTTTCATAGACTTTACTAGAAGGCTGCAAAAATTAATGGCTTAGATACATTTATAATAAACTCATTGAAACTTTTTCAATACAAAAACAAAGATGAAATCTTACCTTCCAATTTGTTTTCTCCTTAATTCCTTTCAAAGTAAGGACTTAAAACTGTGACTGACACTTTTCTCATAATGAATCCTCTCAGGACACTGGGTAGCCTGTGGTAAGTATAAGAGAAAGGAAGGCCACTAACTTGAAGAACTTTACTATCAGTAAAAACCTCCCTAATTGCATGTTCTCTTGTTCTAAGTCAAGATACAAATCAGCACACTCAGTTTCCAATATTTTAAAAGTGTGATGTTTCTTACGAAAAGTATTTTTCATAAGGTTGTATATGTATTGCGTATATATCTCAAGTTCAAGTTAATGGCTTTGATTTATGTTCTAAACAAAAGTGATTAAGGAGCACAAGAATTAGTAATATCCTTAGTTGTAACCATATACTGGCATTGGTGTTAAGGGCCATTTTGTACTTTTCTCCTTAGGCTCTTGGCATTATAATATTTTAGTGTTGGTCAAATCATATGGAAATGTACCACAACTGAACAAGTCATATATCAGATTCCTGGCTTCAGTTTTACCACAGGGTAGAATTACACAGCAATAATTATAAAATCATTGCATAGGTCTGTATGTCACCTATATTACTGAATGACTGAATAAATAAAATAAAGTCACTCATTCATTGTGATTTAAATTATCAAGTATTTTTTTCAACATTAATTGCAAACTGTGGTGTGAAACCTGTCTATTCAAGAAGTAATTATCTGTGTGCATTTCAAGTAAATTTGAGAAGAAAAGTGAAGTACCTTTTCAAAGCAACAACAGTAATTTCTTAAATGGAGTATATTGAGATTTTCAAATTTCTATTAGTTGTCTGTATCTTGTTCTACCACATGAATACACTGTTTGGCAATTTAAAAAACACAGATATTGTTACAGTTACATGCCTACAAAAGATACGCATGTACAAAATGAGATTGTAGGCATACTGATTTCACCTTACCATGGAAATATACAAAATTAAAGTCAGATTTTGTATTTTCTACAGGAGAAATTTACCTTCGCTGAATACATATGACTTACAAAACAACAGTTTCTGACGCAGCTCTTAAATAAAGTGATAATTTAAGTCCTGGACATATTTCAATTTAGGTACTTTTCAGCAGTATGCAATAGTAGGTATTGAAAACCACAATTGGGTCTTGAACTTCAAAAACTGAATTCTGTTGATGCATAAATTTTACTTAGTGCAACTTACTACAACTGGAAGGCGAAGTATCTTGTAAAATCTTCATAACAAACAACTAACCAATTTAAAGGGTATAATCCCGGGACATTGACTACATTCTCATGGTGTGCAGGTATCACCTCTAGGTATTTTTTAAACAGTAACAGTCACACTGCAAAAAAGGACATGTCAGCAAGCTAAACTTGAAGTAATAGAAAATTCTGACGTTTTCATGAGAAATTGTGCAATATGGCAGTTTTGTCCTTGAAAACAAGATAAATTAAAAGTAACATTAATGAACTTAGGGAGCTCATATGGGCCCAGGGGTTGAGCGCCCGCTTCGCCTCCTACATGTGAGGTCCCAGTTCGGTTCCGGTGCCTCCTTAAAACCAAACAAAAAACCACCATTGAGGAACCAGAGTGGCTCGGTGGTGTACTGCCAGCTTCCCACACACAAGGTCCCGAATTCACTCCCCAGCCTTGGTACCTTAAATAAAAAATTTACTCAAAAGTTTGCTTTGATTAAAGTCAGAAATATAAAATTATTATAAATGTTGGTATGTGGGTTACTAACGCTTAAAGGTAATGCTGGGAGCTGCACTGCCCCTACTTGTAAGTCTGTCAACATTTCCTTCAACTCTTGTCAGGGGTGCAGGAACAGCCGCCCCTCTGTGACCACCGAGGGCGCCGCGCACGAGGAGCGCCCCTTCCCTCAGCCCAGGGCTGGGCTACGCCCGCCCCCGACCTCTCCACTGGAAGCTGCAGTACTCTCCTACCCTTTCAGGCTGTAGACGTCCTTCCTCTCTGAAGCTCCGTCAGGATTGTCTCCAGCAAGCGTCCTGAACCCGCACACGCCCGACAGCACGCCCGGCTCGAGCTGGCGGCCTCAGTGAGCGGGGGCTCTGGGCGAACACGCCTCCTGCGCGTCCCCTGAGGAGACGATGAACTAACGGGGGTGGCGCAGGAACCCAAGTCCTCCGCTCACGTTAGGGAAGAAAGCGCTGGAAGCACCGCCACGCCCACCGCCGAGTAGCCCCGTCCTGGCAGCTCCCCGCGGCCGCGCAGGAACTAGGCCTTCCACCTCCCGGCGCGGGTGTTCCTCCCGCAGGAACGTGGGGGCGTTTCCGGGGTTTCCTCAGGAAAGGCGGCAGCGCGCCCCCTGCAGGCCGGCGGGCCACAGCACAGGAAGCGCCGGCCCAGCTGGGTGGTGGAAACGTGGCCCTCACCTGCCTGCCCCGCGCCTTCATCTCTAAGACGGTGTTGGGAGCGTTCAGGGCCAGTCTGCGGAGCCTGGTGAAGTGGACTCCTCAGCGCAGTGACCCTGAAGCTTCAGGGGGAAGGGCCCGCAGAAGGAGCAGGATCCAGGAGCCTCCAGCCCAAGCCCAGGCACCCGGGTCCACAGCAGTCCTGGACCCAGGCTTTATCCCCGACCCGTGAGGGATCGCAGGAGAAAGCTCCCGGTGCAGCACAAAGCCTGCATGTGACTTCCCACATCACTCCGCTTAGCAGAGTCCTCCTGCCTCCATGGCACCAACCCCTGGCCTGTCCAGTCAGGAGATGGCCACAGTTTGCTGGTCCAGGAGCTCACTGCCACCTGGAGGCTTGGCAGGCCCAGAACAGTGCAACCAGCCCAGGGTGCAGGGAGATGTGGGTGCACAGAAGCCCAGCTGGGCCTGCCCGGGGTTTACTACCTTCCTTCTGAACTCAGAAGTTTCCTGGGGAATATCCAACATAAAACCTGTCTCAGCAGGTAAGTCGCCATATGTTGAAGTAAAAATCCTTTCATATTATTTTTTCCTTCTGCATTCATCACTCCAATCATTATTAGAGCTTTTTCATTATTTCAATAATAATAAAAAAGCAAACAAGAAAATTCTTCACTTCTCAGTTTCTTTTTCTTTTCCTGTACCTAGCTGCAATTTCTGGCTGTTCTTCAACAATTATTTATTTATTAAGCAGTTTTATTGAGATATATTCACGAACCATATGATCTATCTAAAGTGTATAATCAATGACTTTTAGTAGAATCACAATATTGTGCAATCATCATCATAAAAAATTTTAGATTTATTTCATTACTCCAAGGAGAAAAACTCCTCACACCTTAGTATGCCTTCCCTAGCCCCAATTAACCACTAACCTAATTGCATCTTTGAGTTTCTTTCTATTAGTCTATTTAAGAGGAATCTTAAAATATGTTCCACAATATATGTAGTTCATAGTAATGAAATTGTACAGTATTTGTCCTTTTGTGTCTGGCTTGCTTCACTCAGCATAATGTCCTTGATGTTCACCCATGTTGTCATATGCTATATGACTACACTTCTTCTTCTTACAGCTGCGTGATATTCCATCATGTGCATCCACCACAGTTTGTTTATCCATTCATTGGTTGATGTACACCTGGGTCGTTTCCATCTTTTTGCAATCCTGAATAATGCTGCTTGGAACATGGTGTGCAGATGTTTGTTTGCATCGCTACTTTCAGTCCTTCTACAGGTATATACTCAGTGGTGATATTGCAGGGTCATGTGGCAAATCTTTATGCAAATTCTTTTAGGAATTGCCAAACAGTCCTCCACAGTGGCTGTATATTCTGCATTCCCACCAACAGTGAATAACTGTTTCCATCTGTTCACATCCTCTCCAACACTTATATTTGTCTGTCTTTTTAATAGTGGCAATTCTCATAAGTGTGAAATGATATCTCATTGTAGTTTTTTTTTTTTAATTTCTCTTCCCTTCCCCAACCACTCCCGCACCCCCCAATTGTCTGCTCTCTGTGTCCATTTACTGTGAGTTCTTCTGTGTCTGTGCGGATTCTTGTCAGGGGCACCCAGAAACTGTGTCTCTTTTTGTTGCATCATCTTGCTGCATCAGCTCTCCATGTGTGCGGTGCCGTTCCTGGGCAGGCTGCACTTTTTATGCACTGGGCGGCTCTTCTTATGGGTGCACTCCTTGGGCATGGGGCTTCCCTACATGGGGAACACCCCTGCGTGGCACGGCACTCCTTGTGTGCATCAGTGCTGCTAGTGTGCCAGCTCATCACATGGGTCAGGAGGCCCTAGATTTGAACTTTAGACCTCCCATGTGGTATGTCGACGCCCTATCCGTTGGGCCAAAACCACTTCCTCATTGTAGTTTTAATTTGCAATTCCCTAATCATTTGTTATGTTGAATATTTTTTACATGTTTTTTTGCCATTTTTATTTCTTCTTTGCACAAATGTCTATTCAAATCTTTTGCCTGTTTTTAAATTGGGTCGTTTGGCTTTTTTTATTGAGTTGTAACTTCTCTTCGTATATCATGGATATTAAACACTTCTCAGATAGTGATTTCAAAATAATTTCTCCCATTGAGTTGGCTGCTATTTCAACCTTTTGACAAAGTCCTATTTGATGCAAAAGTGTTTAGTTATGGGGAGGTCTCATTTATTTATTTTTGTTCTTGTTGTTGTATATGTTTTCAGTGTAAGGTCCAAGAAACCACCACATACCACAATGTCTTTAAGATGTTTTTGTATATTTTCTCCTAGAAATTTTATGGTCTTGCCTTTCCTATTTATTTATTTATTTCAGTTTTTTTTTTAAAATTTATTCCTCTCTCCTTCCCCATCCCGTTGTATGCTCTTCGTATCCATGTGCTGTGTGTGCTTCTGTGTCTGCTTGTATTCTTGTCAGCAGCACTGGGAGTCTGTGTCTCTTTTTGTTGCACCATCTTGCTGTGTCAGCTCTTTGTGTGTGTGATGCCACTCCTGGGTAGGCTACACTTTTTTTGCATGGAGCAGCTGTCCATGTGGGGTGTACTCCTTGTGTGTGGGGCTCCCCTTGCAAAAAAGGTGCAACCCACCCAGGAGTGCTGCCGCACACACGGAGAGCTGATGCAGCAAGATGAGGCAACAGAAAAAGACACAGATTGGCGGTGATGCTGAGAATGCAAGTGGACGCAGAAGAACACACAGTGAATGGACACAAGAGAGCAGACAATGGGGGGGGAGGGGAATGGGAGAGAAATAAAATAAATCTTTAAAAAAATCAGTTGACTGTAGAGGTGAAGGTTTATTTTGGGACTCAATTCTATTCTACTGATCAACTGGTCTATCTTAATGTCTGTAGTCAGTACTGTGCTGTTTTGACCACTGTAGCTTTGTAATATGTTTCAAGGTCGGGCAGTGAAATTCCTCCCATGTTGTTCTTCTTTTTTAGCATGGTTTTGCTTTAGCAAACCATACACTTTAGCATGGTGCACTTTAGCATGGTGCACTTTCCTTTTCAAATGAGTTTGGCAATTGCCTTTTCTATTTTAGAAAAGTAGACTGTTAGAATTTTGATTGGCATTGCACTGAATCTATAAATCTGTTTGGGTAGGGTTGACATCATCAGATATTTAGTCCTCCAATCCATGAACACAGAATGTCTTTCCATTTGTTGAGGTCTTCATTGATTTTTTTTAGCATTGTTTTGTAGTTGTGTCCAAATAGGTTCTGTACTTCTTTGGGCAAATTGATTCCTAGATATTTGAGTCATTTTGTTACTTTCATAAATGGAATTTTTTCCCTAATTTCCTTCTCAGATTTTTCAATGCTAGAGTACAAAAACCTTACAGAATTTTTACAGTGATCTTGTATCCTGCCACTTTGCTGAACTCATTTATTTGCTCAAGTAGCTTTTCCTAGACCTTTCAGAATTTTCTAAATATAGGATTGTGAAATCTGCAGAGAGTGAGAGTTTTACTTGCTCTTTTCCTATTTGGGTGCTGTAGCAGTTTGATATGGTTATGAATCCCCAAAATTGATATTAGATTATGTTTGTAATTTGATCTATACCTGGGCATGATTAAGTTATGATAAGGGCTTTGATTGGGCCACATCGTTAGAGCATTAGTCCCCACCCCTTGGTGGGTGGGGACTGAGAGATAGAAGGCATGGCAAAGGACAGAGTTGGGGGTTTCTGATGTTGGAAATTTGATGTTGGGGTTTGATGCTGAAGTCAAATACACAGAAGTAAGTACACAGGAAAGAGAAGTAAGCCCCAGGAAGAGAGGAACCTTGAGCCAGGAGAGGAACACAAAGGAATAGGGATGGCTCCTTAGACATGGAAGAAACCCCAGGGAGAGAGACAGAGCCATTCACCTGATAGCTACAGCTGACCTTGTGGAGAAAACAGGGGAACTGAGCCCAGAGGAACCCAGGGAGCCTGAACCCTTGCAGACATCAGCAGCCATCTTGCTCCAATGCATGGAAATAGATTTTGGTGAGGGAAGTAACTTATGCCTTATGGCTTGGTACCTGTAAGCTCCTACCCCAAATAAATGTCCTTTATGAAAGCCAACCAATTTCTGGTATTTTGCTTCAGCACTCCTTTGGCTGACTAAATATAATTTGTACCAAGGAGTAAGGAAGTGCTTTTGTAATTACTGAAATGCTGGAACAGTTTTATAAATAAGTAAGGGGCATTTCTTGGAGGAATTGTGAGATGGCTTGGAAGAAAAGGCCTACAGTGCTTTGAAGAGAGTGTTGATAGGAATGTGGCTGCTAAAGAAACTTTTTATGATGCCTTCAAAGTAAATGATGAAACTATTACTGGAAACTGGAGGAAAGGCAATCCATGTTTTAAAGTTGCAGGGAACTTAGCAAGATTAACTCCTTGTGTTTCATGGAAGGAAGAATTTGAAAATGATGAGCCTGGGCATTTAGCTGAAGAAATTTTCAAAGCAAACCCAGAGAATGCATCTTGGCTTCTGCTTGCCGCTTATAGCAAAATGCTAGATGACAGAGATATGCTGAGGACCAAACTTTTGGGCACAAAGAAAACAGAAAGTGATTCTGGAAATTCCAATCCTCTGAAAAACAAGCTCCCAGATGAAAATGCCCCATTGGAGGACTTAACTAAACTTAGAACTTGTAAATCAGGATTGAAGATGCAGTTATCTCAAAAGTCTTACTGTCTGATGACTTGGACCCCTGCTTCTTGCATGCTAAAGCAACAAGGTTTTTGAGAGAACTGTATGAACAAAACCACTGTCAGTTTGGACTAAAAGGGACATAGAAATGAGAGAATGAAGGAGAAACACCTTTAAGAGGAAAACCATGGAAGCTGAGATCTGGAATTAAGACATCACCTTGGGCCAAGAGAGGAACCCCACCCGTGTATACAGAGAGGGTGAGTTTGCCCCAGCATTGAAGAGGGTGGATGTTTCTGCCTGATATTGTGGGAGAGTTTTGCAGCCCCAGGGTACAAAGAGGGTGGAGCACATTCCCCAAGAATTAGGATGGTTAAGGTCGGCACCCCATAGATCTATGAAGGGTGTACCTGTCTCCCAAAGGTTAGGGAAGATGAGGTGGTCAACTCATTGCTCTCAGAGGGTTGAGCCTGTATGTCAAATGTTAGGGAGAATGTTGTCTTCACATCACTGTACTAGGGGGGTTAAGACTCTAACCCAAAGATTGGATAAGATGTGGCAATCACCCCAACACTCTGGGAGGGAGAGCTCTGGAGCTTGGTTGACACCCAGATGCTTGATGATGGTGGAATCAAGAAAATGGCCTTTGGGCAAGCCTGTGGAAAGGGTGGGTTCCCATAAGGCACCAAGGAGTAGAGACCATCATCTTAAGAATGACTCTCAGGCTGAAATGGAATGGAGGATGCCCTGCAGGTTTACTGAACTGTAGAGGACCCGTGAGGCATGTTTCACCCCCAATTTCTCCTTCTTATAAGGAAAATGTTTATCCATTGTCTGTCCATTTGTGTATTGGAAATTGATAAATATTTTTGTAAGTTTCAGGGGTCTATAGCAGACAGGACTTTGCCCCAAGACAAACTGTATTTCTTAAAATTGATTGTGATATGATTTAGTACTGGCATTGTTGTTGATTTAAGGTTTATTTGAATATTGTAATGTGTTTTTGGAATTCAGAGTGTGGAGTGTAGTGGTTTGATATGGTTATGAATTCCAAAAATAATACAGATGCCTTTAATTTTTTTCTTGTCTCTTTGCTTTACCTGAACTTCTAATACAGTGTTCAATAACAATGGCAACAGTGGGCATCCTTGTCTTGTTCCTGATCTTAGAGGGAAAGCTTTCAAACTTTTCCCATTGAGTACAATGATGGCTGTGGGTTGTCATATATGTCTTTTACCATATTGAGGCATTTTCCTCCTATTCCTATCTTTTGAAGTCTTTTTATCAAGAAAGGATACTGGATTTTGTCAAATGCCCTATCTGCATTGATTGAGATGTTCTTGTGGGGTTTTCCTTCCATTCATTAACATGGTGTATTATGTTGATTGATTTTCTTATGTTGAACCAGTCTCTCATTCCAGGAATAAATCCCACTTGGTCGTGCTGTATGTCTTTTGATATACTGTTGGATTTGATTTACAGCTATTTTCTTGATAATTTTTGCAACTATGATCATTAGAGTGATTGTTCTGTAGTTTTCCTTTCTTATAGTGTGTTTATGTGGCTTTGCTATTAGGGTGATGGTGTCATAAGATGTGTTGGGTAATTTTCTCTCCTCTGCAGTGTTTTGGAAAACCTTAAACAGGATTGGTGTTGATTCTTTTTGAAATACTTGGTAGAATTCACATGTGAAGCCATCTGGCCCTAGAGTTTTCCTTGTTGGGATATTATTGATGACTGATTCAATCTCTTTAAATGTGATTGGTGGGAAGCAGATGTGGCTGAACCAGTTGAGCATCCCCCTACCACATGGGAGGTCCTGGGTTTGGGTCCTGGTGCCTCTTAAAAAAGACAATCAGATGCCCTCACCCACTGAACAAGAGCTAGATGCCCACACCTGCTGCAATGAGAGCTGGACCCCACACCTGCAGTTACAAGAACTAGATGTTGCACCTTGCTGCAATGAGCAGGCTTCTAAACCAGCAGATGACACAGGTCAGCAGATACCACAGCCCATGGGAAGCGTGTGGGCATTCATCTCCCATGTGGGAAATCCCTGGTTTGGTTCCCGGTGCCTCCTGAAGAAGGTGAGCAAACAATGAGCAGACAAAGAGAAACATCAGGGAAGGGGGATAAATTTAAATACATACATACATATATACATAAATGTGATTGGTTTAATTTTTTGTATTTCTTGTAGCATCAGTGTAGGTTGTGCATTTCCTGGAATGTGTCCATTTCATCTAAGTTGCCTAGTTTGTTGGCATACAGTTCCTCATAATAGCCTCTTATGATCCTTTATATTTCTGTGGGGTCAGTCATAACCTTCCCTTTCATTTCACATTGTATTTATTTGCATCTCCTGTCTTTTTTTCTAAATGGGGTTTTGCCAATTATATTGATTTTCTCTAAGAACCGCCTTTTGGTGTTTTTTTTTTTTATGTTGTTGTTGTTTTGTGTTTTTTTTTTGTTTTTTTTTTTAGGTACTGGGACCAAGGATTGAACACAGTACCTCATATGTGGGAAGCTGGAGCTAAACCATTGAGCCACATCAGCTCCCCTGAGTTGGTTTTTTTGTTTGTTTGCTTGTTGTATTTTGTTTGTTTTTAGGAGGTACTGGGAACCGAAACTTGGACCCCCCCATGTGCAAAGCAGGCAGTCAACTTCTTGAGCCACATCTGCTCCCCCAAAGTTTTGATTTTGATTTTATTCATTTTTTTTTGTCCTCAATTTCATTTATTTCTCCTCTAATCTTTATTATTTCTTTCCCTCTGCTTGCTTTGGGATGGGTTTGCTGTTCTTTTCCTTGCTTCCCAGTTTTTCAGTTAAATCTTTTTTTCTTTTTGAATTACAGAGGGCCAGGGAGTGAATCCATGACCTTGTATGAGGGAAGCTGATGCACAATCACTGAGCCATATCAGTTTCCTATAGTTGGTTTTTTATTGGTTTTGCTTGTTGTTTTGTTTTGTTTCATTATGTTTTTTCAGGAGGCACTGAGAACTGAATCCAAGACTTCCCATGTGGGAGCCTGGAGCTCAACTGCTTGAGCCTCATCTGGTCATTCAGTTAAATCTTTGAGTTTAGTTCTTTCCTCTTTTTTACTATGGATGTCAGTGCTATAAATTTCCCTCTCAAGATTCCCTTTGCTGCATTCCATAAGTTTTGTATCTGTGTTCATGTTTTCATTTGTCTCAAAATATTTGCTGATTTCACTTGCCATTTCTTCTTTGACCCACTGATTATTTGGTGGTGTGGTGTTTAACCTCCACACATTTCTGAATTTATCAATTTCCTGCCTATCATTGATTTCTAGTTTCATTCCATTATGATAGGAGAAGTTGCTTTGTATAAATTCAATCTTTTTACACTTACTGAGAGCTGCATTGGCCCTAACATGTGGTCTATCCTGGAAAATGATCTATGGACCCTTGAGAAGAATGCAAAACCCAGAGTTTGGATGCAACATTCTGTATATGTCTGTTAGGTCTAACATGTTTATCTTATTGTTCAAGGTCTCTGTTTCCTTACTCATCTTCTGTCTAGTTTTTCTATCTAATGATGTGAGTGGTGTGTTGAAGTCTCCAAAGATTACTATAAAGATTTCTATTTCTCTTTTCCAGATTCTCATGTATTTTTGGTCACCCTGGTTTGGTGCATGGATATTTGTGACTGCTCTATCTTCCTGATGGATTGTCCCTTTTAGTAATATATACTGGACTTCTGTATCTCATAACATTTTTGCATTTAAAGTCTGTTTTATCTGACATTAGTGTACCTGCACCTGCTCTTTTTTGGTTACAGTTTGCAAAGCCTATCTTCTTCCAACCTTTTACTTTCAGCCAGTTTGTATCCATGGGTCTAAGGTGAGTCTCTTGTAAGCAGAATATGGATGGCTCATGTATTTTTATTTATTCAGTCAGCCTGTATATTTTGATTGGGGAATTTAATCCATTCACATTCAATGATATTACTGTAAATGCATTATTTATTTCCACCATTTTATTCTTTGGTTTTCATATGTCACATTATATTTTCATCTAACTTTTTAATCTTTTGGATATCCTTTCTACTATTCTTTCTTCTATAGTCTCCTCCATGCCCCTCTCTCCTGTCTTTTTCTTTCAGTCTCTAGGGCTTCCTTTAATATTTGCTGCAAAGTGGATTCTTTTTTACCAACTTTCTTAGTTTCTGTTTGTTTGTGAATATTTTATACTCACTTCAATATTTGAAGGACAATGTATTAGTCAGCCAAAGAGGTGCTGATGCAAAATACCAGAAGTCTTTTGGCTCTCCTAAGGGGTATATATTTGGGGTAGGAACTTACAGATGTCAGGTCATAAAGGTTAAGTTAATTCCCTCACCAGAGTCTATCTTCATGTGTTGGTGCAAGATGACTGGTGATGTCTGTGAGGGTTCAGGCTTTCTGGGTTCCTCTCTTCCTGGGTCTTGCTTCTCTCCAGGCATAGGGTTTTTCTCTTCCCATGGCTTGCTTCTCTCTGGGCTCAGGGTTCCTCTCTTCCCAAGGCTTGCTTCCCTTTCCTCTGTGTGCTTACTTCCCCGGACTCCAGCTTAAGACTTCAGCAGCAAACTCCAACTTCAGAACTTCAACGTCAAAAACTTCCAGCATCAAAAAGCTCCAACTCTGTCCTTTGCCATGCCTTTTATCTGTAGTTCTACACCTACCAAGGGCAGGGACTCAAAACCCTACTGATATGGCACAATCAAAGCCCTAATCATAATGTAATCATGCCCAGGTGCAGACCAGTGTACAAACATAATCCATTATCTGTTTTTTGAATTCAAAACTGTATCAAACTGCTAGAGACAATTTTGCTGGATAAAGCATTGTCAGCTGGCAGGTATTCTCTTTCAATATCCTAATTGTATCATACCACTGTCTTCTAACCTCTATGCTTTCTGCTGAGATATCCACAGTTAAGTTTTATTGGGCATCCCTTGTCTGTGAAGGTTTGCTTCTCCCTTGCTGCTCTCAGAATTTTCTTTTTATGTTTAATGTTTTACATTCTGAGTAGTATGTTTCTTGGAGCAGGTCTATGCAGGTTTATTTTGATTGAGGCACAGTGTGCTTCTTGGACATACAAGTTCATTCTTTCATGAGAGTTCCATTTTCTTAGTATTGCTCATAATTTATTGCTGATGTCTAGACATTTGTGATGGTTAGACTAATGTGTTAACTGGGCCAGGTAATTGTGCCCAGTTGTTTGGTCAAGCAAGCACTGGGTAACTGTAATACAAGGGCATTTATGGACTTTAGTTACCACTGACTTTACTACAGTGGTAAATCATAGATAGCTGATTACAATTACATCAATCAGGGAGACTGCCATCAGCAATGAGTGATGCTTTATCCAACCAGTTGAATGCCTCAAAAGGTGAAGTGATTCCAACATTGAGAGAGAATTTCCCAGCTCATCTTTGGGCAGACAGCATCTCCCAGAACTCATCAAGGACCTTCATTGGACTTTCGTTGGAGCCCCTGGTTACAGCCTGCCTGTGGAACCTGGACTTGTGCATCCCCACAGTTGCGTGAGAGACTGATAAAATCTCTTACTATTGACAGATACCTCTTATTTATTCTATTTTCATAGAGAATCCCAACTAATACAACTTCTGGTTTTGATGGTAGTTTACACAGATGCTTAATTTCTTTGTCTTTCATAGAGATTTAGTGGCTAGAGGTTGTGTGTTACTGCTGCTCTGTGATTCTCAGTTCAACCTGGATCATTAGGATTGTCCCTAATGTTAACTGCTCAAAACTGGTCGCTGGACCCAGTAATGGGTTGCGGACTCCCTTCCTAGGGACTTGGGGAGAAAGGATATAAAAGTCAGAAAAAGCCTTTCTTATTTATTTACTTTTTAAAAATTGTACTTTTTTACTTTTTTAAAAGAAACTTAGATTACATAAATTTTACATAAAAAATACAGGGGATTCTCATATGCCCCACTCCCTAGCCCACCCATATTTTCCCACATCAACATTTTTCATTAGTGTGGTACATTTGCCAAAATTGATGAACACATCTTGGAGCATTGCCGTTAAGCATGGATTATAGTTTACATTGTAATTCACCCTCTCTCCCACACAGTTTTGGAAGTTGTTCCAAATGGCCATACCATGGCCTGTAACTGTCATTACAATGTCATTCAGGACAATTCCCCAGGTCTGATAATGCCCCCATATTACACCTATTTTTCCCTTTCCCTCCCCTCAGAACCTCCAGTGATCACTGCCTCCACGTCAATGACAAGAATTCTTCCATTATTAGGATGAAAATAAGACTACAGTAGAATAAAAGTAAGTCTACTCTAGTCCATCTTTCATTTCCAAATCCCGACGATTCTGGGAAGGTAATGCCCACTCTGCCTCTAGTTGAGAGGGGGCTTAGATCCCATGGGGCTATCTTGCTTACAGTTGCAGGCTTTCTCTGTTCCTTGAGATGGTTGTTGTCAGTCATCATCTTGTTAGTTGTCCTGGTTGAGTCCAATGAACTGGAGTGTAGGCGTTGTAATGCTGTTGAGTTTCAGGGTACAACTGGAAAATGGAGAGCCCAGAGTTTTAAGTCTCTTGTGAAGCAGGCTAGTAAGATAGGGAATTAATAGACAGATCTGGAATCTTGCAGAGAGTCCACATGGACATAATAACCCCCACTGTGGTTGCTGGAAGGCCCCCACCCCCAGGATTCTGCTCTCCAGAACAAAGACTTCTTCTGGATGCAAGGAAAAGCCCTTGATGTTCCCTAGGGACTTTATCATTGGGTCCTCACTAAGGGGTTGATGGGTGGGGTGATCAAACAGCAAACAGCTGAAACCCCTCCCCTGCCATTAGCAAAGGGGTGGGTTAGTTAATAGTTCATAAAGCAGACCAGGAAGCCTGAGAGCTTGCGCTCTGCTCTCTTGCCTCTGGGCACGTTCCTGCCCTCTGCAAGGTGATCTCGCCATTTTTCCTCTGCCATGTGGCCATGCAAGTAAACCTGGGGGTTATAATCTGTAATGGGTAATTGTAGCTTGTAAATCGGCCCCCTTTATCCCTTTTCACTCCTTTCTGCTCTACCTGGGACCACAGCTCTGTTATTTTCTCCATTTTTCTTCCCTCCCTACCTGAATAAATTATTGACCTAACTCATCTGGCGTGCTCTTGAAATTTATTTCTGCAGCATAGCCAAGAACCTAGATAAAATCCAGTAACACTTGGACACACACCTATCAATTCAAGTACTAATTATAGGTTCAAATAGAAGGGGCAGAAGAGCCATGTGTAGGAAACCACAATGGATTCCAACTGTCACACTGGGGAGCATAAATTCCAAAGTAGTGCCCAGTGCAGGACACCAAGCTCCTGAGCTGTCTGCCCTGCCTGCAGTGTCTGGATGTCTCCAGAGCCCTCAGGAGCCCTGCTCTTTATTTGAGGGAATATTGACTTTGGCAATGATTTTCACATGCACTTACTTTATCTACCAGGAGATGGCAATCTTTGCAGTCCTGGCAGTTCAAAGCCAGGTCAAAGAGTGTTTGCTGTTCACTTGGACCACTGTGTTTAGAGGTTCCTGCCTGATGGCTAAGAGCCTTGTAACTCAAACTTTCTCAGAGACATCTCTCCAGCCTTTGCTGGAAGCCCCCTTACTTTTCCAGGGCAGGAAATATTTCCACTCCCCTCTGTGTCCTCAACACCATTCCCAGTTAGTAGAGGAGATTGGGAGGGTCGGCTCCTTTAGTCCAGGATCTCTTTTGTCCTGAGCTTGCTCTCAAGGCAAACAATGGCACAGCCACACCTGGCCTGCAAGGGCTTGTGGGACAGAGCAGACCAGATTTGTGGGTCCAAGGTTGTTCATCTTAGGCTGTGTCCCTCTCTCTGCCCTTTAAGGGGTGGTGAGTCCTCCACAGCCAGACCCGTTTAGTAGAGAGGGAGATTGAGAAGGTCACATCTCTTTAGTCCCAGATCTCTTTAGTCCCTAGTTGGCTCCCAAGGCAAAGAATGGTGCAGCCGCACCCAGTCTGGTAAGTTTTTTGGGCCCAACAGTCCAAATTTGCGGGTCAAAAGCTGAGTCAGCCTTAGGCTGTGTCCCTCTCTCTCCCCTTTCCTGGGGAGGTGGACCCCTGGAGCCTCCTTTGTCTGGAGCAGCCCCTGAGGTGTGAGAATTCTAAAGTGTCTTTAGTGAGGGCAGGGTGCCCGCAGGAGCAGCTGCTGGTTTTAACTCCCAGTTTTGCCATCCCGATTCTTTTCCTTGTCCCTGTCTCCTCTGGGTGGTGTCTAGCCTTTGCCTGGTGTCCTAAACTCTAGAAGATTTTTCCAGGCCATTTCAGCCAGTCCTCTAGCTATCCTTCTGGGAGAGAAGAGAGTCCCATGTCTTTCTGGTCCACCATATTCCCAGACATCCTACCGCTATATTTCTTTGTGTCTGCTTTTCTCTCTTGTCTCCACTTTACTCTGTGTACTACTGCAAATGCATTTTCTGCATGTGTATTCTTTTACTCTGTATCTTTCCACTCTGACTTTGAGATATGAGGCTGAGGAAGGAGGTGGGGATTTGAGAGGTGTGGAGAATGTATTCTGATCCCTGGGAGCCTGCAGGCCCCAGAAAGAAGCCAGAGAGACGGTAGAAAACCATGGTGTCTGCAGGTCCCTAGGTCAGAGGAAAGGGAGAGCAGGATGCCAGCTAGGATTCTAGGCCCGCAAATGTCAGGAGTGCTTAGAATGGGACAACGATGAAGGGGGGCAGGTTATTCCAAAAATACTTGTGTTTTCCACAACAGGAGGAGCTGCCTACACCATAATGTACAGGATACAGTGAATGTACATGAATTAACATTAAAATGCCCCTGCTCCTCTCAGAGCTGAGCCACTTGTGAGGTGGACCCAGTGACCAACTCTGTGGTCCTCCTCAACAGGCTCAGGACTGTTCTTGAACAGGACTGTTCTTGAAAATTACACTTTAAAACCCATTTTACAGTGGAACTGGCACTGAACAACTATGTAGGGAAATTACATATATATTTATATTATGGGTGTATGTATATAGGTGTTTGTATTGTATATAAATAAATATTCACATATTTTTGTGTGCCTTGTATGCACAAAGAGAGGGATGAAAATCTGCAACAAAACTACTAGAATTATTGGATGAGTTCAGCAAAGTGGTGGGATACAATGTTAATATGTGAGAGTCAAGAGCATTTCTATACACTACCAATGTGCAATCTGAGGAGAAAATCAGGAAAAAAATTTCATTTATAAAAGCAACTAAAACATCCAAATATTTAGGAAAAAATTTAACCAAGTACATAAAGGACATGTACTCAGAAAACTACAAAACATTACTAAAAGAAACCGAAGAGGACGTAAATAAATGACAGGGCATTCCATGTTCATGGATTGGAAGACTATCATTAAGATATCAATTCTACCCAAACTGATTTACAGATTCACCACAATCCCAATAAAAACCCCAACAGCATTTTTTGCAGAAATAAAAAAATCCATAATCAAATTTATTTGGAAGTGTAGGGGAGGGGGCCCAGATAGCCACAAATGTCTTACAATGTACCAATTTTTGTGAAAAGATGTTTCTCTCTTGGTTGTTCCTCCCAAGGGTATCTTTTTCCCATGTTATGGTAAAATAAAACACAGAGACTTAAAAAGGGAGTGCAGGGGAAGTTTATTGAGCTAAAGTTGCATTAATGCAGGGGCAGCACCAAAAAAGAGGTTTCTGCTCAAAGGGTTGAGCAGGGGGAGCAGTTTATATGGCTGCCTGAGACAAAGGAGAGTTGTAGGGGAATGGTAAGAGATAAAGGGGACACTATTTGTGGTTAGTACCTGTGTTCTGTGAGATACGTGGACACGGGGGCTGTTTGGGCAGGGTGTCCTTGAGGCCAGTTTGTTCATCAGCAAGCAGGATGTGGATGTAGGATTGTAGCCATCTGGGGAAGTCAGCCTTGCAGGTGTCAGCTTGAATCCTTTGTCATGGTTTCTCCTCTCACGCTGTGCCAAGGGGCTTTATCACCCCTGCCAAGGATTGTTGGTATGTCAGTTTACCTCAGTTAGCCTCCATTTCTTCTTTATATGTCCTGGGATAAAATGAAAGTGCAAGCAAATCAAGATAGTTAGTAAAATCATTTACCATTCCATTTTTACACCCGTTATTGCAATGTTCCATCTCATTCAGCAGTAACTTCATGAAAAAAGACCATGGCTTTTAGGCAGTTTGTGGGATTATCCCTTAAGAAATTTATTTGATGCCCAATATAAGACATGATATATAAGCTTGCTTATATTGTGCTAAAAATGAAAGATTTATACAGTGAGTGCAGAGCTAGTTATTGAGCTAAAGTTGTATTAATGCAGAAAAGCATTAAACTCTCTACTCAAAAGTTTGAGTTGTGGGAGCAGCTTACGTGGCTGCTCAAGAAAAAGGGAAGGTGTGGGGGAATGGGGAGAGATAAGGGGACATGATTTGCTCTTACTATGTGCTGTCCATGCTTTCCATGCTTTCCGTCCATTACAAGGCTGTGGGGCTCTTTGAACAGGGTGTCCTTGGGGCCCAGTTTGATAATCACCCAGCAGGATACTGAAGTAAGGTCGAGGCTCTCTGGTGAAGATTAGCAGGCCTTGCTGGTGTCAACTTGACTGTTACATTTCTTCTCCTCATGCTGGGGCTGGGGGTTTTGTCAGCACTGAAAGGATTATTGGTAGGTCTGCTCACTTGAGTTAATCTGTTTCTTCTTTATAACTCCCTGGATAAAATGGAAGCTCAAGCAAATCTAGATGGTTAGTAAAATCATTTATCTTTCCAATTTCACAATTATAAGTTTACATCATCCCTTAACACTAAACCATCCAAACTGAATTTTATAGGTACAGAGAGAATATGGGCAGCAGAGAGAGCCAGGCTGGCTTATAAGGGGATGAAAAGGCTTCCCCCATGAATGTCTTACCCAACCCCTACTCTGGACAATATTTCCTATACTTGGGTTTGCTGAAAATTACAATAGGTATTTACTCAGATGCAGAACCCTCAAGCACTTGCCCCCACAATCCACACTGGCCACAGCTCTCCAGTGCCACAAATGAGCTGTCAGAATAGTTCCTCTGATACTAAGACCCTAGCATTACTGATTTTGGGACAGAATGAGTAATAGATGTACAAAATATTACATTGAAATTAAAAGAAAAAGAGGTGGTCATGTCTAAGAATTATCCCAATAGATTAAACAGAATACCCAGGGACTGGATGTCTTGCCTGAATCCCATTGCCGTTTGGAGGTCAGGGTGTTCGATGATGCATAGCCCTAGATTACTTATTGGACTCCAAAAGAAGGGCCTATGGCATCACTAACACATCTTGCTTCATGTGGGAAGAGAACAATGATCACGTTATCTTGATCTTGTTCCACAGGGACCATGGTGCCACTGTATTGACTAAAAGATTTGAGCAAGTCAAAATTTTCATCTTTTAAAATTATGTTCTCCTGGCTTTCCCCCTACTAAAGGGACATTTTGAGAAAGTACAGGGCCTATATACAGGAAACTACAAAACAATGCTAAAAGAAATCAGTGAAGACCTAAAGGAATGGAGAGACATTTTGTGATCATGGATAGGAAGAAAATATCATGAAGATGTCAATCCTACCCAAAATGATTTATAGATTCAGTGAAACACCAATCAAAATTCCAACTGCCTATGTTACAGAAAGAAAAGGCAATTACTCAAATTCATTTCATAGGGGAAGTGCACCCGGATAGCCGAAAGCATCCTGAAAAAGAAGAGCAACATGGGAGGCATTTCACTGCTGAGTCTGAAACATATTAGAAAGGTAGAGTGGTCAAAACACCATGGTACTGGCATAAAGATAGAAATATATATCAGTGGAATAGAATTGAGGGTACAGAAATAAACCTCATCTCTATGGTCAACTGGTTCTTTTTTTTTTTTTCTTTTCTCCTCCCCCTCCCCCCTGCTGTTTTTGCTGTCTGTGTCCATTTGCTGTGTGATCTTCTGTATCTGTGTCTCCTTTTGTCTTCTCTTCTCATCTTTCTCTTCTATGATTCACTAGGATTCGATTCTGGGGACCCCTGATGTGGAGAGAGGTTCCCTGTCAATTGCGCCACCTCACTTCCTGGTCTTTGCTGCACTTCACATTGACTCTCCCCTTCCTCTCTTCTGCTGTGTTGTCACCTTGCTGTGTGACTCACTTGTGTGGGCACTGGTTCACCACATGGGCGCTCAGCTCACCACACAGGGACTGGCTCAGTACACGGGCACTCATGCAGGCACTCACACAGACACTTGGCTCACTGTGTGGGCAATGGTCACTGCATGGGCACTGGCTCACCACATGGGCACTCACATGGGCACTTGGCTCACCATGGGGGCACTCAGCTCACCACGTGGGCACTTGGCTCACTATTCAGGCACTTGTGTGGGCACTCAGCTCACAATGTGGGCACTCAGCTCACTGTGCAGGTACTCACATAGACACTCACTGTGAGGCACTCAGCTCACCAGGAGGGCACTTGGCTCACCATGTGGGCACTCGGCTCACCACGTGGCCACTGGCTTGCCATGAACACATGCGTTCTTTTCTTTTTCACCAGAAGGCCCAGGAATCAAACCCAGGTCCTCCCATATGGTAGGCAGAGGCCTTATCACTTGAGCCACATGTTCTTCCCATGGTCAAATGATTCTTGACAAACCTACCAAGTTCATGTTCATGGGGTAAAACAATTTTTCCAACAAATGGTGCTGAGAGAACTGGATATATATAACCAAAAAAATGAAAAAGGGCCCCTATCTCACTCACTATGCAAGAATCAACTCAAAATTGGTCAAAGACCCAAATAGATAAGCCAGGACCATAAAACTACTAGAAGAAAATGCAGGGAAACACCTTAAAGATCTTGTGGTAGGTTGCGGTTTCTTGGACCTTACACCCAAAACGCAAGCAACAGAAGAAAAACAGATAAATGAGGCCTCCTCAAAATTAAACACTTTTGCACCTTACGAGACTTTGTCAAAAGAGTGAAAAGGCAGCTGACTCAGTGGGAGGAAATATTTGGAAATTACATGTCTAATACAGGTTCAATAGCCATGATATTTAAAGTGATGTCACAACTCAACAATAAAAAGACAAATGATTAAAAGATGGGCAAAAGATCTGAATAGACATTTGCCCAAAGAAGAAACACAAATGACAAAACAAAGAAAAAGAAAAAAGTTCAATATTATTAATGATTAGGAAACTGCCAATCAAAGCTATAATGAGATATCAGTTCACACCTATTGGATTGGCCAGTACTAAAAAGACAGACAACTACATGAATTGGAGAGGGTGTGAGAGGTAGGGACACTTATTCACTGTTGGTGGGAATGCAGAGTGGCCCAGCCCCTGTGGTGGACTGTTTGGCAATTCCTAAAGAAGTGGAATATAGATTTGCCATGTGAGCCTGCACTACAACTACTGAGTATATGCTGAAAAGCCCTTAGAGCAGTGAAACAGAGAGACACACCAATGTTCATAGCAGCATTATTCATTATGCCCCTCATCCTTCAATGCTTCTGCCAGTTTCCCTCACTACTCAGATACCCGCTTCTCAGAGCTTGCCTGTCATCCACTTCATGAGCCCCCTTTTCTCCCAAAAATTCACTCCCCAGCTTCCCTACTTATGCTTCTCTATCACCCTTAAGGTTTCCTAAATTATGAGCTCCACAGTGACAAGGATTTTCCTATCATCACTGATCCAGCCCCACAACAACCCCAGGTTTCTCTATTTTGGGGAGAAATAGAGAAAACTATTGGTTCATTTATGTCATGTGGATGCCTCAAATGCTGAGTGTCACTTGCTGCTTTCTTCAGTAGTCATTATAAGCCTCCAGTTTTTGCTCACTGTCTCCCATAGCATGGCTATACATGACTAGAATTATCACCTTAGGGATGCCAGCTGTTTCTCTGGGAAAGGAGATCCATGCTGCTCCCTCAGCGTTCCTTTGAGGTGTGTCATTTAAATGGAAAGCAGGAGTGAGAGATAGTTTGGGATGGGGAGTGGAGATTTTTTGATATTGTCCAAGAGGGCTTTCTTCCTGCTCAGAGACTCATACTGCAGCACTCTCACATGGGAATAAAAACCTCTCCAAGTGAAGATATCACTTTTAAATTTTTATTCTTTATTCTTTTCAAATATACTATTATATAATGTTCTTTGTAAGTATATTGTATATCTTCTTCCCAAAGAAGAAAATGCTTTTATTTTTATTTTACATCTATTAAAAAATTAAGTAAAATTTACATTTACTTATAACTTAGATTTTTTGTTAAATACTCTTGTAAGTTTATATTGTTAAAAGAGTCATTACTGAACTACATATATGTTCAACTTATGTATGTAGTAGATATTATGTAGATGAGAAAAATAAAGTTTTTTTACTCATAAGATCAACACAAAAATTATAATGTAAATATATGAACAGATTAATAAAGAAATAAATGAACATACATAACATATACAGAAGTCTCTTAAGCAGTCTCTTGTATATTAACAATCTCATCAGTAGAGTAGCTTCTCTCATGTTGAGTTTCTGTCAAGAGAAAGTCCCATATTTCCTGTACCCCTCAAGCCCAAACTCTGCATGACTGAAGGAGGAATTGACTGTGGAAGAAATCACTTGTGTGTCTAGGAGGTAAATAGAGAAACTCCAGTCCATGGAGGAAGTTCCATTGATCCACTGCCCTCAAAAACTCTCCGATGGAAGAATTGGAGAGCGTCATTCCTGCCTGGTGGCTCTGCAGGCCTGAGGGGGGCAGAAGCTCAGTGCTGCTTGAAGACCGACCCAGGCCCACTGCTGGAGGAGGGAGCATCAGGGAAGGGAAGGGATCCCAAACACACTGAGTATGGAAAAGCTCCTGGTGCTCTGGTGGTCCTCAGGACATCTTCTTGTGCCTTCAGTGTTTTCAGCAACTTCTTCATCTCTTCTTCTTGTTTGGAACATCTGAATCTCTCTTCCTGTAGTTCTTGGACTACTGAAGTTAATTCCTCTATCAACATCGCTGTTGTTCCCTTAGCCTTTCTGTAGGTGTGAATGAGGCTGGGCATTTTTAAAATCACTTTCTGTAGCTTAGCTTCCTCTAAATATGACGTAGTCTCTGCATACCTCCTGTTAGCAGCACTCATCTTATCAAGAAGTTGACATTTCTTGACCATCAGTGTAGCTAGTGTGTCCGCAAGCTGTTTTTCATGTTTTATAAAAAGTCGGCTTCTAACAGACTGCTCAAGTCTGAACAGGAGGAGACACACCAGAAGGCTGAAGAAGGATTGAAATGCCCCCGAGTCCTCCAGGAGGCTGTGGAATGTGAGGTATGGAGTAGTGCCATTGTGCTCCATCACCACCTCTCAAAGCTTCCCTAGGATCATCCAAAAGACAAGCTCCACAGAGCCTACAGGCCCTCCGTGGCACTGATGCCACCACAGGACTCTGCCCAGTAACCCTGTATCCACAACTAACCCCAGAGAACTCCCCAACATTCTGCCTGGAACCCACAAGCAACTGACAGCCCAACTGCTCATCAGTGAGTGGCCAGTGGGGGAAAGATACTGAAAATAAAATGTGCTTATCTCTATCATATTATTTTTAAGTATATTTTCTATTATCTTTCTTTTTTAAAAAGATACATAGATCACACACAATGTTACACTGAAAAAAATAAGAGGATGACACTTAACCTCTTAGAGAACTGACATTACATACATGTTAAATCAGATTTATCTTCACTTATTTTTAAAAATGAAATACAGCTTCTCACAATTTCTAAGTTATAAAGAAAATATTGAAAACAATATGGGAAACAAAGTTTAAAAACAAAGACATGCTGTTTCCCTATAAGTGGAAATGTTGAGTAAAACATTGCCCCTCTGTGACTCATCTCAAAGAAAGACTTCTACTCAGAGGCAAGCACTTCTGATCAAGGAGTAAATTTCCCACTGCCTCTGCAGGCCCAGATCTTCAAGTGTTTCTGGTCTCAATTGCAAAGTGAAGGAAAATGTCTGCAAAACTTCTACAATCTAAAATTCAGAACATGGCTAATTAAAATCAAACTTCTGTACCAGTTTAAATATATTATCTTCAGCTTCTGCTTTTTCCTTTTCTTAAGAGGATCAATTTTAAAAATTATCTTTTTTTAAAGATACATAAATCACACAATATGTTGCCAGAAAAATATGAGGTTTCCATATATCCCAATCCCCACATTCCCCACTCCTCCCACATCAGCAACTTCTTTCATTAGTGTGGTACATTGATTACATTTGATGAATACATTTTAGAGCACTGCTACACAGCATAGATTTACATTGTACTGTACCGTCTCGCCCAGTCCATTCAGGCAATAAGTAATGTCCTGCATCTGTTCCTGCATTATCATTCAGAACAACTCCAGTCCCAGAACTAACCCCATACCACACTCTATTTCCATCTCCCTGCCTTCAGCAACTCCCATGGTCACTGTCTCCACATCAGTGATTTAATTTCTTGCATTGCTAGAGTCACAATAATTCTATAGTTGAATACCAGTAAGTCCACTCTAATCCAAATTTAATTCTTCCATCCTGAGAACCTAGGGATGGCAATGCCCACTCCATCTCTAAATTGAGAGGGGACTTAATCCCACATGGCCGGTGGATGGGATTTTCCTGCTTGCACTTGGTATGGTGGTTGACCATCCTCACCTCCTTGTTAGCTGACCTGGGTATATCCAACAAACTGTTTTGCAACTCTGCTGAGGCTTAGGGCCCAGGTGGCAAAGGGAAATCCAGAGATTCAAGTCTCCTGGGCATATACCATCTCCAGTGCCAACCACAGGTTCAGTAAAAGTAACAGAAGACGCATGTATAGAGAAGTCACGTCTGAGTCCAACTCCATCACACGCAGGAGCACAAATTCCAAAGTAGGGCACACTGGCAAGGCACTGAACTCCAGAGCCATCAGCCATGACTGTAGGATGTGGGTGTCTCCAAAGCCTTTAGGAGCACCACTATTTGGAGTTATATCTACTTTGGCTTTCTCTGAGATCCTGTGAGATGTGCATAAGGGTAAGCCCTCTGATGACCTCCTGACTCTTAGCCACATAAATTCATCTGTCTTTACCATTCCCCCTTTTATTCAAGGTCTTTTTTCCAGTTGCATCATCAGCTGGTGCTTGGTAGTAATCCCTAGGGAGGCTCATCTCCTGGAGTCATGTCCCATGCTGGGGGGAAGGTAATGCATTTGTATGCTGAGTTTGGCTTAGAGAGTGGCCACATTTGAGCAACATGGAGGTTCTCAGAAGGTAACTCTTAGGCACCCTGCAGCTCTAGGCCAAGTTGAAATTTCAAGTGCACAGACACATAAGCATACTTATTAGTATCGAAAGCCCATCTTTGGATCATCCTTCTTCACTGATCTTTGCCCTTCCACTTGGAGGATTGTTCCTGTGCCATTGGGGAATGCAACAGAGCTCCCCAGGATGGAAACTCAGCACTCCCTCAGTTGTTGTGTGAAACTACCCATTACGTCAATACCCAACAAACATCCGAACATGTCTATATACCTATATGCATGTCCTGGAGAACTTGAATCTCTGGACTGGCCATGTTCCAGCTGGGCTCTGAGCCTCAGCAGTGTTGAAACTCCTACTCTTTGGTTTGCTGGGCTTACCCAGGTCAGCTAACAGGGAGGTGAAGATGCTCAACCACCACCACAGGGAACCAAGAGTGCCTACAACTCCAAACAGGAGAATCACATTCATCAAGCATGCAGTATGTTTTAACATCAGGTAGTGTGATTCCTATGATTTCATTTTCCCTTTCAATATGTCTTTGGCTATTTGGGGAACCTTTCCCTTCAAAGAAATTTCATACTTACTCTTTCCAGTTCATTTAAAAAATGCTGTGATTTTATTGGGATAGCATTAAAATATGTAGGTCAGTTTGTGTAGGATAGACATCTTAATGATATTTAGTCTTCCTATCCATGAATAGGGAGTATTCTTCCATTTACTTAAGCCTTCTTTAATTTCCTTTAACAGTTTGGTGTAGTTTTCTGTGTATAAGTCTTTTACATCTTTAGTTAAATTTATTCCTAGGTGTTTGGTTTTTTATTTACTATTGTAAATGTTTTTTTCTCCTTGAATTCCTCCTCAGCTTGTGGACATTATTGGTGTACAGAAGTGCTCCCAATTTTTGTGCATTGATCTTATAACCTGCGACTTTACTGAACACATTTATAAGTTCTAAAAGCTTTGTTGTAAATTTCTCAGGGCTTTCTATGTATAGGATCATGTCATCTGCAAATAATGAAATTTTGACTTCTTTCTTTCCAAATTGGATGCCTTTTATATCTGTTTCTTGCCTCAGTGCTCGAGCAAGTACTTCTAACACAATGTTAAACAGAAGGGGTGATAGTGGGCCTCCTTGTCTTGTTCCTGATCTTAGAGGGAAAGTTTTAGGATTTCACCATTGTATGTGATGCTAGCAGTGGGTTTTTCATATATGCCCTTTATCACGTTCAGAAAGTTTCCTTGTATTCCTACCTTTTGAAGAGTTTTTATCAGGAAAGGGTGCTGTATTTTCTCAAATGCTTTTTCTGCATGTATAGATATGATCATGTGATTTTTTTTTTCTTTCGATCTGTGTATGTAGTGTATTATATTGATTTGTTTTCTTATGTTGAACCATCCTTGCATACCAGGGATGAAACCCACTTGGTCATGGTGTATCTATATGTCATTTTATGTGTTGTTGAATACAATTAGCAAATATTTTGTTGAGGATTTAGCATCTAGGGTCATTAGAGAGATTAGACTGTAATGTTCTTTTCTTGTGGTGTCTTTGTTTGGCTTTGGTATCAGGGTAATGTTGGCATCATAGAATCAGTTAGGCAATGTTCCTTCTACTTCAATTTTTTGGAAGAGTTTAAGCAAGTTTGGGTTAATTCTTTCCAGACTGTTTGGTAGAATTCACCTGTGAAGTCATCTCGCCCTGGGGTCTTCTTGGTGGGAGGTTTTTAATGACTGATTCTATCTCTTTATTTGTGATTGGTTAGTTGAGATCATCAATTTCTTCTTTGGTCAATGTAGGCTGCTTATATGTTTCTAGGAATTTGTCTACTTCCTCCAAATTGTCCTTGTTGGCATATAGTTTTTCAAAGTATCCTCTTAGGATACTCTTTATTTCTGTGAGGTCAGTGGTGATATCCCCTTTCTCATTTCTTATTTTCTGTGTTTACATCTTCTCTCTTTTTTCCTTTGTTAGTCTAGCTAAAGATTTGTCAAATTTATTGATCTTCTCAAAGAACTACCTCTTTGTTTTATTTTTTCTAGAGCTTTCTTTTTTAGTTCATTTAGTTCTGCTCTGATCTTTGTTATTTCTTTCTTTCTTCTTCCTTTCGGGTTAGTTTGTTATGTTTTTTTTTCCACTAATTCCTCCAACTGTGAATTTAGGTCTTTCATTTAACTCTTTCTCCTTTTTTGATATATGAATTTATGGCTAGAATTTCCCACTAGGTACATCTTTTACTGCATCCCATAAATTTTGATATGTTATGTTGTCATTTTCATTATTTGTAAGGTAGTTACTGATTTCTTTAGAGATTTCCTCCTTGGCTCACTGTATATCTAAGAGTGTGTTGCTTAACTTCCATATCTTTGTGCATGATCTGGCTCTCTGGTCCTTGCAGATTTCCAGGTTCATTCCATTGTGGTCAGAGAAGTTGTTTTGTATGATTTCAGGTTGTCTGAATTCATTGAGACATTCTCTGTGGCCAACAAGTTGTCTGAGTTGGAGAATGATCCATGTGTTCTTGAGAAGAATGTACTTGGGTATAGTGTTCTGTATATATCTATTAGGTCCAGATCCTCTAATATATTATTCAAAGTCTTTGTTTCTTGATTGATTCTCTGTTAATATGTTCTGTCTAATGGTGATAATGGTGTATAAAAGTCCCCCATTATAATTTTACAGGCATGTATTCCTCTCCTTAGTTTTTCCAGTGTTTGTCTCATGTATTTTGAGGCACCCTGGTTAGGTGCATAAATGTTTATGATTGTTCTTTCTTCTTGAAAGATTATCCCTTTTACTAATATACAGTGTCCATCTTTGTCTCTCATAATCATTTTGCCTTTGAAGTCTATTTTGTCCAATATTAGTATAGCTACTCCTGCCCTTTTTTGTTATTATTTGCTTGTGAGATTGTTTTCCAGCCATTCACTTTCAACCTCCTTGAATCCTTGAGTCTAAGGAGGGATTCTTGTAGACAGCAATATGGATGGCTATATTTCCTTATCCATTTTGCAAATCTGTGTCTATTGACAGGTGAGTTTAATCCAGTAACATTTAATGTTATTACTCTCAAGGAATTACTTACATTAGCCATATTTTCTTTGGATTTATGTCATATGTTCTTTTTATTTCTCTTTTTGTCTTTTTAGTTGTTCTTACACTCTCTTCCAACCCTGTCTCTACTATTTTTTTTCTTTTAACCTGTAGATATCCTTTCAATATTTCTTGAAGGGCAGCTTCTTATTGGCATGCTCTCTTAGCTTCTGCTTATCTGTGAACACTTTGAACTCTCCATCATTTTTGAATGCTGGCTTTGCTGGATAGAGTATTCTTGGCTGGAAATTTTTTTCTGTTTGTACCTTGACTATGTCATACCACTGCCTTCTTGCCTCCATGGTGTCAGATGAGAAATCAGCACTTAATCTTATTGAGCTAACCTTTTTTTTTTTAATAATGAGTTTTTTTATTTACTTTGTAATAATATTACATTAAAAAATATATATATATGAGGTCCCATTGAACCCTACCTCCCCCACCCCACCTATCCCCCCCCCTCAGCAACACTCCCTCCCATCATCATGACACAGCTATTGCATTTGGCAAGTATATCTCTGGGCACCCCCGCACCCCATGGTCAATGGTTCACACCATGGCCCACACTCTCCCCCATTCCATCCAGTGGGCCCTGTGAGGATTTACAATGTTCGGTGATTGCCCCTGAAGCACCATCCAGGGCAGCTCCATGTCCCAAAGATGCCTCCACCTCTCATCTCTTCCTGCCTTTCCCCATACCCATCAGCCATCATGTCCACTTTTCTCAATCCAATGCCACCTTTTCTATGTGGACATTGGATTGGTTGTGTCCATTGCACCTCTATGTCAAGAGGAGGCTCAGATTCCGCCTGGATGCTGGATGCAATCCTCCCACTTTCAGTTGTAATCACTCTAGGCTCCATGGTGTGGTGGTTGTCCTTCTTCAACTCCATCTTAGCTGAGTGTGGTGAGCCAAATAAGTCAGATTGTAGGTGCTGGAGTCTGTTGAGGCTCAGGACCTGGCTATCACATTGTCAGTCCAGAGATTCAAATCCCCTAAATATATCTTAAACCCCGACACTAACTGCACGTCCAGCACATTAGCATGAAAGTCTTATGAAGAGAGATCCCATCTGAGTCCAGATTCGTCACACATAAACACCAGTTCCAAAGAGGGGCCATCTGACCTGGTAGTTAACCCCATCGGCCATGACCATAACTCCCATGGGTCTCTTTAGCCCTCGAAGGAAATGATATCTGGGGGTTTGTGATGGTTCTCTTTTCTCTTGTGGATGTCAGTATTTTCTCTTTTTCTTGAGTATTGTATAATTTGACAAGTATATGTCTTGAAGTAGGCCTGTTGGGATTTATAATGTTTGGGGTGTGCTGCATTTCCTGGACAGGTACATCCATCTCCCTCAATATTTTGGGAGGTTTTCACCGATTGTCTCCTCCAACACCCCTTATGTACCCTTTTCCTTTTCTTCTTCTGGGATGCCTATAATGCGTATGTTTGAGTGTTATGTGCTGTCATTCAAATCCCTAAATCCCTGCTGGATTTTTTCTATCTTTTTATCTATCAATTCTGGTATCTGTTTGATTTCAGATTTACTGTCTTCCACATCACTAATTCTTTCCTCTGCCTCTTCAAATCTATTGTCTGCTGAGAGTGTATTTTTGATTCCTTGAATTGTGCCATTCATCGCCATCATATCTGTTCTCTTTTGTGTATGTTCAGAGTTTCTTTAGTATGCTCTCCAAGTGATTTCTTAATATCCTTAATCTCTTCCTTCACTTCATTAATTTGGTCCATGATATTTGTTTGGTCAGCTTTGATTAGTTGTTCAATGTTCTGCTCCTCTTCCTGGTTTTTAGTTTGCTCATTGGACTGGGCCATGTCTTCCTAATTATTGGTTATGTTTTGTAATTTTTTGCTGCTGTCTGGTCATCATTTTATCTTGATGGGGTTGTTCAGTTGATTAGCTTTTCACCCTAGTCTTGGGTTTCAATTAGTTGCTATTTTTGTGTCTTTGTTAAGTTTCTCTTTGACACTTTATTGTTCTTTTTCTATTTCCTTATTGTTGTCTAAATTCTCTCAAAGGACACAGATTAGGGCCAGGGAAAGTAAAAGAGGTAAGAAAGGAGAATGTATAATGGTAATATTGATAATAAAATTTAGCAGAATAACCATATAAAACCTAGGAGACTTAGTAGTAAACTCATGTAAGCATGTAGAGTTATAGGAATTAAAAGTGGAGTACCTATAATGTAATGGGAATATGAATATGGAGAAGAATATAGTATAAATTATAAAGCCACCATGATGAGGAGAGAGGGGAAAAGAAAAGAAAGGGCAAAAACAGAAAGTCCTTTTTCTGAACTCTGGGAGCCTGCAAAGCCCCCTAAAAGAAGCCAGAGAGATGGTGGAGAACCATGGTGTCTGCAGGTCCCCAGGCCAGAGGAAAGGGAGAGTAGGATGCCAGCTAGGATTCCAGACCCACAAATGTCTGGGGTTTTTAAAGAATGGGACAGAAATAAAGAAGGGCAGGTTATTCCAAATATACTTGTGTATTCCACAACAGGAGTAGCTGCCTACACCATAATATACAGGGTACAGGGAATGTACATGAATGAGCATTAAAATGCCACTGCTCCTCTCAGAGCTGAGCCACTTGTGAGTTTGACCTAGTGACCAACTCTGTGGTCCTCCTCAAAGTATGAAGGCCCAGGACTGTTCTTGATAATTACACTTTAAAACCCATTCTACAGAGTATTAGGTAGAAATGACACTAAACAACTATGTGGGGAAAGTACATATATATCTATATTATGTACATGTATATCTGAGTGTATATAGGTGTTTGTATTGTATATAAATAAATAAAAGTATATACATATATATGTGTGCCTTGTATGCACAAAGAGAGGGATAAAAATCCACAAAAAAGCTACTATAATTGGGAAGTAGATTTGACTCAGCTGATAGTGCATCTGCTGACCACATGGGAGGTCCAGGGTTCAAACCCAGGGCCTCCTGACCTGAAGAACTGGCCCACCTGCAGTGCTGATGCATGTAAGGAGTGCTGTGCCATGCAGGGCTGTCCCCCATGTAGGGTAGCCCCATGCAGAAGGAGTGCACCCTGTAAGGAGAGCCGCCCCATGAGAAAAAAGTGCAGCCTGCCCAGGAATGGCACCACACACACGGAGAGCTGACACAGCAAGATAATGCGACAAAAAGAGACACAGATTCCCAGTGCCACTGGCAAGAATGCAAGCAGACACAGAAGAACACACAGGTAATTGACAGAGAGAGCAGGCAACGGGGGGAGGGGGAAGGGGAGAGAAAAAAAGCTACTATAATTAATAGACAAGTTATCAAAGTGGTGGTATACAAGATTAATATGTGAAGATCAATAGCATTTCTACACACTACTTACGTGCTATCTGAGGAGAAAACCAGAAAAAAAAATTTCATTTATTAAAGCAACTAAAACAATCAAATATTTAGGAATAAACTTAACCAAGTACTCAGAAAACTACAAAACATTACTAAAAGAACCCAAATAAGAATTAAATAAATCGCAGGGCATTCGGTATTCATGGCTTGGAAGACTAAATATCATTAGGGTGTCAATTTTACCCAAACTGATTTACGGATTCAACACAATCCCAATAAGAATCCCAACACCCCTTTTGAGGAAATAAAAAAGCCAATAAATGAATTTATTTGGAAGGGCAAGTGGTCCAGAATACACAAAAATGTCTTACAATGGACCAGTTTTTATTGATCTTTTTCTCCTGGTTGTTCCTCCCAAGAATATCCTTTAACCATTATTGCAATGTTCCACCTCACTCATTAGTAACTTCCTGGAAAAAGACCATGGCTTTAGGCATTTTGTGGAATTACCCCATAAGAAATTTATTTGACCAAGGTGCCAGATACAAGACATATATGTAAACTTGCTTGATTATGTTGTGCTGAAAAAAAAAAACAAGTTCATAAAGGGAATGCAGAGCTAGTTATTGTATTAATGCAGGAGCAGCACCACGAGGTTTCTGCTCAAAAGTTTGAGTTGTGGGAGCAGCTTATATGTCTGCTTGAGAAAAAGCGAAGGGATGGGGGGATGGGGAGAAATAAGAGGGCATGTTTACCTTGTATGTGCTGTCCATGCTTTCCATGCTCCCTGTACATTACAAGACTGTGGGGCTCTTTGAACGGGGTGTCCTTGGGGCCGTGTGATAATCAGCAAGCAGGATACTGAAGTAAGATTGTGGCCCTCTGATGAAGATCAGCAGGCCTTGCTGGTGTCAGCTTGACTTCTCAGGCTAGGGCTGGGGATTTTATCAGTACTGCAAAGGATTGTTGGTATGCCAGCTCACTTCAGTTAACCTCCATTTCTTCTTTATAACTCCCTGGATAAAATGGAAGCTCAATAAATAAAGATGGTTAGTAAAATCATTAATCGTGCCAATTTCACAATTATAAATTTATAGCATTGCTTTAACACTACCTGAAATTTCATTAAACCATTCAAACTGAATTTCATAGGTACATGGACATTATTGGCAGCAGAGGGAGCCAGGCTGGTTTGTAAGGGAATAAAAAGGCTTGCCCCAGAAAACTCTTACTCAGGTTCTACCCTAGAGAGTATTTCCTATACTTGGGTTTGGTGAAAATTGCAATACAACAGACATATACTAAGATGTGTTACCCTCAAGCACTTGCCCCCCAAATCCACACGAGTCAAAACTCTCCAGTACCACAAATGAGCTGTCATAATAGTCCCTCTGATACTAAGACCCTAGCATCACTGATCTTGGGGACAAGATGAGTAATAGATGTATGGAATATTACATAGAATTTAAAAGAAAAACTGGTGGCCATGTCTAAGAATTATCCCAATAAATTAAAAAGATGTCTTCCCTGATTCCCCTTGCTGTTTAGAGGCCAGGGTGTTAGAGGATGCATAGCCCTAGATTATTATTGGACTCTGAAGAAGGGTCTGTGGCTTCACTAACACATCCTGCTTCATGTGGGGAGACAGCACTGATCAAGTTCATCTTGGTCTGGATCAGCAGGGACCATGGTTCCATTCTGCTGACTAAACAGAGAGAGAAAATCAAAGTTTTCAGCTGTTTAAATTTTATTTTCCTGTCTTTTCCCATCCTAAAGGGGAAGACTGGCTGTGAATAGGATTGGGAATCCTACTTTTATTTTTTCCATCCTTGCCCCCCAAAATCCTAGTTTTATCCTGGATTCTTGGTTGGTAGAATGCTTTACACTTCACTGGCTCCAAACTCAGGAAATTACAAAATAAGTACAACCTTGATCACAATACAACAGGGAACCAAGGGATGCACAGTTGTATAAATGGACAGAGAGGTCCCCGTGGATCCTGTGGTTTTACTTTTTCACAGCAGAGAAAGACCATTGGCACAACGAGCCAGAACAGTGTGAGAAACCTTCCCTCCCAGAGACAATAGAGTTGTGATTTCAGAAGAAAGTGCATTTCCCTACTGACCTGTGGCTGCATTGTCAAGAACTCAGGTGCCAGCTCTCTTACTTGGGTTTCACTGAGTTTGTTAATCCACTAGGCAGCAAAATATGAAGATGGAAAACTAAGCCATGAAGCCTCCTCTGATCCTCTCTTCATTCTACTTCCTGCCCTGCTGTTCCTCCTTCACAATCAAACTGAAGTCCAGTTCCCATTCCTCATTTCCTCCTGTCTTTCTTGTACAAAATTCACCACTTTTACCCATAAATAAATCTTTTAACATCATTAATGAGCTCCCCATAAATATATTCAATGAGTGTGTTTGCTTTTATATGGAACTAAGAAGAATTGGACCTTGACTTCCTCTGACGAACTTCTTCCAAGAATTCTCTGACATCTCAGTATTCAAGTTATTCTGATCACTTTTTCCCAAATTCTCCTAAAGGTACTTCTTAAATATATTTTTGAAACATCTCAATAATCTGTTTAAGCTTGTGACAGTTTAAAGGTTTTATGTGAGTCGCATAAAAGATTATGTTCTTGGAACTAATCCATTCCTGTGGGTGCAGAACCCTGTGATTGGACTGGATTCACTGGGGGATCTTTGGTTTTTTTTTTTTAAGATTTATTTATTTATTTCCTCTTCCCTCCCACCACAGTTGTCTGCTTTCTGTGTCCATTTGCTGTGTGTTCTTCTGTGATTGCTGGTATTCTCATCAGCACACTGGGAATCTGTGTCTCTTTTTTTGTTCCGTAATCTTGCAGCATTGGCTTTCTGTGTGTGTGGTACCACTCCTGGGCAGGTTGCACTTTTTTTCGCATGGGGCAGCTCTCCATGCAAGGCACACTCCTTGTGGAAGTGGGCTCCTACTATGCGGGGGACACTCCTGTGTTGCATGGCACTCCTTGCATACATCAGCACTGCGCATGGGCCAGCTCGCCACATGGGTGAGGAGGCCCTGGGTTTTAACTGTGGACATCCCATGTGGTAGGTGGATGCTCTATCTGTTGAGCTAAATCCACTTCTTACTGGGGGGTCTTTGACTGGAGTTCTTCAGTGAGGCTTAAACAGGATGCATCTAGGCCCTCTTGCTGGACTCTTATAAATGGGAGAAGCATGTAGAGGCACACAGAGAAAACATCTTCCATTTACTCTGTCATGTGAGAGAGGACTCCAGGATTGCCTACAGCCCAGAAAGACAGAGAAACCACAAGAGTCTGAGAGAGAGGCTGAGGCTGGACTCAGTAGAGCAGCCTAGAGTGAAGAGCTGTAGCCCAGCAGAGATGACTCGTATGCCCGATTGTCCCTAGCTGAGCTGGGGAGAACCTGAGCCTAGAGGAGAAAGCAGAGTCCAGTGGCCTTTAGCCCTGACATGTGGCAGGAGTCTTGGATCTCCTAGCAGCCAACTTTTTGAGAGATGGCATCTCTGATGATGACTTGATCTGGACATTTTCACAGCATTGGAACTGTATGATTTTACCCTAATAAATTCCCATTATAAATGCCAAATCATTTCTGGTATTTTTGCATTGGCACCCATTAGCACACTAAAACAACACTTCCTATGCCTTCTTTTTTTTTTTTTATTTTTATTTTTTTTATTGACTTTGTAATAATATTACATTAAAAATATATATGTGAGGTCCCATTCAACCCCACCCCCCCACCCCACCTCTCCCCCCCCCCCCCCCCCCCAGCAACACTCGTTCCCATCATCATGACACATCCATTGGATTTGGTAAGTACATCTTTGGGCACCTCTGCACCTCATAGTCAATGGTCCACATCATGGCCCATACTCTCCTCCATTCCATCCAGTGGGCCCTGTGAGGATTTACAATGTCCGGTGATTGCCTCTGAAGCACCATCCAGGGCAGCTCCATGTCCCAAAGCCTCCACCTCTCATCTCTTCCTGCCTTTCCCCATACCCATCAGCCACCATGTCCACTTTTCCCAATCCAATGCCACCTCTTCTATGTGGACATTGGATTGGTTGTGTCCATTGCACCTCTATGTCAAGAGGAGGCTCAGATTCCACATGGATGCTGGATGCAATCCTCCCACTTTCAGTTGTAATCACTCTAGGCTCCATGGTGTGGTGGTTGTCCTTCTTCAACTCCATCTTAGCTGAGTGTGGTAAGTCCAATAAATCATATTGTAGGTGCTGGAGTCTGTTGAGGCTCAGGACCTGGCTATCACATTGTCAGTCCAGAGATTCAAATCCCCTAAATATATCTTAAACCCCAACGTTAACTGCACCTCCAGCACATTAGCATGAAAGTCTTATGAAGGAAGATCCCATCTGAGTCCAGATTCATCACACATAAACACCAGTTCCAAAAAGGGGCCATCTGACCTGGTAGTTAACCCCATCGGCCATGACCATAACTCCCATGGGTCTCTTTAGCCCTCGAAGGAACCGATATCTGGGGGTTGTATCTGCTTTATCTGTCTCTCTGACTCTGCTCAGTTGTGCATGAGGGCAATCCTTCTGCCAGCCTCCAGACTCTTTTTTAGAAACTCGTAGCCATATAAACTCATTTCTCTTTTCCATTTCCCCCTTACTTTAGTTCAAACAGCATTTTAAAGTCATGTTATTTTATGTAGACAGGGATATTCTGCTGATCCACATTGAACCTTCCGTATAAGGTCATTTTCCAGTTGCATCATCAGTTGGTAGTTGATAGTGGTCCCTCGGTGCCAGGGAGGCTCATCCCCGGGTGTCATGTCCCACGCTGGGGGGAAGGCATTGCATTTACATGCTGAGTTTGGCTTCGAGACTGGCCACATTTGAGTAACATGAAGGCTGACAGGAGGAAATTCCCAGGCACAATGTTGCTCTAGGCCTTGTTCTTATTTTAGGCTTATCAGCTCACAAGCATAGTCATTAGCATCAGGGGCTCACCATTGAACCCTCACTCCCTCCCGGTCCCCACCGCTGTACCTGGGAGACTGTCACTGCTCCCCTAGGGACCACGACAGAGCACCACTGGCCAGGAACCCAGTACCCCCCCTGCTGTGGTTTTTAATTGTTGCCACTATGAGTATATCCAAACATTACCATGCACCCTGGACATATGTTCTGTACAGCTCCCTGTCAGCCATATATCACCTGTCATTGGTATCCCATACCAGTATCCCTCCATTGCCATTGTTGAAACACTCTGTGATCCAGAACTCCCCGAAATTTGAAGCCCAATATAATGTCATGGTCCCTTACTAGGGAATGGCATATAGCGAGGGATTTAAAGGTTAGATAAAGAACTTGGATAAAGTTAGATAAAGAACTTAGATAAAGAATGTTGACTTGAAAAAATTCTACATCCTATCTTTTTTTTTTTTTTTCCCCCCTAATTATTCAGCTTCTCTTCACAGGAGTCCTAGACCACAGCAATGCATATATATAATATACAGCACTCCCATACATCCCCCACAAAAACCTTTTTCCTTCCAGAGCAATACACTTACACCCTATTCACATCATATTTACTTAACGTGATGTACAGAGTCTGAGACATTAGGTTTCTAACAAGGTGACATCTGTGCTTACATTATGGTGCATACTTTAGGATACACAGTTCTTTACATTCTTACTTATCCTATGTTTTACATTATGGTTTACATTATCAGTCTGTCATCTCCTATATGTTATGGTGTAATATTACATGTTTTATATCCATCCTTGTGTACTCTCAAGAAACTCCTCTCTTACCCCCCATTTACCTTGGTTCCACACATTTAACATCCATTTTCCCTTCCACCTTGGTGCCCACAGTGACAGCCAACCTCCGTTTCCTGAGGAGCCACTTCCAGAGATAGATGGAATAGTGTTCAGGGCCTAACTTGCTCAACTGCCCCAATGCCCTGGGAGCCACCCTTTCTCTCGAGGGATACAGTTCCCTCTATTTGGTGGCATCAGTCCTCCCCAGGATGTGGGTCCACCCCCACTCTCACTACTTGGGTTTCTACCCCATGGTGACACCCACTCTGACAGAATGAGCATTTAGACATTCCCCAGGAGCCCGTCCTGCATCAGACCCTCCCCTCTGAGCATTCTAAACAGGTAACCCTCTTTATTATATTTTGATATGATTTTCTCGGCATTTTACTCTCCACCAACACCTAACCCTCTCCTGTGTTCGTATGCTACCCCTCCCTCCCCCCACTTTTGGGCAATGTCACCCATCCGTCCCTCCCCAGCCACCCTCAAACCCGCAAAGCCCCAACCAAAGGCAACCCCTTGCCCCCCTTTTATCTCTTCTTTGTGTTCATACTTACCACCATCTCGTCTTAAATTCCACCCCTGCAGACATCGGCTCATATCCTTCCTCCACCCTCCGATTTCCTGTAAGCCTATCGTTCAGACTCTTGCTATCTAAGGCAGCTTGTTTATTTCATATCATTGAGGTCATGTAGTATTTGTCCTTCAATGTCTGGGTTGCTTCACTCAACATAAGATTCTCAAGATTCATCCATGTTATCACATGTGTTTGTAGTGTGTTTGTTCTTACAGCCGAGTAGTATTCCATTGTGTGTATATACCACATTTTATTGATCCACTCATCTGTTGATGGGCATTTGGGTTGATTCCAACTTTTGGCAATAGTGAACAATGCTGCTATGAACATTGGTGTACATATATCTGTTTGTGTCCTTGTTTTCAGTTCTGCTGGGTATATACCCAGCAGTGGTATTGCTGGGTCATATGGCAAATCTATGGCTAGTTTTTTGAGAAAACGCCATACTGTCCTCCAGAACGGTTGGATCCTTCTGCATTCCCACCAGCAGTGGATGAGTGTTCCCCTTCCTTCACATCCTCTCCAGCACTTGTATTCTTCTGTTTTTTTCATAGCTGCCAATCTTATGGGTGTAAGATGGTATCTCATTGTAGTTTTGATTTGCATTTCCCTGATAGCTAGAGATTTGGAACATTTTTTCATGTGCTTTTTTGCCATTTGTATTTCTTCTTCGGAGAAGTGTCTGTTTAAGTCTTTTTCCCATTTTTTGAATGGGTTGTTTATCTTTTTATTTTCAAGATATAGAAGTTCTTTATATATGCACGTTATAAGTTTCTTATCAGATATATGATTGCCAAATATTTTCTCCCACTGTATGGGCTCCCTTTTTACTTTCTTGACAAACTCCTTTGAGGTGCAGAAGGCTTTTATTTTGAGGTAGTCCCATTTATCTATTAGTTCTTTTGCTGCTCGTGCTTTTGGTGAGATATTCATAAATCCATTTCCTATTACAAGGTCCTGTAGATGTTTCCCTACACTGCTTTCTAAGGTTTTTATGGTCTTGGCTCTTATATTTAGGTCTTTGATCCATCTTGAGTTGATCTTTGTATAAGGTGTGAGATGGTAATCCTCTTTCATTCTTCTACATATGGCTATCCAGTTCTCCAGACACCATTTGTTGAATAGGCCACTCTCTCCCAGTTGAGAGGGTTTGGTGGCTTTATCGAATATTATGTGGCTGTATATGTGAGGTTCTATTTCAGAGCTTTCAATTCGATTCCATTGGTCTATGTGTCTCTCCTTATGCCAATACCATGCTGTTTTCACCACCGTAGCTTTGTAGTATGTTTTGAAGTCAGGTAGTGTGATTCCTCCAATTTCGTTTTTCTTTTTAAGTATGTCTTTGGCTATTCGGGGTCTCTTTCCTTTCCAAATAAATTTCATAGTTAGTTTTTCTAGTTCCTTAAAGAAGGCTGCATTGATTTTTATTGGGATTGCATTGAATGTGTAGATCAGTTTTGGTAGGATAGACATCTTAATAATATTCAGTCTTCCTATCCATGAACAAGGAATAGTCTTCCATTTATTTAGGTCTTCTTTGATTTCCTTGAACAATCTTGTATAGTTCTCGGTGTATAAGTTCTTTACCTCTTTAGTTAGATTTATTCCTAAGTATTTGATTTTTTTATTTACTATTGTGAATGGTATTTGTTTCTTGATTTCCTCCTGATCTTGCTCATTATTAGTGTACAGAAATGCTACTGATTTTTGCGCATTGATCTTATAACCTGCGACTTTACTAAACTCATTTATGAGTTCTAGAATCTTCGTTGTAGATCTCTCAGGGTTTTCTATGTATAGGATCATGTCATCTGCAAATAATGAAATTTTGACTTCTTCCTTTCCAATCTGAATGCCTTTTATTTCTGGTTCTTGCCTCAGTGCTCGAGCAAGTACTTCTAAGACAATGTTAAATAGGAGTGGAGACAGTGGGCATCCTTGTCTTGTTCCTGAGTTTAGAGGGAAGGAGTCTAGGATTTCTCCATTGTAAACAATATTGGCTTTAGGTTTTTCATATATAGTCTTTATCATGTTCAAAAAATTCCCTTGTATTCCAATCTTTTGGAGTGTTTTTATCAAGAAAGGGTGCTGTATTTTGTCAAATGCTTTTTCTGCATCAATAGATATAATCATGTGATTTTTTTCCTTCAATCTGTTTATATGGTGTATTACGTTGATTGATTTTCTTATGTTAAACCATCCTTGCATACCTGGGATGAATCCCACTTGGTCGTGGTGTATAATACGTTTAATGTGTTGTTGAATACGATTAGCAAGTATTTTGTTAAGTATTTTTGCGTCTAGATTCATTAGAGAAATTGGTCTGTAATTTTCCTTTCTTGTGATGTCTTTGTTTGGCTTTGGTACTAGGGTAATGTTGGCATCATAGAAGGAGTTGGGTAATGTTCTTTCTGTTTCGATTTTTTGGAATAGTTTCAGCAGGATTGGTGTCAGTTCTTTCCAGAATGTTTTGTAGAATTCACTTGTGAAGCCATCTGGCCCTGGGCTCTTCTTAGTTGGGAGATTTTTAATAACTGATTCTATCTCTCTGCTTGTGATTGGTTTGTTAAGATCATCAATTTCTTCTTTCGTCAATATGGGCTGCTTATGTGTTTCTAGGAATTTGTCCATTTCCTCTAGATTGTCATTTTTGTTGGAATATAGTTTTTCAAAATATCCTCTTATGATAGTCTTTATTTCTGTGGGGTCAGTGGTGATATCGCCTTTCTCATTTCTTATTTTGTGTATTTGCATCTTCTTTTTTTCTTTGTTAGTGTTGCTAAAGGTTTGTCAATTTTGTTAATCTTCTCAAAAAACCAGCTCTTGGTCTTGTTTATCTGTTCAAGTGCTTTCTTATTTTCTATTTCATTTAGTTCTGCTCTTATCTTTGTTATTTCCTTCCTTCTTCTTCCTGTTGGGTCACTTTGTTGTTGTTTTTCTAATTCCTTCAAATGTGCAGTTAGTTCTTCAATTTTTGCTCTTTCTTCTTTTTTGATATATGAATTTATGGCTATAAACTTCCCTCTCAGTACTGTATCCCATAAATTTTGGTATGTTGTGTTATCATTATCATTTGTTTCAAGGTAGTCATTGATTTCTTTTGAGATTTCCTCTTTGACCCACTGTTTTTCTAAGAGTGTGCTGTTTAATTTCCAAATCGTGGGGTGAAATCTGGGCTTCTGTCTCTTGCAAATCTCCAGCTTGACTCCACTGTGGTCAGAGATAATGTTTTGTATGATTTCAATCTTTCTGAATTCGTTCAGCCTTTCTTTGTGGCCTAGCATATGATCTATCTTGGAGAATGATCCATGTGCGCTTGAGAGAAATGTATATCCTGCTGTGTTTGGGTGTAGCGATCTATATATATCTATTAGATCCAGCTCCTCTAATATACTATTCAGATGTTTTGTTTCTTTGGTGATTCTCTTTTGAGATGTTCTGTCCAGAGTTGATAGTGGTGTATTAAAATCCCCCACTATAATTGTAGATGTATCTATTCTTTCACTTAGTTTTTCCAGCGTTTGCCTGACGTATTTAGAGGCACCCTTGTTAGGGGCATAGATATTTATGATTGTTCGATCTTCTTGCCAGATTTTCCCTTTCACTAAAATGTAGTATCCTTCTTTGTCTCTCACAATTGTTTCACATTTAAAGTCTATTTTGTCTGATATTAATATAGCTACTCCTGCCTTTTTTTGGTTATTGTTAGCTTGTATGATTGTTTTCCAGCCATTCACTTTCAATCTCCATGCGTCTCTGGGTCTAAGATGTGTCTCTTGTAGACAGCATATGGATGGGTCATATTTCCTTATCCAATGTCCCAGTCTGAATCTTTTGATAGGTGAGTTTAATCCGTTGACATTCAGTGTTATTACTATCAAGGAATTATTTGTGTTAGCCATATTTTGATTGGATTTGTGTTTGTCATAATTTGTTTGTATATTTTTTTTTGTCTTTTTTGTTATTGTTGTTGGTCTTATACTCTCCTCCAACTCTGCCTTTCCTGTTTTCTTCTTTCTTCCTGTAGAACTCCCTTTAGAATTTCTTGAAGGGGAGGTTTCTTGTTGGTATACTCTTTCAGTTTCTGTTTGTCTGCGAATATTTTGAACTCTCCATCATGTTTGAATGCTAATTTAGCTGGATAGAGTATTCTTGGTTGGAAATTTCTTTCCTTTAGTACCTTGACTATATCATACCACTGCCTTCTTGCCTCCATGGTTTCAGAAGAGAAATCAGCACTTAATCTAATTGAGCTTCCCTTGTATGTGATGGTTTTCTTTTCTCTTGCTGCTTTTAGGATTTTCTCTTTGTCTTGAGCCTTGGATAATTTGAGAAGTATATGTCTTGGGGTGGGCCTGTTGGGGTTTATGACTTGTGGAGTGTGCTGTGCTTCTTGGATATGTACATCTGTCTCTTTCAGTAGATTTGGGAAGTTTTCAGCCATTATTTCCTGCAGCACTCCTTCTGACCCCTTTCCCTTCTCTTCACCTTCTGGAATGCCTATAATACGTATGTTTGAGCATTTTGCATTGTCATTCAGGTCCCTAAATCCTAATTGGATTTTTTCTATCTTCTTATTGACCCCTTCTACTATCTGTTTGATTTCTGATGTACTGTCTTCCACATCACTAATTCTCTGCTCTGTCTCTTCTAGTCTGCTGATATTTGCTGCTAGTGTATTTTTGATTTCTTGAACTGTGGTGTTCATTCCCATCATATCTATTATGTTTTTTCGTATGTCTGCAATTTCCCCTCCAAGTGATGTCTTCATGTTGTTAACCTCTTTCATTACTTCGTCAAATTTGTCGGTGATAAATGTTCTGAGATCTTTCATTGCTTGTGCCAAGTTTTGCTCCCCTTCGTGATTATTGGTTTGTTGATTGGATTCAGCCATGTTTTCCTGATTACTGGTTTGGTTTGTAGATTTTTGTTGCTTTCTGGTCATCTCTTTATCTTGACGGATTTAATCAGTTCCTTAGCTTCTTTGTCTGCTCTTGGAGGTTAATTAGCTGTTATTTTTGCATCGGTGTTATATCTTCTCTTTGTCACTTTTTTCTTCTTATTCTAGTTTCTTGTTGTTGGTTAAGTTCACTTTAAAGGAAAGTATTAGTGTTGGGGGAAGGCAATTGTGTAAGCAAGGGAAAAGTGTAAAGTAATATTGGTGATATATGTTAACAAAGCAAGAATATGAGATCTGGGAGGATGGAGGTTAGATTTATGTAAATTGTGTAGAGTTATAGCAGTAGGTAGAGTACCTATTATGAGGTAGGTGATTGAATATAGGAGGCTTATGGTATGAGCTAAAAAGCTATTGATTTCATGAGAGAGGGAAAGAGAAAAAAATGTGGTAATAGTTTCAAGCGTGGATAACAGACAGAAAACAAAACATAGGTATTAGAAATTAAGACTTAGACCCTTCGTGGATCGAAGAAAGGGAGGTGGGAGGTGGAATATGGGAGAGCCAGTAGATGGTGGCGGATATCAAGATGTAGGGGCAAGAGGATAGTGCAGGTAGGCTAAATCAGTTCACACAGAAATGAGGCAGTGGAGGATGGGAAAATCCAGCAAATATGAGGTGTTCCCTGTAGCACCTATTGTGTACTTGAATTAAAATAAAATAAGTGGAAAATGAGGGACAAGAGGGAAAGAGAAAACCGAAAAAAAAACACTAATTATAATAAAGAAAAAAAGAAAGACAAGAAGAAAGGAAGAAAGAAAAAGAGGATAGGTACACGGTGGGGAACAGATAGGGCGAAGAGAGATACAGGTATACAAGTGTCACAATTACAACACTATCTAAAACAACAAGCAAAAAAACCCCTAAATAACTGTATAAAAAAAAAAGGGACTTTGGGGGGCACGCTAGGAGAAAAGACTAGGGGATAATGCAATATTAGCAATCAGGGCGTCAAAAAGAGTAAAAAATAAGATAAAGTGAAAATAAAAACAAAACAATATGAACCAATAAAGATAAAATGCAAACGTTAAGGTCCAGAGCATTCAAGGACCCCAGGTAGACCCCAGGGCGTGATGGATTCGGGGGTGGAAAGTCTGAGACACTGAAGACTCAAGAGGTGTGAGTCTGGGGTGTGGACCGCCAGAGTCCAGGGGACCCAGACCTGGCAACCTCAAATCTGGTCCACAGAAAGCTTAGGAGCCCCGCAGTGCAACACAGCCCTCAAGGATCCCCGTAGCTGGGTGCCAGCCCCGTGGGGGAAGATAGATCGGCGAATTCTATATTGAATGTCTGATCTCTGAAATTCACCTAACTCCTCAGGGTATCAGCCTTTGGACAGCTCCCTCCCCGTGCTCCCACGCAACGGCCACTTGAGGGCGCCTCTACACCACGGCCAGTTCAATGACCCAGATCCCAAGCCCCGCCGGGTGGGGTGGGCTTCAGCTGGAAACGCCGAAAACAGACTCTAAGATCCAAAATCCCAAACTTCGCAAAATATTCCCCAATCAGCTTCTAGACGTGTCTTCCTCCCTCACTGCACCCTACAACAGTCTCCCAATTGTGTCCCCTTATTGTCCAAAATCCAATTCCGTTGCAGATCGGCAGCCGGACCTGTGGGGATGGGGCTCCAGGCGGAAGCGCTACTCCCCCCCTATCCGGAGACCAAAAACGTCCCCGCTTCACAGGGAAACACCGTCTGTCTCCGCAAATCAATCTGCAAAGGAGTCTTGTCCCAACAATCCCTCACCAGCCAGCCCAGTATCCGCGAATTTCTCAGCACCACAAAGCCTCTAGAATAAGGAAAAAAAAACAAAAAACAAAACAAAAACCCTGGCCGCCGCGGCTCCGGAGCTGCCGGAGCGCCTGCTACCGCGTCTCCGCCCACCCAAGGAGGGAACTTCCCGCGCCCAGCTGGGACCTCCGTTTATATATTATAGACGTATCCTCTCTGTTACCTTCCCACCGAATTGACGTCCAGACACCTTCCAACCAGCAAAAATCCCCGAAACAGCGCGGTCCCAAAGAGCCTTCAACGCTGCCCAGCCGCCCCCTGCAGAGACACTACCAGGCAAGCTCACGCAGCCACCATCTTCTCTCTCAGTCCCTATGCCTTCTTTTGATACACTTTACTACTCTCTGACTCTTTTTCTATTGATGACATTTCCATCACTTCCATCTCTACACCTATCATCTGGAGTTTATTTCTGAAATTTTATCTCTGTGTGCCTGTGTGTTATAAAAATACAAAATTTAAACATAAGAAACTCTCCTCCATTGAACTAAGGGAAGAAACTACCTTCAGACCCACATCTTAGTAATTACTTTAGAAAACCAACACTTGTAAGCAATGCCTCCTTCTTTGTCCTTTAGAAATGTATATAAAGCAGATTTCCCCACAACACAGGGTCTCCTCAAGGAAGGAAGCCATTTGAATAAAATGCAATCAAAATATCTCCCATTTTATGGTAAAGGAGGAGTATAAATCCTGGAGGTAGTGGTGGGGACTGCTCCTGTCTCCAAATTGTGAACCTACCTCTCACCTGAAGATAAAGAGATACCTTGAGAATGTGTATGTAAATATGTATCTGCTTAGCTACACACAAACCATGAGGTTTCTTTCTGTCTTTGCAAATTCTTGTGGATTGCCTGTGATGCATCCTGTTCTGGTTTAATGCTTTATTCAATAAATGCTTTATTCAATTTATTTAATGCTTTATTCAATAATAAAATTGGTTTTCTTTCTCTTCTACTTTTGTGGACAGGTTTTCTGGGTTGAGAGATTATTTTATTTTTATTTCTTTTCCCCAACAGTTACAGGCACCTAAATTAAAATATAACAAGTTAAAATGACTTGTTTTCTCATTGCAATCTTAATTAATGGCTCCTTCAGGCATCCAGGAATTTATGCTTGAAATTCCCTGTCAGCACTGAAACTGCTTGACAGAGTCCTTTTGACCCATGTGCATAATTCCCATTCAGTAACACGAGGATGTCGAGAAAATAGTTTATTAGCAAAGGCCAGCCCATTGCAGACCTGAGGACATTAATTTCCTCAAATCAGTCTCCCCAAGCTAAAAGCTGGACCGAGCATTATGTGATTTTGTGGGGCTGGTTTAGTATATTGAGGCTGACTAAGTAAAATTGGGTGAGGTAGGAGGAGGTCTTAGCTGAACATATGCTGTTTAAAACATACTAAATTGGAAAATCTGTTAAAGTTATTCATTGTATTAAATTAAGAAGAGAGTGTGAAAGCCTTTCATTCTCATAATGTTTTTTTCCCCTATTTCTAACTTTAGTTTTCTCAATGTTCTGTGTTTGCATTGGAAATATATTTATATTCTCAAAATACATGTTATGGAATGATTTGAAATTTTATAAAAAAAAGAACATACTTGGCCATATGTTGCATGTAAGAAAATGGAGGTGCAATGGTGGCTATATGTGTTTTTACTATTTTAATGAAGGAAAGTTAACTTTTAGGTCAAGCTTCTCTTAAGTGCACATGTTCCTGCTGACAGAACCAGTTTATTCCAGTTATAAAGTGCAAGACAAAATCAAGCTATATTCTGGATCTTGGATTAGATCTGATCATCTCCTTACTATATATAAGATGAGAAAAGTTTCCTACCAATATATATAAAGGGGATGGTTTTTTTAAACCGAGAAAATAGAAACTTTCACAGGAAATCAATAGGAAAGGTTACTTCTGTCAGGATTTAGTCAAGCAATAGCTTCTGCACCACACAAACACAGCTGAGCATCGTTATTCTCTCTGCACTGAGCACTATTATCGTTACTCACCACCTCCCAATCCCATGCACCACTTACTCATTTCCTGCAGTATCACTTTAAATGTCAAATCTTCAGAATTCCTCTCTTCTCTGGCTCTCCCCTGACACTGTTAGTCTTCCCATGTCCATTCATCTGGTGATGACATTTCTCATCTATATTTATTTATATTTTTCCCAGTTTTCTCTCTCCCTCTTGGGACTCATTATAGCAAAATGGACCTCAGAATCCTAATATAAGGCAGATTCCATCCAACCATTACATATGGATTAAATTCCAGAGTAATTCCTTTTCTACAATAACCTCACTGGCTCCCTGATAGCCTGACCCCAAATATCTGCATTCAGGTCATTATTTACACCGTAAAGGAGGCCCATCACTCCTGAGGAAACTCCTTTCAGGTACTCACCATAGCCAAAATTTAAGGAGAATCGAGGGACACTGGGTCCTTATTGAAGATGCTGTCGGAACATTCCAGGGCTCAAAGCTGCTTTCTTGCTCTAGAAAAATCAGTTGTGATGGTTACTATTTATGCTGCTAATAACCTCATTAAGCATGTGAGACAGGACATAACCTGTGTAAGTGCCAATGAAGAAAAATGTAAATCAAATTATGCCAAAAAACACAAATATTTCCCTCTAATTATATAAAAGAGGTAGATACAGTTAATGAAAATAGGTTATATCCTTTCATTCTGTAATTTATGTATGACCATAGCAATATTCACGTGTCTATCCAGAGGTCTCAGTCTTGTGGATTCAGGATTTGGGGCAATGATGTGCAGTGCTTTCAGAAAGAAAATCAGTGCTGCTTTTTACTTCCAGGGAGACGAGTAAAACAACCAAGTCTCTCATGCTGGAGTGTCAGTGTTGCTCTTTATAAGTATAATAGTTATGCGGCCAATACCTAGTCAATGCAAATATATTTTTTCATGCTTTTGTATGTCATAGTTTGCTAAACAAGGAAAATACCACACAATACATGTCTCTTCAGTTCAGACTTACCTGATGTCCTAAAGGATGTAAAATCCTATAAGCCGTTTGAGTAAACTAAAATGGCTGCCTTCATTGGGCATTGCTGGGAATGAACTGCTTTTCCCAGAAGCATTTTCCAGAAGTTGAAAACAATTGTCCTCCAAGGACTTTCTGAGAAAATGGAACACATCCTACAGAGCTGCAGATAAGCAATACCTGGTGATAAAAATTCCTTTGGTCCTGTAAAGCTAGCTTAGCAGAAGAGACAAGCAAACCATACTATTCAATGTGTATCTGCTCCCCAAGTTGTAAGACACCCCCTATGTAAAACTGAAGCAACATCAGCCAAAAACAACATTTCTTCATTTGCTTCCACCTTCTCCATATATGATTTTCCCTTTTCCACTTCCTCTCCAGAGCACCCTTCTGTTTTCTGAATTGAATGCTTTCTGATTCATGAACCCCATAATAAAGTTTGTGTGATGGTTAGGCTATTATGTCAACTCAGCCAGGTAATTGTGCCCAGTTGTTTCGTCAAGCAAGCACTGGGTTAACTGTAATGCAAGGGCATTTATGAACTTTAGTCACCATTGACTTTACTGCAGTGGTAAATCATAGATAGCTGATTACAATTACATCAATCAGGGAGATTGCCATCAGCAATGAGTGACGCTTTATCCAGTCAGTTGAATACCGTAAAAGGGGAAGTGATTCCAGCATTGAGTGAGAATTTCCCAACTCATCTATGGACAGCTAACGACTCCCAGAACTCATCAAGAACCTCCAGGGGAAGAGAGGTTCAATTATGGCAGGGGAGGAACACTGGTGTGGGGTGTTATTAATGGGGGGCACATGATTGGGAGGGGGTTCTCCAGGGCATGTACATAGGGGACATAAAAATGTTTGGATAGCAGTAAATGTTTGGATAGTACAAATGACAACTGAGGGAGTGCTGAGTTCCTAGCTAGGGGAGCTCTATCACATTTCCCAATGGAACAGCAACAATCCCCCAAATGCAACAGCAAAGGCCAACAAAGATGGATTTTCCAATAATGAGCCCTTGATACTGATGACTATGCTTATGAGTCTGTGTGCCTGAAATAGGAACTAGGACTAGAGCTACCTAGGGTGCCTAAGAGCTACCTCCTGAGAGCCTCCATGTTACTCAAATGTGGCCACTCTCTAAGCCAAACTCAGCATGTAAATGCATTACACCCCCTCTCCCCCCCCCCCCCCCCCCGCAGCATGGGACATGACTCCCGGAGATGAACCTCCCCGGTGCTGATGGATTACTACCAAGCACCAGCTAGTGATGTACATAGAAAAAGACCTTGAATGAAAGGGTCAACTCAGACCAGCAGAATATCTCAGCCCACGTGTAGGATCATGTGTTAAAAACTGCTTTTTGACCTTGAATAAAAGGGGGAAATGACAAAGGCAAATGAGTTTATATGGCTAAGATCTTCAAAAAAGAGTCAGGAGGTCATCAGAGGGGTTATGATTACACACTTCTCTGGAGGACCCCAGAAAAAGCCAAAGTGGATACAACCCCAGTTACTGGTTCTCCTGAGGGCTACAGAGGGCCACAGGGATATAATCATGGCAGATAGCTCTGGAGCTCAGTACCATGTCAGTGAGCCCTACTTTGGAATTTGTGTTCCTCAGTGTGATGGAGTTGGACTCAGATGTGGACTTTCTACACATGCCTCTTCTGTCACTTTTACTGAACCTTTGGTTGGTGCTAGCATTGGTGTATACTCAGGAGACTTGAATCTCTGGACTGTCCATGTGCCAGCAGGGCCCTGTGCCTTAGCAGAGTTGTAATTCCTACTCTCTGGTTCATTGGACTAATGCAGGTCAGCTAACAGGGAGGTGAAGATGGTCAATCACCACACCAGGGAACTGAGAATGCCTACACCTGCAAGCAGGAGAATTGCACCCATCATCCATGTAGAATCTAAGCCCCCTCTCGGTATAGAGGTGAAGTGGACATCACTATCCCAGGGCCCACAGAATGGAGGAGTAAAATATGGATTAGAGTGGACTTACTGATATTCTGCTATAAAACATTTGTGACTACTAATAGAAGAAATTGTATCATTGATGGGGACAAAGTGACCACAGTAGTTGCCGAGGGCAACTTCCCACTCCCTAGTTGGAAGAAGACATGTGATGAGGGGACATTTTTTTGGGACTTTGGAGTTGTCCTAAATGATATTGCAGGGTCAGATGCTGGGCATTATATATCCTGCCATAACTCACTGAATGTACTGCGGAAGAGTGTGAACTACAGAGTAAAGTATTATCCACGTAATGCAGCACTGCTCCAAAATGTGTTTGCTGAGTGGGATGAGTTTGCCACAATGATGGGGGTGGTCGTTAGTGTGGGAGGAGTGGTGTGGGGAGATGGGGGTATAGGGAAACCTCTTATGCTTGTTATAATGTAACCTTTTTTGCGATGTATGTATCTTCAAAAAATACAATTTACAAAAATGATGGGGGTAGGGGGGTGGGGGGGTTATATGGGAATCTCTTATTTTTTTTAATGTAACATTCTATGTGATCTATTATCATTAATAAAAATTTTTTTAATTTAGAAAAAAATAAAATAAAAAGAACCTTCAGTGGACTTTCATTGGAGCCCCTGGTTGCAGCCTGCCTGCAGAACCTGGACTTGTGCATCCCCACAGTTGCATGAGAGACTCTGATAAAACCTCTTACTTGTTGTCAGATATCTCTTGTTGATTCTGTTTCCTAGAGATCCCTGACAAATATAGTGTGAGACCCTAACTTTCAAGAAAAGATTTTTTTTAGCAAGACTAAAATATTAGAGGTACCAAGATTGTTCATCTCCATTATTGATTTGACTATACATAGGGTATGTTTCAACTATTTTTATATAAAATCAAACATTTGAATTTCTTTGGATATCTCCTGAGAGAAAGAAAAATTATTTGTGAAGAGAACTCAAGCAAAATATTTTGATTTTCTGTAAAGTAATTATTTCCAAATGGAATATTTTGACTTGCTTAATACCTACTTCTGAAATTAAAAATATGTACTCTTTGTTATTTTTGAAGCAAACATTTTTCATAACCAAATATTCAATTTTATGTTTCTTTATATGTTTCTATACTTTTACAGCCTAGTTACACTGCAACAACCTAAAGGCAAGTGTGGTACTCTTTTTGTCAGAAGTGAATGTTGGTTGCATGAGTCCTAGGTTTCAGACCTGGGCCAGGGAGGGGAATTACACTGGCAAAACAGATCAGCTGCCCATGTGACACATGCTGTTTAGTTTGGAAGAGAAATTTAAAGAAAAATGAGTGATATACTTTAGATACCTAGCCATATATACTTAATTTGTGGTGATCAAGTTTTCTTGGAAATTAAAGAAACTTTGTCCATGAAACTTTCACAGGGGGAAGTTCTAAAATTTTTGGTGGAAGTAATAATAGTTTTAGAGGTTGTTGTTTTTTTCATTCTGAGGGAACACGTGTGAAATCCTGAAACACCTGAGAACCTGCGGTGCCCAGGAACTGAGAGCAGCTGGCTGGCAGCTGAGTGTGATAGCCTGGCCTGGAGAGGAGGGCAGGCTGGTTGGCTACAAGCCTGAAGACCATGGTGAGCCCAATGGTCCCAGTCTGATTATTGGAAAATATTGAAGTATGAAAGTGATGGAGTGATCTGATTAGATATGTGTGTGCATGTGTGCAGAGAGCCTTTTGCTGCAGAAGGTAATAAAGAAATTAAAAAGATTATTAGTGAATTTAAAAATTAGAACTTGGGAAGCGAACTGGGCCCAGTGGTTAGGGCGTCCATCTACCGCATGGGAGGTCCGCGGTTCAAACCCTGGGCCTCCTTGACCCATGTGCAGCTGGCCCATGCGCAGTGCTGATGCACGCAAGGAGTGCCCTGCCACGCAGGGGTGTCCCCCGCATAGGGGAGCCCCACACATTAGGAGTGCACCCCGTAAGGAGAGCCACCCAGTGCGAAAGAAAGTGCAGCCTAAGAATGGTGCCACCCACATGGAGAGCTGACACAACAAGATGATACAACAAAAAGAAACACAGATTCCCGTGCTGCTCACAACAGAAGCGGACAAAGATGGTGCAGCAAATAGACACAGAGAACAGACAACCAGAATGGGGCGGGGAGGAGAGAGATATAAATAAATAAATCTTAAAAAAAATAAAAATAAAAATAAAAATTACAACTTTATCTGGTATAGACTGTCAGTAGTTACACTGTTGAAAAAAATTGCAAATTAAATGATTTCATGACTCAATGCATCTCTTTGTCAAATGTTAAATTATCTTCTGCTGGACTCAGAGCTTTGTTTTCTGTTTTTCCTTCAGTATAATTTTTTAGTTGTTAATCAGGGGCCATACAATTGTCTCCCTGGTGTGTTTGTTGTTTCTGTGAGATTAGAGGCTATATCCTCTGAGAACTTTGCTTTGATGCTTTGGTTTTGCTCAAGTGTCCCGTCTCCTTCCCGCCCAGTATTGGCAGCCGGCGCTGCCCCTCCTTCTCTCCTTCTCCGTCTTCCACCTAGCCGTTATCTAGACAGCCCACACTTTCCCCTTCCCCTCCCTTGCTCCTAACCCCTTAGCCAGCTTACTGTCCAGTAACCGCCTACTGTCCAGTAACCGCCTACTGTCCAGTAACCGCCTACTGTCCAGTAACCGTCTACGCAAGCAACAGCACCCGCCGGCACCAATCAAGTCCCTTTACGTATCCCTAGACCCTATAAAACCATGTCCCCTTCTACAATAAAGCAGACTTGTGCCCAGACCTCATCTCCATGGTGTTTTTGCTTGCACTGCGCGTCCTCCGTGCCTGAGCGGAGAGAGCGAGGGCCCAACGGCTTCGTGCCGACCCCCCTCCTCTCCTTTGACCGTGGGGCAGCCCCCGTCCGGAGAGCTCACCTGGCCATCCACGTCGACCCTCCCGGAGGCCCGCAGCTGCCCACATTTGGCGCCCAACGTGGGTGGGGCCCACTCTGACGCCTACCCCCCACCCTTCGCTCAAGGTAGGGACTCTTCGGCATCTCCCATTCAAACCAAAATGGGTGCTTCACTCTCCTCCCTTCAGGTCCCGCAGGTTCGGGCCCTGGCTGCCCTCCTGGAAACTAACCAGGTTAGAGTTTACGTCTGCCAGCTTCAGCGCTACTGGGACTTACTTCTCCCGTTCAATCCCTGGCTCATCACCTGCCCGCTCTGGAATCCTCAGACTTATGCCCGGCTAATCGAACGAGTAGCCTCAGCCATGGAACATGAGGGCTGGGTCTTTCCCCCCAGCCTCCTCCCCGCTCTTGTAGCCATTCGCACTTGTTTGCAAGGCGTGCCTGCTCCTGAGGCCAAGGCCTTCCCATGCGATACCGTGGATGAGTCAGGGGAAGGGCGCGGCCGCCAAGACAGCACTCCCGGTAATGACTCCGATGCCGAATCGCTCTCGGCTCAGTTGGAGGCCGCGCTTGAGCTTGACCCCCCTTGCGCCACTGATTCTGACTTCGACCAGGATGGCGCACTTCCGCCTTCTTCCTCACGAAACAAAGAAAAGCCCACCCAAGAGGGCGCGCTCCCTCCTTCTTCCTCCCAAAAGAGGAAGAAGCCGCACTCCCCGCCCCTTCCTGCTTCTTCACGGAAGGACTATCTGCCGTTGTACCCTCCCCTTCCTGCCTCGGCGCCATCTTGCCCCTACCCGGAACCGGCATCATCTTGCCCTTACCTGGGACCGGAAGCGCTTCATCCGCCATCTTCTGATGACGACCTAGATGATGGGTACGAGCACCCGCCGTCTTATGTGCTGCCGAATGGACACCCCCTCCCATGCTCTAATAATCTTCTCTTCGAGCCCCCACTGCTCCAATCGCTGATATGTATCTGCTAAATCCCAATCGTTCTCGAGCAAACCCCCAAATATGGGTTCCCTTCTCCCCAAAAGACGTGCAAACCCTCCGCAGCGCTATCCGAGAGGATGGTCTCACCAGCCCCCATGCTCAAGACCTCCTTGAACGTATGACCTTTGCCCGCTGTCTCCCCTACAACTGGATATCCCTCGCGAGAGGCATACTTCCCTCGGGGCAGTTTATTGACTGGCGCGCACATTTCGCTGCCGAGAATGAAAAACAAATCGCCGAGAACGCCCGCGACGGCACCCAATATCCTGCCAACGCGTTCCTCGGACTGGGGCGCTACACCATGCCACAGAGCTACGTCGCCCTCCCTCAAGGCTTCTACATCCAGCTAAGGCAGTGTGCCCTCCATGCCTTCCGCAACTGCGCCGCCTCCGCGCCCGAGCCACTCACCAGGCTTTTCCAGAAACCAGAGGAACCGTTCTCCGACTTCATGGTGCGTGTCCAGGCTGCGGCTGAGCGCAAGGTCATCGGCACGCAGGCCCAGACCTCCTTCATCAAGGACATTGTTCAGGAGGGCGCAAACCCAACTTGCAAGGCGATCATCAGGCCGCTGAGAGACAAGTCCCTCCACGACTGGGTCCTCGCCTGCTCTGGAGTCAATGCCCAGGCCTCCGCCGTGGCCCAGGCTGTCCTCGCTGCTGTCTCGGCCTCCAACGAATGCTTCCGCTGTGGTGAACTCGGCCACTTCACTCGAGACTGCCCCAACAAGCCACGGCCGCCGCCGGACGTGCCCAACATAGGCCATTCACCACGGCCTCCTTCCACTCCGTGCCCATGGTGCGGAAAAGGATACCACTGGGCCCGCGACTGCCGCATCCCTAACTCCAGCCGCAAGCCTTTAAACGGCCATGGGGGCAGGCCTCAGCCCCACAACAAAGAGGCCGCAATGACTCAGTGCCCCCACCCATGAAAGTACTCTGGTCTATTCCCATCGCACCCTCCACCAGGCCTCTTCTCTCTATCCAAGTCTCCGGCCGCTGGCTCACAGGGTTACTCGACACAGGAGCAGAAATTTCCTGCATCCCACTCGACCAGGCTGGGCACCTCCCTCTGACCGATGGCCCCCTAGTGGTGGGAGCCACCGGCCAAGCGCCCTCCCAGCAAGTTGCCCAGGACGTCATCTGGAGAGACGCAGAAGGTCGACAGGGAACCTTCCGCCCCCTCGTTCTGAAGGAAATCTCGCAAGTTCTTTGGGGCCGTGATATCCTGCATCAGTCGGGAGCCGTTCTCACTGCCACGCCACCGCAGCTGCCCCCCCAATAGTTTCAGCCATTGCTCGCGTTCAACCTCCAGCACCCGTTCCTCTGCAATGGGATACAGAGGAGCCCATTTGGGTGGAGCAATGGCCTTTCCCAATCCCTAAACTGGACATTCTTAAGGGGCTTGTTGATGAGCAGCTTCACGCGGGCCACATCAAGCCCTCCACCAGCCCATACAACTCGCCAATTTTCTTCATTCAAAAGAAGAATGGGAAGTCCCGTCTACTTCAAGACTTAAGAGAAATCAACAAACACATCAAGCCTATGGGATCACCACAGCCCAGCCTCCCCCACCCTACCGCAGTGCCCCGGCATTGGTTTGTTGCAGTGATAGATAGTAAAGACTGCTTTTTCTCCATCCCGTTGCACCCAGACGACCGACCGAAATTCGCCTTCACGGTTCCTCAGACCAACCATCGGGAACCGGCACTGCGATACCACTGGCGCGTTCTGCCTCAGGGCATGCGAAACAGCCCTGCCATTTGCCAGATGTATGTACGCGAAGCCATCCAGCCACTCGTGAAGTACGCTAACATTATCCACTATATGGACGACTTGCTCGTGGCCCATCCCTCAGAGTCAGGCCTGCACGCAGTCCTGGAGCAACTGCTGCACCACCTTTGAGACCTAGATCTCAAAGTCAATACACAGAAGCTAACGGTTCATCCACCCTACCAGTTCCTAGGGTTCTCCATCACTTCCACCGTTGCACCCCAAACGCCACACATCAGAATTCCTGACCTGCTTACGCTCCTCGAATTACAACAACTCTGTGGACAGATCAATTGGTTGCGCCCAGCGCTGCCGCTTACCACAGAGCAACTCCAGCCCCTGTACCGGCTACTCTGCTCCAACGCTCCGCCATCATCCGCACCCGGAAAGAGGATTCGCCTCACCAACGAGGCCAAAAATGCCCTGGCCCGGGTAAATAGAGCCATCGAACAGTGCCAACTCCAGCGACATGAGCCTGGGAAACCGTTGTTAGGCCTAGTCTTACCCACTCGGGGAACACCTACTGGCCTTCTTTGGCAAGACGGACCACTCCTCTGGGTCCATATGGCAAAGAGCAAGCTCCGAAAGATTGGACCTCAAACCACCCTACTCATTCAGCTCGCCACCGCCCTAGTCACACAAGCCACCCATCATTATGGGTGCCCACCTGACACCATTGTGTGGCCCTTCACCACCGGGCAAGTCACCACCCTGCTACGCAGCTCCGTTGATATGCAAACTCTTATGGAGCTTTATCATGGCAACTTCGATAACCACTTTCCACAGCATCGGTTACTGCAGGACCTTCCCCTGCTAGAAATCGCCGCCCCCAGCCATTTCCCTTTTCCGTCCAGCAAGCCTCTTCCAGACACCACCATCATCTTCACAGACGCCTCCAAGACTAAGTTTGCCACCGTTGTCTTCGCACCCGGCGAGCACCAGCCACGTTCACACGTGCGCTTCCATCAATCCTCTGTGCAAGTGGCTGAACTGCGTGCTGTCATCTTAGCACTCCAAACCCATCCCCACTGTCCACTGAACATCTTTACAGACAGCCTCTACTGCCTACAAGTCTGCCAAGTCATCGCCTTTTCTGCGTTTTTTCCACCCGACAACTCAGCGAGTGAAAGCATTAACGTCGCTCTCCTGGACCTTCAAGAGCTCATAGAGAACCTCCGACAGCCTTGGTTCATCGCTCACATCTGCAGCCATTCTGGCCTTCCCGGGCCCCTGGCCCACGGCAACCACCTTGCTGATCAGGCCGTTCACCTGCTTCCAGCCGAGACCACCGTCGCAGTCGGAGACCTCATCAATCAGGCCAAGCTGCTGCATGCCAGATTTCACTTCTCAGCAGCTGGCCTCCACAAACTCTTTCCAGACCTCGCAATCCATACCTGCAAACACCTTGTGCGGTCATGCCGAACGTGCGCTCCATTGCTGCCCTTGGGGCCGCTCCAACCGCAGGGAGTTAACCCTCGTGGGCTCCGCCCCAATTCCAGATGGCAACTAGACGTCACTCACGTCCCCCAGTTTGGCCGATGGAAATACCTCCACGTGGCCATCGACACCTTCTCTCATCTCTGCTACGCAACCGCGCTCACCAGAGAAATGGCCAAGCACGCCATCCAAGCGCTCAGAGAATCTATTCTTTTCATGGACGTTCCATGGGACATCAAGACAGAAAACGGACCTGCCTACCGGAGCGCCTCCTTTGCCGAATTCCTCAAACTCTACGACATCACCCATCACTTCGGCATTCCCTACAATCCGCAGGGACAAGGCCTAGTAGAGCGTGCTCACCAGTCTCTCAAAACCCTCATTCTCAAGACATCTGCCGACCAGCCACGTCGCACCCCTCGCGACGTCGTCACAGAGGCCCTAATCCGACACAACCTGATGACCTTCAATGCCCAAGGCTTTTCACCAGTCCACATGCACTGGGGGCCTACCTTCCAGCCCACCCCTGCACCGCTTGTCCTCTGGCGTGACCCGCAGACCACCCAATGGCATGGACCTGCCCCTCTCTTAGCCCAAGGACGGGGATTCACCTGCGTTTTCCCTGAATCAGAGCCGCAGCCCATCTGGGTCCCAGGACGTCTCATCAAGCCCCACACCGCCGAGGCTTCCGCTAACACTGACACCAATGATCCTCCTAACGAGTTGCCTACATAACTTGTCTCCTTCCCATCGCTGTTTCCTTTGTAGTTTTCTCTCTCTCTTTTGTCTCCACAGATGATTCGCCGCAACGCGGGTAGTTCCGTTCTTCCCATTGCTCTCATCGTCATGCTTCCCTTCATCTCCCCGGCCGTTGTCAACTCGCCCCATCAACGCTCCAATTGGACCCTCCAGCGCTGGCAAGAGGAAGCCTTCCTCATCATCAGAAAACTACTGCCCACGCCTGAATCCCCACCCCTCGCCGTTGGCCCCAATAAAGTCCTCAATCCCCCCGCCTCCCCCCCTTCCAGCGACACCCCTCCCTCGTCCATCACTCCCCAGCTATGGCCCCCCCTACCAAGTATTCCAGTCCCCTTCTCACGTTAATCTATGCATCCTACTTATCTCTAAATACTTCTCAACCCAACCTCACCAAAAACTGTTGGCTCTGCCTCTCCCCCTCCCTTCCTATCTATGAGCCTGTCGCCATTAACTTCACGTTCGACGAATCCACTTCAGTAGCCCCAGCCGAGTGCAACTGGAACACTTCCTCCGTCCCCCTAACCCTTCAATCTGTTTCCTCCACAGGACGTTGTGTTCATTCTCGTCAAGGTTCCCACCCCTCCCTTAGTGCTTCCTCTAGCTACTCCTCTCCCAGCACTTCCGCCAAGTTCTTAATCCCCCTTAACACCTCCCAATGGCTTTGCACCTCCACCAGGCTAACCCCCTGCCTCAATGTCACCACCCTCAACGATACCCATGAGACTTGCCTGCTCATCCTTCTCGCTCCTCGAGTCGTTTACCATTCTGACCACGAATTTTTCCGCCACGTGCTGAGCAGACAAACCTCCCTCCACTTACAAAGGAGAGAGCCTGTCACCACAGTCCTGACAGTTGCTACCCTTCTAGGTCTTGCAGGGGCAGGCACAGGGATCGCCGCCCTCGCCACACAGTCCTCTGCCCTCTCCTCTCTCAGACAGGCTGTCGACGAAGATATCACCTACCTTCAAAATGCTGTAAAACATCTAAAAAATTCTCTCAATTCTCTCTCTGAGGTAGTCCTCCAGAACCGCCGTGGCCTCGACCTCCTCCTCCTTAAGGAAGGGGGTCTCTGTGCCGCTCTTGGAGAGGAGTGCTGCGTATACGCCAACTCCACCGGCTTAGTCGAGGACAACCTGAGAAAGGTCCAGGAGGGATTGGATAAGCGCCGCAAAGAGCGAGAAAATGCAAACTATTTTTCCAGTGTTCTCCATACCCTCCTCCCATACCTCCTTCCATTTTTAGGCCCACTCATCATCATCATCTTAGCCCTCACTGTAGGACCCTGGGCCATCAAAAAAATAGTCCGCCTCGCCAAAGACCAAGCCAACGCAGTATTCAGCTCCTTTGTGCAGGTTCATTATCAACGCCTCGCCACTAAAGAGCCACCACAAAGCCACCCGCCGCGCTCCTCCCGCCCCTGCCGCAAACACCAAACCACACGCCTGTAACCTCCTGTCTCCCTTTCCTCACTCATCTCCCTCCTTCTCCCCCAATCGGGCGAGGGGTTCAGGAACATCACGACCCCGTTTTGCTGGCAGAGCTTGGCGCACGCCAGGCGCCGGCGTGCGCAGACCCCAGCAGCAGGCACATGCGTCCTGGCCAGATGCTGTGTCCTCTGCAGCTGAGAGCAGCTGGGAGGGCCCTCTGCTTCTTGCTGCCAGCCGGTCCTCATGGTCTCCCTCCTCCCCTCATCTTACCCCAGTACCCCATCCCATACTGCCCCTGCTGCCACCAGTTCACCTCCCCCAAAGCACATACTTTTAAACAAAAGGGAGCAATTGTCCCCGTCTCCTTCCCGCCCAGTATTGGCAGCCGGCACTGCCCCTCCTTCTCTCCTTCTCCGTCTTCCACCTAGCCGTTATCTAGACAGCCCACACTTTCCCCTTCCCCTCCCTTGCTCCTAACCCCTTAGCCAGCTTACTGTCCAGTAACCGCCTACTGTCCAGTAACCGCCTACTGTCCAGTAACCGTCTACGCAAGCAACAGCACCCGCCGGCACCAATCAAGTCCCTTTACGTATCCCTAGACCCTATAAAACCATGTCCCCTTCTACAATAAAGCAGACTTGTGCCCAGACCTCGTCTCCGTGGTGTTTTTGCTTGCACCACGCGTCCCCCGTGCCTGAGCGGAGAGAGCGAGGGCCCAACGGCTTCGTGCCGACCCCCCTCCTCTCCTTTGACCATGGGGCAGCCCCCGTCCGGAGAGCTCGCCCAGCCATCCGCGTCGACCCTCCCGGAGGCCCGCAGCTGCCCACACTCAAGGTAAGCTAGAGAGGGTGATACTGATGAGCCAGATGCCCAGTGATCTTGACCCCTATTCCCAACTCCAGGTCATGGCCACTGTCTGCAGTCCTCACTCTGAAAGGATCCTTGTCTACTTATGCTTCCTTCCAGAAGTGTTGCCTGGTTAAAAAGAAAAAATGCACATGATAGGCTGAGTTTAGTGCTGGAAGGAGACAGGGAAAATAAGAAGATGAGTGACAGAGTGTGAGACACACAGATAAATGAAGAGAGAGGTCCCAGATCTCTGAGGAAAGATTCCAGGTCCAAGACCATTGTGCAACTAGAACTCTCCTTCCTTGTTGTCCTCCTCCAGCCCATTCCACACTTTCCAGTCCGGCACAGCCTGGCTGCCCCAGTTCCTTCTCCAGGTGGTGAGGCTGGGTCCACAACCCCATGTGGTAACCAGAGCATAGAGCTCCTTCCTCCAGTCACTGCTGTTTCTTCTATTTATTTATTTAAAATTTTAATTGTCTTTTTTTAAAGATACATAGAGTACAAAAAAAAGGTACATTAAGAAATATAAGCAGGGAATCGGACTTGGCCCAATGAATAGGGCATCCACCTACCACATGGGAGGTCCGCGGTTCAAACCCCGGGCCTCCTTGACCCATGTGCAGCTGGCCCATGCACAGTGCTGATGTGCGCAAGGAGTGCCCTGCCACGCAGGGGTGTCCCCCGCATAGGGGAGCCCCACACTCAAGGAGTGCGCCCTATAAGGAGAGCCGCCCAGCGCAAAAGAAAGTGCAGCCTGCCCAAGAATGGCACCGCACACAGGGAGAACTGACACAACAAAATACTCAACAAAAAGAAACATAAATTCCCAGTGCTGCTGATAAGGATAGAAGCGGTCACAGAGGAACACCAAGCAAATGGACACAGAGAGCAGAAAACTGGGGTGGCGGGGGGGAAGAAAAAAAAATCTTAAAAAATATATATATAAGCAGTTCCAATATTCCCCACCCCCCACCCCCACACTCCTCCCACATCAACAACCTCTTTCATCATCAGCAACCTCTTTCATCAGTGTGGCACATTCATTGCATTTGGTGAATACATTCTGGAGCGCTGCTGCACTGCATGGATTATAATTTACATTGTTCCTTGCTGCTTCACAATGCTTTGGCCAACTTTCAAGCTCTTGCTTCCTGCCCAACCCCAACAGGCATCCCTTTGTTATAGCAACGGATTTGGGGAGGTTACCCCAATGCTTAATTCACTGGTGTGGCCCAGTGTCCATGCAATGCCAGTATGAAAGCTTGTATAGGGGAAGAGGAGAAAAAGTGTTTTGTGGGTACTGCACATCCAGGCATCTCAATCTGCACCTGGAGGAATCCCCCTCCTTCTCAGTCTATTCACAGGGTCAAAGGATCCCACCTCCCAACCACCCACCAATCTTGCTAGAATCCTAGATGGTTTAAATCCAGACCTGCATCCTGGTAGGTTCTGATACCAGCCATTAATCACCACAAGATTTGATGGGAATCTGGGATGGATTAAAGTTCAGACAGTGCCCACTCTCTCCTTATCACATTCTCCAATATTTTCTGAGATAAAACATGTTTCCCTTCAGTCAGGTACTGGTCACAGGAGCACTTCCTGCCTCTTCATTAGCCACACTGGAGGGGTGGCTGGAGAAGCCATTCATGCCCATCAGTATAGCCAATGCTCCTCTAAACAGAAAGTCTGAGTGGGCGCAGTGCTTTTCATGCCTGCTCTGTAAACACAGCTTCATGTTCGACAAAACGTGCTGTACCCTGCCAGCCATCCCACCCAATGTAGCTCTTTCCCCATGAGCCATGTCTGTGGGATAGGTGCCTATCGAAGGTCAGAGGAAAGCCATTTCCCCTCAAAAGAGCATCAGGTCCAGCCCCTTTCTCTCCTACCCTCATACTCAACTTCTGTGCCCCTGCAACCGTAAGATGACCTCAGTCTCAGGGCAGGAGTCAAGACAAAGCTCTCCCTTTAAGAACACAAATGGTGGATGACTCCCAGCTCAAAGCTTATATCCCAGGGTTTGCTGCTGTGTGAGGAGCTGGAAGCACGTTGCTATACAAGGTGGCCCTGTATGTCTCCTTAGACCTGCCTTTTGCACCAGGGATGGCCTAGGAAGAATCAGGATTCCTTGCCCACCCCTTTGGCTTTGCTCCCCTCTTACATCTATCTGGAAGGTCTGCTTATCTGGTGATAGAGGATGAAGGTAGAGCCCCAATACCTATGACATGAGCATTGGCATAAATGGGGTACTGGCTTCTACTCATAGAATGGGCAACACACTGTTGGGAGTTCTGTATCACAATGATTACACTGACACTGGATTACACTCATCTGAGGATTCATTTGTTTGAAGGTTAGGGTTGAGGCTGGAGAATCTTCCATATATGTAACATTTTTAGTGTGAATTTTATCTTGTAATCTAAGGGCTATTGACAGAATACTTTCACACATACATGACATTCATATGGTTTCTCTCTATTGTTATCTAAGGTTAGAACAATTACTGGAGTGTTTTCTCATATCTGGCATTCAAATTGTTTCTTTCCAATGTGAGTTCTCTCATGTTATCTAATATGGAAGGATGATTGAAAGTTCCCCACATAGAAGATATTCATGGGGTTTCTCTCAAGTGTGAGTTCTCTGAGGTTTCTTAGTAGTTGGAAGGTTGGCTGAATGCTTTCCCACATAGATGGCAGGCATATAATTTCTCTCCAATGTGAGTTCTCTAATTTTATCTAAGGGCACAAGTTCTTCTGAAGGCTTCCTCACAAAGACAATAGCCATAAAATTGAACTATCATGTGACTTTGCTTATGTTCATTACAGGATCACTGGTCACTGAGGGTTTTTTAACTATGAGTTGTCCTAATAGATATGGCAGGGAAAGAAGCTGGACATCATATCTCCTGCCATAACCCACTGAATTGACTCAGGGAGAGTGTAAACTACATTGTAAACTATAATGCTGTGCGGCAGTGCTCCAAAATGTATTCACCAAATGCAATGAATGTGCCACACTGATGAAAGAGGTTGATTGAGGAATAGGGGGTGGGTGGGTTGTGAGTTATGGTAACCTCTTATATTTTTTAATTTGACATTATTTGTGATCCATGTATCATCCAAAAAATACAGTTAAAATTTTAAAAAAATTAAGTTCACTGTCTGGGACTTGGAAAAAAACAACTGTGCTGACACAGGTCTTCTTTACCATGTGCATTGGTACATATTGAATCAATTTGGAGTTGTGATGGAAACCTTCCCCCAAATCATTGATTAAAATGGATTCCCTCCAATATGAAAAATCTGTTGTTGGGGAGGAGAAGAGACATGATAAAATATTTGCTTGAATATATTCATTAATTCAATCCTCTATATAGAATTGTAGACTAATCATTCAGTGGGACTCCAGAGAGATTCTTTTATGTTACATGCACACGATGTTACTCTCTGCATGCAAAGATTTTGTCTTTTGTAGCATCTTATCTCTAACTACTGAATTGATTTTGAAAAGTTCATTATGTTTTGAAGATTATGACTATGATAGATCTTTATGAAATTATCCCTTTTTTTCAAGTACTGGGGAGGAGGATTCCCCATATATGGGAAGCCAGCACTCAACCACTGAGCCACATCAGCTCCCCTGAGTTGGTCTTTTCATTTGTTTGTTTTTTTGTTTTGTTTTATTTTTAGGAGGCACCAGGGTCTGAACCTGGAACCTCCCATGTGGGAAGCAGGCACCAAACCTCTGGGGCCACATCTGCTCCCTCAAGTTTATCCTTTTATAAGTCTTCAGGGTATGGTTTTGAGGTCTGGTTAATTTTTCCCTAAATTGAAAATTTCGCATAACCTTTCATTGGGGGAATGCTTAACCTCAACTTTAATTATACCCAGGTGATTGTGTTGACCTCCTAACTTAACCTACCCTAGATTTGATATTGAATGACCAGGTTCATACAACTGAGGCCTACCTTTGACAGGATGGTAGATGAATCCTTCCTGCAGGTATCTTGCATGGATATAATTTCTTCCTTTTTTTTTCTTCAAATCGGTTTTATTCACACACCATCCAATCCATTCAAAGTGTATAATCAATGGTTCTCAGTACAATCACAGAGCTGTGATTTCATCACCACAATCAATTTTAGAACATTTTTATAGCTCAAAAAAAAAAAACAAACTCCTGGAATCCTAGAAATTGGGGAAGTCAAGCTTTTGATACTCTTTGAAATCCTCCTGTCTTACCTCTGTATGTCCTGACATAGCATAAATCTCCTTTTGTAATAATAATATTTCCTAAATCTTATTGAAGACCCAGTGGGTCTTGCAAATATTTCAATCTTATTTAAATTTATAAGCCTGATTACTAAGATTTTTGCCAATTGATTTACAGAACTGATGGTGAAAGTAGATCTAGATAGACAAAATTATTTTAAAATCGTAAGAATGGAGGAAAAAAATCCTCTCAAGCTAAAACAGCAGCTAAATAAACCCCAACATACCCTAGGGCACAAGATTTCAGGGCACTAATACTTGTGTTACTGTAAACAACCTGGACAACCCGAAAAATCACAGCACCCGCCCACACTCTTCACCTCTAAGAAAGCAGTGTCTTCATTACACTGCATTTTAAGTAAATAGAAGTAATTCACTTAAGAGAAAATTTCTCTCCAAGCTTCTAATGAATTATATTATATTTATAACTAATTCCAAGCGTTTAACAAAACTGTAGAGGCAAAATATCCTCATAGATTTCAAAATTCATATAAAATTAAATCATATATGATACATTTTGGGTGAAACAGTGTAATACCTATTAATCTTTGCTAAATGATTGTATATTACTGTTTCAAAGTGCTTTAACTAAGACGTTTTAAGTATTTAATATTATTCTGTCTAGTTCAATTTTGATGGTAATTTTTCATTGTAATATGTTTACTTGTAGACAGTTTCAAAAATCAATTTGGTAAATTAAATATGTATTTTTATTAAGGAAAATAAAGTAGTTTTCCCTAAAGTAAAATGACTGGTTGTTATGGAATGAGAAAGAAGAAAATGTAGGACAAAACCTCAATAGATACAGAAAGTGACAGAAGGTTCATGGAATAGGAAATTATGGTCAAAGTTGGGAAAGATTTAATGGGTCTATAAAAATTTTAAAAACCTTACTTTCAAATAATATACTGATGAAAAACTGAAACTTGGTTTTCTCTCTATTAAGGTGACATTATTTCTTGGTTTATTAGTCTGTTCTGTTCATTTGTTTGAGTACTCAGGTTCAGAACTGACACCCAAATCTCCTATGTGGAAAGCTGGCGCTCAATGACTGAGCCACACCAGCTCCCCTGAGTTGTTTCTTTTTTCATTTGTTTGCTTGTTTGTTATGGTTTGTTTTTGAAAGTTACCAGGGATCGAACCTGGGAACCCATATATGGGAAGCAGGTGTTCAACCACTTGAGCTACATCAGTTCCACTGTTGGTCTGTTTTAGGAAGACACTATAAAGAGTTTTTTTCTTGAATAATCGGTGTAAAAGGCAGAAAGTCTGTGTCTTATCAAAATACTTTATGTTAACTTTTTCATGCCTATGGTTGCATTTAAGAAAAATAGTCTCACATTTTAAAGAACTAAGTCTTTTCTTAACTTTAGTTAAGCAAAAAAACCCAAACATTTCTTCACAATAACCCATTTTCCTCTTTAACATAATTTTGAAACCTGACAACTTTTGACATTTTGCTTTTTCAATGTCAAACCCTATGGAATATCTTTTTATTTCAAACCGTTGTAACTAATTTTTTTCTTTCACCTTCCAAAAGGGAGGTGCTAAAAATAAAGTTCATTTAATATGTTATGAATTACATGGCAGGAGTTTAGGAAGTATTAAACATTTTAAAAGAGATTTTTAACCGTTGGTTGGTTAAATTAGTGTAAAATGTTAATATAAATAAAGTTTGTATAAAATTCCTAGAGAGCTAACAACGTTCTCACTGTTCATGCTATGTTATAATAATCTTCGTGATATAAGACAAGAGAATGGTATTGTTAGTCATGGTTTTAGTTATTTTAAAGATATTATATGTCACAGAAAAAGAAAACAAATTTCCTTGTTAGTTACATTTACTCTGATGTTTCCCTGACAGAATAAGCAGTCAGGTACATGTAAAGGTTCATCATCAACACGAAGTGTAAAGGTGAAACAGAATGAAACCTCTGTTATGGTCTGTAGTTGATGTCCTCAATACAAATTAATTGTCAAATGTTTTTATTTCTAAAAATAGCTTCATTTAGAAAATTCTCATAAGAGATTTAGAGCCAGAAGAAAAAGAAATAAATAGAATCCAAATTGAAAAGTAAGAAGCAAAACTTTCACTATTTGCAGATGATACCATCTTCTATGTAGAAAGTGTCCCAAAATACACAACAAAGCTTATAGAGTTGATAGAAGAGTTCAGCAAAGTGGAAGGATATAAGATCAACATGCAAAAATCAGAATTTCTCTATACTAATAATGAGCAGTCTGTGAATGAAAATATTCCACTTATAATAATAACTAAAAGAAACAAATATCTAGCAATAAATTTAAGGATGTAAATGACTTGTACACATTTTTTTAAAAAAAGGAAATCAAAGACCTAAATAAATGGAAGAGTATTCCATGTTCATGGATTGGAAGACTAAATATCATTATGGTATCTATTCCACCCAAACTGATTTACAGATTTAACACAATACCAATAAAAATTACAACAGCATTTTTTATTGAACTGGAAAAGCCAATGATGAAATTTGTTTGGATAGTCAAGTGGCCCCCAAAAGCCAAAAATGTATAGAAAAAGAATGAAGCAAAATTGGAGGGATCACACTACATGACTTTAAAGCATACTATAAATCTACAGTGGTCAAAACTGCATGGTATTCGCACAAGGATAGACATCCTGACCACTGGAACTGAATTGAGAGTTCTGATACAGACCCACAAATGTATGCCCAACTGATATTCAGCAAGGCCACCCAGCCCATCCTACTGGAACAGAATGATGCTGGGAGAAATGGATATCCATATCCAAGAGAACGAGAGAGGATCACTATGCCATGCCCTATACAAAAATTAACTCAAGGTGGATGAAAGGCCTAAATATAAGAGCCAAGAGCACAAAGTTCCTAGAAGATAATGTAGGGAAGCATCTACAAGATCTTGTAGTAGGAAATGGTTTCACAAACTTCACACCCAAAACCAAGCAATGAAAGAAAAATAGGAACTCCTCAAAATTAAAAAAAGTTCTGTCCGATAGAGGAGTTTGTGAAGAAAGTGAACAGGCAGCCTACTCAATGGAAAAATATTTGGGAACCACTTAGCTGATAATTATATAATATCCAGTATATATAAAGAAATCCTGCATCTTGAAAATAAAAAGACAACCCATTAAACACTGGGCAAGAGACTTGAATAGACACTTTACCAAAGAGGAAATACAAATAGTTAAAAGGCACATGAAAAGATGCTCAGCATCACTAGCTATTAGGGAAATGCAAATCAAAACTACAATGAGATATGATCTTAAATCTATTAGAGTGCTATTAAAAAAAACACCCAAAATACAGAAAACTACAATGATGGAGAGGATGTGGAGGAATGGGAACACCCATCCACTGCTGTGGGAATGTAGAGTAGTGCAGGCATTGTGGAGGACAGCTTGGCAGTTTCTCAGGAAGCTAAGTATAGATTTGGTATATGATCCAGCAACCGAACTACTAGGTATATACCCAGAAGAACTGAAAGCAGGGACATGAACAGATATATGTACAGTAATATTTATAGCATTATTCACTATTGCCCAAAATTGGAAGCAACCCAAGTGTTCCTAAACGGATGGATGGATGAGAAAAATGCTGTATATACATACAATGGAATATTCACCAGCTGTAAGAAGGAAAGAAGTATTGACACACACAACAAGAATGTTGAAGACATTATGTTGAGTGAAGTAAACTAGTCACTAAAGGACAAATATTCCATCACCTCATTGATATGACCAAACATATTGAACAGACTCACAGAGATAGTATGGAAGACAGGTTCCCAGGAGACATAAAGGGAGTAGAGAGTGGTGAGCCAATCCTCAATCTGGGAAGAACCTATGATAAGGTGAAAGGTGGTGGTTTGGCAGTGGATGGGGTGATGGTGGCACAGGAATTTGAGAGAGTGAGCATGACTGGAGGGGTAGGTTGGGCTATAATGGAACTTGGGGGAGGGCTTAGGAAGGAACAGTTGAATGCTGGGGAGGTGGAGGTCTCCGGTTGAAAATACAATTGTAGGAATGTTCTGTTCCTCTTTCTATTTAATTATTGCTTAAGAGTTACCTCTTGAAAACCTCTTTCTTACTTAAATGTGGCTTTTCTATAAAGCAAACTGAGCAAATAAACACACTACCTTCTCCACCCTAGAATGGGACATGACTTCCATGGATGAGCATCCATGGCACCAAGGGATTAATGCCAAGCACCAACCAGTGATTCATTTGGAAAAATACCTTGACAAAAGGGAGAATTATCCAAAACACAAGAGTTTTTTTTGTCTAAGAGCTTTTATATTAAGTTGGGGGGTGTAATGCCAGTGGTTACACTCATGCATGTCTCAGGCAGACTGCACTAACTGCCACTGTAAACAAAACCTCAAATAGGGCTCTGGAGCCCTCTGGATAGTATAGGCAAGGACAGAATCTCTTGAAATCATTATCATATTTTTGGGCCTTATCTTGGAATATGAGAACCTATTTCCCCAATATAACAGAGTTAGACTCATTTATAATTGTCCTACACAAGGTTCTTCTATCCCTTTTATGTGAACCTGTAATTAGCACTATACCCAATAAATATATGTCTCAGAGACCTAAATGTTTGGTCTGTCCATATTCCAGTTGAGACCTGAAATTCAGCAGAATTGCAGCCAACACCTACTCTCCAGTCCATCAGATTCACCCAGGACAACCCACAAAATGATAATGGTGAACAACCCCCATCCCAGAAAAACAGTGACTATCTAGAACTGAAAACAAAACAGTTCCTTCCACCTGCCTCATAAGATTTAAGCCTCCTCTCAATCTGCAGCAGAGCCGGCATCATAACAAAGTCCTCAATGTTAAGGAATGAACAAACATTAGGAAGGAATGCAACCGTAAAAAAGTAAACTATTAATATTGTAGCAATGGAGGAACATGTAACATTGATATAAAGATAATGGTTACCAGAGGTTCTGAAGGGAGGGAGAGGGAATAATAGGTGGTACATAGAGCATTTTGGGGACATTGGAATTAACTGAAAACCACAATGTAAACTATAGACTTTGCTAAGTAGCCATGTGTGATAGGCTAGTGAATCAAGTTAGCCAGCTAATGTATCAATGGTGCCAAGCTGTTTGGTCAAGCAAGCACAGGGCTAATTGTAAGAGAAGAACATTTCACGGACTTTAATCATAGTGAGTTGATTGCACAGATGGCTCGTTATATCTACCATCAATGAGTAGACTGCCATCAGCAGTGAGTGACATGTCATCCAATCAGTTGAAGACCTTGAGAGGGGAAGTGATTTCAGAATTTAGAGACAGAAATACCATCTCTACTTCAGACAGTGTCTCCTGGGAGCTCATCAAGGACTTCCACTCAGGCCCTGGTTTGCAGCCTGCCCTATGGAATTTGGACTTGTGCATTTCCACAGTCACGTGAGACAATATTATAAAATTTCATACTATTTATAGATATCTCCTGTCACTTTTGCTTCCCTAGAGAATCCTGATTAATATACAATGCTTCAATATTTACTCATTAATTTTAACAAAACTACCACCAAATTGTAAGATATTTTAAATAGGGGAAGATGGGGAAGGGGACAGGGTAGGATATTTAGGAATCCCTTAGACTTCTGATGTAACTTTTCTGTAATCTAAAGCCTCTTTTCAAATAAAGTTTATTATATTTTAAAAATAAGTAAATTAAAGCCTAGATTGTATTCTTTTGCAGTAATCATATTTGTTTCTGGACTTTATTATTTTCCTATTCTGAGATGCTTTGTTCTTTGTGCATAATTTGTAGTTCCTTAAAACCTTAGGTGTCTGTGTGACACCTGAGACTCAGTGTTAAACTTATCTTGCTCTGAAGGTGCTGAAAAGCAGCATTAATTCTCAAAAGTCAACTCCATACAACTCTTCAAGAAGCTACAGAAAGGATACAAGTTCAATCAAAGAGGTGAATGGGGCTGATATGGTTAAAGATTAAAGTGAGTAAAAATTCAGTATAAATGGTGATATTATCTATATATTGGAACTCTAATTTCTATATGAGACCAAGGACAGAAGGACTATTTTATCAAAAATCTAAACTTTCTATTGCACAATATCTGATTTAATCCATCAGATCTGTTTATTTAGACAACCTAACTCAGTTTTATTTGACATAGAATCTAAAATAACAGATGAGATCTTAATATTCTGTACAGGTTTCAGTAATACTGTGATGCATTTCAAACTGTTTTAGGCATAAAATGAAAAAGTATTTGTGAAATTCCTTATGGGACTAGAAAGGGAAAGGATAGAACTGTAAATGTCCCCATTTGAGGAATTCCTGCTATTCTCTAAAAACAAACACCTTTACAAGAGCCAAATCTAACATCCACTCCTGTTAGTAAGCAGATTGTCCTAATTTAAACTTATAACAGGGAAATCTATGGGAAGAATGTCTAACAGTGATGAACATTGCCTCATAAAAGTAAATATGGTAATGAGCCATGACTTCAGTCTAGAAGCTTGCAATTATAAACCTTATTTTTGTAAAGACAAAACTAAGTCTAGGGAGCAGGTGTAATTCTGTGGTTAAGTACCTGCTACCCAGGTACAAATCCTGGTTTCAATCTCTAGTACTGCCTTAAAAAAAAAACTAGGCTTAATTTTAATTGATGCCTAACAGACACAACCAGGAAACCTCCTTGTTACTCCATATGGCTTAACCCTAAGCCAAACACTGCAGATAAATTCACTACCTTCTTTCCTATGTGGGACAAGACTCCCAGGAATAAGCCTCCCTGGCACCTTGGGATCAGAAATGCTTTCAAGAATGATCTTGATCATAATGGAGAAAAGAAATAAAAAGTTTCTATAGCTAAGAGATTTCAAGTAGTGTCCAGAGGTCATTCTGGAAGTCTCAGTCAGATATAAATATCACATACTGCCACAGCATAAAAAGTCTCAAACAGAAGTGCTCCTAAGGGCCCTTGGGACATCCAAACACCATAATCAAGCTACAAAATCATATGAAATCAACACCCCCTCAGACCTGATTTATATTCATTTATAAATTCCCTGATCATAATCCTACTTTTTAATTTAAACCTCTATTTTTCAATTTACTTATTACTTCTCAGAGAGTTAAAGCCTTGGATTGTTCTTGTTCCAGCTGAGTCCTGAGACCCAGGGGTTCCAGTCCCTCCAAGAAGACAACCTGGAACTCAGGAAGACACCCATCTGTAAGCAAAGCAGTTTCATTCCTCTAGCCCATAGTGTTGATGCCCCTTTTCAGCATGAAGAAGTTCAAGCATTCATTGCCCAGATATCCCTCAAGATTAAGGAATGGACAAAGAAAAGGGGGGAATTGTTATCATGAGCTAACAAATATTATTATAGTTGCTGAATCATTCTTTAAATGCTTTTTAACCATCTGACATATTGTAATGTAAGCAGAAGAAATGATTTGGAACTGTTGTAACTCACTGAACTTTACCCCTTATGACTTGTTTCTTTGATGATGATTCTATGTTTTATAACTGCACAATCTTTTCCCCTTAATTAGCAAGTAACAGGATAACTTGTGACTGGCCCAGCATGTATGCCCTTATCTTTTTCTGCAACCCTGGAGTCTGATACTCCTGACTCAGAGTTCAATATTTATTAATGAAGAAATACAATTCAGCCCAGAGCTGACCAAGTGAGTTCTGATCAAAGTTGGCCTGTGTCTAATATGTGCAATAGCCTAAACCTTAAACTTCAAATGAGCTAAGTATGCAATCAATCTGCACCTACTAGAGATTAAACTATCTCTAACCCTATTATCTAAATCTACCTGTCTGTTTTAATGTTATAAAACACTGAAGTTTTCTCCAGTTCAGAGAGATAGATTTGTGTTGGAGATTTGGACCCAGAGGGCATCAGGAATGAAAGAAAGAGAAAAGGGAGAAGGAAACAGAAAAAGAGAGCAAGAGAAAAAGAACGAGAGAGCTGGGATCAGAGGGTCTGCAAGTAATAACTTCTCAGACAACTTTATTGTTTACAAGGGGCTCTCTATATACCCCAGTGTACATGACGAGAAGCAGGAATACATAGCCTACTTGCCAATAAGCAGGAACACGTAGCCTACATACCAATAAGCAGTAACACATAGTGTATGTGACATCAAGCAGCATTACCCATAGTCTAAGGAGTTTGAAAAAATCTTATCTCGAAGTACAAAGTCTAAGTGTTCTATTCACTACAAAAGGTATGTGCTCATCTTTTCTTTCAGCCTTGAACAACTTCATCCCATTTGCTGGGAACTCTTAATTACCACATTCCTTAGATTGCAAGTGTAGCAAAGGAGGCAGCACTAGCAGGGAGACAGCATGTCTCTCCTTGTGCGGCCACTATGCCTCAGTTTCCAACAGATTTGGGGACTGTCCTCCTGTCTTTGTTAAAGAACTTTTTCTCTTCTCAGAAATCCCAGTGCCACTTAATTGATTCTCGTTCACACCACACAAGGACTCACTTTTGTACAGCAACAGATAGAAACTGTAAATGCTGTTCTATGCAGAAGGTTGGCAGAAATGCATGAGAGATAAAGTAATTATAATAGAAATAGACAGTAATAAATTTAAAGATTTTGAAATATTTTTTTGATTTTTTAAAAAGTCTGGAAATTGACAGGACTTACAAAATGGGAACGGAGTTGAGCTGGCTCATAATAATTAGATGGAAAAATAACCAGAACTGAAACCATAGGAGTGAAGTCAACTAGATTCCAAGGTAGGTTCCACAGGAAAGCAGCACTTGGCTTTTCTACTAAAGTCTTGTACTCTTCATCTTGTTCTTTTCTGGTTAAAAATCTCCTCTATTTGTCTTCTCTTTATACAGGGAGGAACAGTTCATAAACCTAATCAGAATTACATTTCAAGGGACACCCTGATTACACAGCTGCTAAAGCTGGCCAGGCTTCATTCTGTGGGACACGCCCTGTTCACTTTGACTGAATTTATCGTACATTTAAAAATTTTAAAATCTCATAAAATTTTGCAAACATTTTGTATCCTTTATTAATTCAATACATACTTTTTGACTAAATTCTTTGTACCAGGAAATTTCTGGATCCTCAAGATTAAGTAGGGACCCAGATGCACTGGATCTCTATGGACAAAAAGCTAGAATCCCCTGGAGGAAATATATAATTTTTTTAAAAGGGAGGGGGGAGTGGATGTGGCTCAAGTGATTGAGAACCTGCTTCCCACAAGGGAGATCCCAGGTTTGGTTCCTGATGCCTCCAAAAAAGAAAGACAAAGAACAAGCCTTGTGACTGAAGATTCTTCATTTCATACATTAATTGGCCACTTGTTAATACACTTTTATGAAGGGCCGTTTCAAGTGTTTTCTCCATCTTTCTACTGGGCTCTTTGCCTTTCTTATTAATTTGTAAAAGTTATTTCTATATTAAGGCCATGAGTCCTTTCTTGGATATATGGATTGCAAAAGCATTTTCCCACTAGTTGGCTTGACTTGTACTTTCTCCATGTTGTCTTTTGAAGACTAAAATTCCTTATTTTTTCTTATTTTTTTGGGGGGTTTTTTTTTTCTTTTTTTTTATTGACTTTGTAATAATATTACATCAAAAATATATATGTGAGGTCCCATTCAACCCCGCTCCCCCACCCCCCCTCTCCCCCCCCAACAACACCCGCTCCCATCATCATGACACATCCATTGGACCTGGTAAGTACATCTTTGGGCACCTCTGCACCTCATAGTCAATGGTCCACATCATGGCCCATACTCTCCCCCATTCCATCCAGTGGGCCCTGTGAGGATTATTTTTTCTTTTATTTTAGCACTGTTTTAAACAAATCAATTTTATTGACACATATTAATAAAGTATAAATTGTTCCAAACTGATCGATGGTATTCCATTTAATCACATATTTGCGCATTCATTACATCAGTCATTTTAGAGCACTTTCATTATTCCAATAATAATAATAAACAAACCAAAAAAACCTCATCCCCTCTAAGTTTCTCTATGTTTCCCCTGCTGTACAAAGCTGCTATTCTTTTCCTTTCTCTCTAGTATATTTGTATTTTTATTTTGCAAAAACGGTCTTATACATGCAATATCACCCACAGTCATGCTTTACATGAGGTTTCACTGTCTTATGAAGTCCCATGGTACAGTTTTTAGCTTTCCTTCCAGTAATGTACATGACCTTAGACTTGCCCTTTCAACCACTGTCATACCCATATAGAGCTCAGCTAATTACAAACACCATCAAGTGCTTCTATTCATTTCCAAAGATTTACAAATAACCTTTTTACCAGTTATGCATACATTAACCCACAGCTTTCCATTCTGTACTCTCATTTTCTTTTCTGGTGACCTATATTCTAATTATTAACTTCATGAGTTTACATTTAATATTTACTTCATAATAGCACAATCATACAGTATTTGTCTTTTTGTGTCTGGCTTCAATTAACATAATGTCCTCTAGGTTCATCCATATTGTCATATGCTTCACAACTTCATTTCTTTTTACAGCTACATAATATTCCATTATGTGTATACACCACAGTTTGTTTATCCATTCATCAGTTGATGGACACCTGGATTGTTTCTAACTTTTGGCAATCATGAATAATGCCACTGTGAATTTCAATGTCTGGGTGTCTGTTGGTGTCTCTGCTCTCAGTATTCCAAACACATACATAGTCAAGATATTGCCAGGTAACATGCTAGGTCGATATTCAACTTCCTTAGAAGGCGCCGGTCATTCCTCCACAATGGCTGTACCATTCTGTATTCCCACTAACAGTGAATAAGTGTTTCCATCTTTCCATATCCTCTCCAACATTTAGTTTTCCAACTTTAAGAGTGGCCAGTGTAATAGGTGTGAAATGATGTCTCATGTAGTTCTGATTTGCATTTCCCTAACTGAAAATGAAAAACATTTTTTTTCATGTGTTTCTTCACTATTTGTATTTCTTCTTTGGACAATTTTCTTTTCAAGTTTTTTGCCCATTTTTTAATTGGGAAGTTTGTCTTTTCACTATTGAGTTGTATATTTTCTTTATATATCTTGGATATTAAACCCTTACTGCATATGTGATTTATTTTTAAAGTGACAGATTAGGATCTTTAATTTTTAAATCCACTCCTCCTTATGACAATAAAGGAAAAGAGAAACATTCTTGATTCACACATTGTAGGATCTGTTTTTCTAAATTACACCTAATGTTTAATAGAGGAGGATAACCAACAATTATTTAAATACAAAACTGGGCAACAACAGCCCAGCAGGTTATTTTCAGCTTCTACATTGGTGGACTGGGTTTTAAATTCATATGATCCAACAGCTTCTAAGGAATGTTTAAGCAGGCATTTTAATTCTGAGTACTGGGTTTTCAATTGCCCACACTAATTTTGTTAAGCAGATATTAAGCAAACATCAATAATCGTAAGACAAAAATTTAATGACAATTTGTTAGTGGGTATATAATAATCCATTGGGCTAAATCATTTACATGGGACTACATAGACATTTAAAACAGAAGCAGATGTAAATGTTACATATTACATCATCAGATTCATCTTCTTCCTTCAAAGATTCCTTAGCATATTTCTCTGCTTCTTCCCTTATATCTTTTGGAACAATTTCATGTCTTCCTTTACTTAATTCACCAACCCAGTTGAGCTCTAGTTCAAATGCTTTATCTTTAACTTCATCACGTACTATGTAAATTATTTTTCCAACTTCTTTAACAATGTTTCGGCAGGTCATTTCTTTCATCTGAAGCTTTTCGATTTCTGTCTTTGCAGCTTGCCTGGCTTTACCAAGGGCACAGACCCAGTAACCATATGAAACACCCGATGGCTCAATCATGTGGAGCTGTGCACCATCCTTCACAATGTAAGACCCTAACGTGAAACTGCATCCAAAAGGTCTAACAGCACTGCATAGTCTGTAGGCATGAACATCCATGGCCACTCTGTCTGCAAGACGTTTGAGTGCAATGTTACAGCCAAAGTTAGATCTAAAGTTGGAAGCCTCTTCTCTTGCTATGTCTGCTAAAGAACGAGCATCTGCAAACACACCTGCTACCACCATTCCCACATGCCGATCAACATTAAAAAGCCGTTTGTTGGAACCTTCTTCATAAAGTTTAGAAAGGACTAATTTTTCTACTCCAAAGACAACACCATCTATACATCTGATTCCAATAGCTGTACTACTATTTTCCACAGCCTTCATAGCATATTCAACTTGAAAATTCTCCCATCAGGAGGGAATGTAGAGGCTGACAGGTCATACCCAGTATGGACAGAGCTCGTTGTGTTAAAGCTACCAGGTTGTGTTGGGATTCCAGGCTCAAAATGTTTCCACTAGCCTGGATATGTGATTGACAAAGATTTTCTCCCATTGAATTGGCTGCCTTTTCACCCTTTTGACAAGATCCTTTGAGGTGCAAAAGTGTTTAACTTTGAGGCAGTCCCATTTATCTATTTTATCTTTTGTTGCTTGTGCTTTGGGTGTAAAGTTTAAGAACTACCACTGGTCACAAGAGGTCAAAGATGTTTTCCTACATTTTCTATTAGCATTTTTATGGTTGTCTCTTTTATATTAGGTCTTGACCCATTTTGAATTTATTTTTGTGTAAGGTGTGAGATAGGCGTCCTCTTTCTTTTGGCTGTGGATATCCAGTTCTCCCTGCACCAAGGGAGTAGACTGTTCTGGCCCAGCTGGGAAGGCTTGACAGGCTTGTCAAAAATACTTGACTATAGATGTGAGGGTCTATTTCTGAATTCTTAATTTGTTTCCTTTGGTTAATCTGTCTTTATGCCAGTACCATGCTGTTTTTACCACTGGCTCAGGATTATCCTTTATTTTTCTATTTTTAAAAAAGGTCTATTTATTTAATTATTTTTCCCATTTCCTGTTCTCTGTGTCATTTGCTGTGTGTTCTTCTGTGTCCACTTGCATTCTTGTGAGCAGCACTGGGAATCTGTGTCTCTTTTCATTGTGTCATCTTGCTGCATCAGTTCTCTGTGTGTGCTGTGTCACTCCTGGATGGACTGTGCTTTTTGTTTATGTGGGGCAGCTTTCCTTAGGGGGTGCACTCCTTGCACGTGGGACTTCCCTTCATGGGGCATACCCCTGCATGACCCGGCACTCTTTAAGCACGGCAACACTGCATGTGGGCCAGCTCACCATATGGTTCAGGAGGCCCTGGGTTTGAACACTGGACCTCCCATATGGTAGGTGAACACTCTATCAGTTGAGCCAAATCTGCTCCCCTTGGTAATATAAAGTCCAAAAGTGAGAGTCCTCCAACTTTGTTCTTTTTTCAAGTCATTTTTTATCTATTCAGGGACACTTTCCCTTCCAAACAAATTTGATAATTGGTTTTTCCATCTCTGCAAAAAAAAAAACTTTTATTGGGATTGCACTGAATATGTAAATCTGTTTGGGTAGAATTGACATCTTAATGATATTTAGCCTTCCAGTCCAAGAACAAAGGCTGTCCATTTATTTAAGCCTTCTTTGGTTTCCTTCAGCAATGTGTTGGAGTTTACTGAATATGGGCCCTTTATATCTTTGCTTAATTTTATTCCTAAATATTTTATTTTAGTTACTATTATAAATGGATTTTTTTTTCTGATTTCCTTCTCAGATTGCACACCAGTAATGTATAGAATCGCTATTCAGTTTTGCATGTTAATCTTGTATCCTGACACTTTGCTGAACTTGTCTATTAGGTCTAGTAGCTTTGTTATGGATTTTTCAGGAGATTCTAGGTATACAATCATATCCTTAGTGAATAGTGGAAGTTTTACTTCTTCCTTACTTATTTGGATGCCTTTTATTTCTCTATCTAGACTAATTGTTCTAGCTTGAATTTCTACTACAATATTGAATAACAATAGTGACAGTGGGCATCCTTATCTTGTTCCTGATCTCAGCAGGAAAGCTTTCTACTGCTGCAATCAGCTCACAATAGGAAGCATCTGCAACATCTACAATAATGTAACATTTACAATAACAGGAAGAAATTGCAACATCATCTATAATAACAGGAAGCAACAAATAGGTACGCCAGTTTCCCATAACATTCTACCTTTCACCATTGAGTACCATGCTAGCTGTAGGGTTTTCTTATATGCATTTTACCATATTGGGAAAGATTCTTTCTATTCTTATCTTTTGGGAGTTTTTATCAAGAAAATGTGCTGTATTTTGACAAATGCCTTTTCTGCATCACTCGAGAAGATCATGTGATTTTTCCTCTTCAGTTTATCAATGTGGTTTATTACATTAAGTGATTTTCTTGTGTTGAAGCACCCTTGCATATCTGGGATAAAACCGACTTGCTTGTGGCGATAATTCTCTTAATGTGATTTTTTATTTGGTGTGCAAGTATTTCGTTGAAGACTTTTTGCACTTATATTCATTAGAGTATTGGACTATAATTTTCTTTTTTGTGGTATCTTTATCTGGTTTTGATATTCGGGTGATGTTGACTTCGTAGAATCAGTTTGGTAGCATTTTTTCCTGTTCAATTTTTTTGGAAAGCTTGAGCAAGTTTGGTATTAGATCATCTTTGAATGACTGGAAGAATTCACCTGTGAAGCCATCTGATCCTGAACTTTTCATCTTTGGGAGGTTTTGTTTTTTTTTAAGATTTATTATTTATTTCCCACCCCTCCCCCCCCAGTTGTCTGCTCTCTGTGTCCATTCGCTGTGTATTCTTCTGTGTCTGCTTCTATTCTTGTCAGCGGCATGGGGAATCTGAGTCTCTTTTTGTTGTGGCATCTTGTTGCATCAGCTCTCCATGTGTGCAACACCACTCCTGAGCAGGCTGTACTTTTCTGTACAGGCGTCTCTCGTGATGGGGTGTACTCCTTGTGAGTGGAGCTCCCCTATGCTGGGGACACCCTGTGTGGCATGGCACTCCTTGCACACATCAGCACTGCATGTGGGCCAGTTCACCACATGGGTCAGGAGGCCCTGGGTTTGAACCCATACAGGCAAATACTGGGTTTGAACCCATACAGGCAAAAACTGATACAGGCAAATGCTGTATCAGTTGAGCCAAATCCACATCCCTTTGGGAGGTTTTTGATGACTGTTTCAATCTTTTTACTTGTGATTGGTTTGTTGAGATCTCCTATTTCCTCTAGAGTCAGTGGAGGTCAGGGATTCTTATCTTTTCTGTTCCACAGACCCCTTTGCCAGTCAGGTGAAAACCATGAATCTCAGAATGTAGCAGCAGAGTTTTTGACACTTAACATGGGCATGTCTTTAAATTAAAATTTAGGGCGGTGGACTTGGCCCAGTGGTTAGGGCATCTGTCTACCACATGGGAGGTCCGCAGTTCAAACCCCGGGCCTCCTTGACCTGTGTGGAGCTGTCCCATGTGCAGTGCTGATGCATGGAAGGAGTTCCCTGCCTTGCAGGGGTGTCCCCCGTGTAGGGGAGCCCCTCGCACAACGAGTGCACCCGTAAGAAGAGCCGCCCAGTGTGAAAGAAAGTTCAGCCTGCCCAGGAATGGTGCCACACACACGGAGAGCTGACACAACAAGATGACGCAAGGAAAAAGAAACACAGATTCCTGTGTCGCTGACAACAGCAGAAGCAGACAAAGAAGATGCAGCAAATAGACACAGAGAACAGAAAACTAGGATGGGAAGGAGGGGAGAGAAATAAATAAATAAATAAATAAATAAATAAATAAATAAATAAATAACTCTTTAAAAAAATAAAAATAAATTAAAATTTAGGATTATTCAAAATTCCTTCAAGCTTATCGAGCCCCTGTAATCCTCCCACGGACCCTTGTGGGAATGTCGAACCCTTGTTCAGAACCCCTAGTATAGGTTTGTGTGTTTTCTAGGAATTTGCCCATCTCATCTACATTGTCTCATTTTTTGCACACGGTAGTTCATAGCATCCTTTTTCAGTCTCTCATTTCTGCAGGGTCCATGGTAATGTGTCCTTCTCATTTCTGATTTTATATATTTGCATCTTTTTTGATTATTGCTCTCCCTCAGGATTTGTCAAATTTGTTGAACTTCTCAAAGAACCAAGTTTTCATTTTTCTTTTTGTTGATTCTCCCTATTGCATTCATTCATTCATTCATTCATTTCATATCCCCCCCTTGCAGGCTGCTTGCTGTCTGCTCTCTGTGTCCATTCACTGTGTGGTCTTCTGTGTCTGTATTTATTTTTTATTTATTTCCCCCCCCCCCCTTTGTGGCTTGCCTGTTTTCTGGTATCTGTTTTCATTCACTGTGTGCTCTTCTGTGTTTGTTTGTTTGTTTCTTGTCTCCCTTTTATGTTGTGTCACCTTGCTGTGTCAGGTCTCCATGGCACTTGTGGGCAGCTGCACTCCACAGTGCTAGCAGGCTGGGTAGCACTCTGCGGTGCCAGAGCCAGCGGCTCACCACAGTGTATGGGCGAGCCTGCCTTCAAAGGAGGCCCCAGGATGCAAACCCAGAGCCCCCCATATGGTAGATGGGAGCCCAATGGATTGAGCCACAGCTGCTTCCCATTCCCTATGGGTTTTTTTGTTCTTGATTTCATTTATTTCTGCTCTGATCTTTACTATTTCTTTTCTTCACCTTGGTTTAGGATTAGGTTGCTGTTCTTTTTCTAGTTCCTCCAGATGTGTAGTTAGTTCAATTTTAGCTCTGATTTTTTGTTTGTTTCTTTGTTTTTAGGTACCAGAGCTGGAGATTGACGCCTGTACCCAGTATGTGGGAAGTGGGTGCACAAGCACTTGAGCTTCAACTGCTTCCTTATTTATTCTTTTTTAATATAAGCATTGCAGGCTGTAAATTTCTCTCTTAGCAGTGTCTTTGTCCCACAGGTTTTGATATGTTTTGTTCTCATTTTCATTCAACTTCCAAATATTTTCTTCCATTGTGCTGGCTGCTTTATTGACCAGGTCCTCTTAAGCACAAATGACTTGATTATGAGGATGTTCCCTTTATCTATTTTTTCTTTCATTGCATGTGCTTTGAGTGTGAGTCTAAGAAACAGTTGCCCAGAACAATATGGGAAGATCCTTCCCCAAGTTTTCTTCTGTGAGTTTTATGGTCCTGGTTCATATCTTCAGGTCTTTGTTCATTTTCAATTAATTTTTGTTTAAGGTGTTAGATAGGGGTAAGATTAGTAAGAAGGTGAAAAAGAAACCGACTGATTTTTGGAAATCACATATCTAATAAAGGTTTAATATCCATGATATATAAAGAGATTCTACAGCTCCACACTAAAATGACAAATCACCCAAGTTAAAAATGGGTAAAAGACTTAATTTAACCAACTTAATAAAGATCCTGCACATGTACAAAGTGTTGATAATAGGGAAGCAATTAGTTAAGATGTGAAGGATCTTTTGGGATTAAGCTTTCCTTCTATCACCCAGGAGAAAAAAAAAGCATGTCCTGGTATAAAGGACACATACATGGATGGTCATAATATCCCAAACTCGAAGGACCAAAATATCCAGCAAGAGGAACATGAGTAAACCTTTTGTAATATAGTCATTCAAAGTCAAAGGACACAATGATAAAAAATGAGAGAACTGCTGATCTACCAAATATGAATGATTCTGAAACAATGTTTTGGGCAAAAGATGCATGTGCCAAAATGTAAATTCCAATTTATTTCATTTTTATGACTTTGAAGATGTGGCAAACCTGATTTATGATAACAGAAAATCAGAACATGGGTGAATGTGTTGGGGGGTATGTAATGAGTGAAGGGCATAGGGATTATTTTCCAGATGAATGGAAATGATTCATATCTTGATAGGGTCATTAGTACTGTAGGGACAGGGGATGACACTTTTAAAAATATGACAAGGCATGCAGTTAAGATCAGTGCATTTCACTATTTAAATTTTTTACATCAATTTAAAAAAACAGGTCAAAAATATTCATAAGAATATACAGAATTACATTCATTTATAGGATCTCTACACATGGCTCTTCTACCTCTTTATTTGAACCTATATTTAGCGCTATGCTTGATAAAAATATGTTCAAGAGACTTAAACCTTTGGTCCATCCATGTGATGGTTGAGCCCTGACGTACAGAAGCATTGCAACACCTACTCTCCAATTCATTGGACTCACCCAGGACAACCAACCAGGAAATGATGATGGATAATGTCCATCCCCATGAACAGAAAGTGTCTTTTGAATGGTCCTTGGGAATCTGTGAGAGGTGGGGAAGGAACCCAAAGACACTAGTCCAGACCTCACATTGCACAGCCTCCAGGGGAAATGAGGCATGTGTCAATATTCACCAGCATTCTGTTTTGTTTCATACTTTAGTTCAGACTTGTGCAGTCTGTTATAAGCCAACTTTTTATAAGACATGAAGAGCAGCTTGCAGACAGACACACTGGCTACACTGACTGACAAGCAAAGTCAACTTCTTGATAAGATGAGTGCTGCTCACAAGAGGTAAGCAGAGAGTAAGTGATCTTTAGGGGATGCTAGGCTAGACTAAGTGCCTTTATTTATTTATTTTTTAAAGGATGTATTTTATTTCTTTCTCTCCACCCCCCCATTGTGTGCTTTCTGTGTCCATTTGCTGCGTGTTCTCCTGTGTCCACTTGCATTCTTGACAGGCAGCACCTGGAAACTGTGTCTCTTTCTTTTCCATTATCTTGCTGGATCAGCTCTGCATGTGTGTGGTGCTGCTCCTGGGTGGTCTGTGCTTTTTTCACGTGGGGGAGCTCTCCTTGCAGGGCACACTCCTTGCATGTGGGGCACCATTAAGTGGGGGAACCCTTGTGTGGCAGGGCATTTCTTGTGCACGGCAGCACTGCACATGGACCAGCTCACTACATGGGCCAGGAAGTGCTGGATATCGAACCCTGGACCTTCCATGTGGTAGGTGGACACTCTATCAGTTGAGCCATGTCTCCTTCCCAAGAAAGTGACTTTAAAAATGTTCAACCTTATTGACACCTACAGAAAGGCTAAGGGAATGACAGCAGTGTTGATGGAGGAATTAATTTCAGTGGTCCTAGAAATACAGGAAGAGAGATCCAGATGTTCCAGACAAGAAGAGATGAAGAAGATGCTGAAAACAGTGGAGTCTCAAGAAGAGGTCATGAGAACCACCAGAGCACCAGGCACTTTTCCAAATTAAATTTGTTTGGAATCCCTTCCACTCCCTGATGTTCCCACCTCCAGCAGTGGGCCTGGGTCATTCTTTAAGCAGCACTGAGCTTCTGCTCCACTCAGGCCTGCAGAGCCACCAGGCAGGAATGATCCTCTCCAATTCTATCTGAGAGTCTTTGAGGCCAGTGGATCAACAGAACTTCTCCCATGGGCTGGAGATCTTCTACCTTCACCTCCTGGACACACACGTGATTTCCTCCTTGGTCAAGTCTTCCCTCAAGCACACATAATTTGAACTTGAGGAACACACCAGAAATATGTCACTTTCTCATTATGAAATCTCAACATGAAAGGACCTAGTACGACTGATGAGATGGTTAATATAATTAAGAAACTATTCAAGAGACTTAGCTCACTGTTTATATAGGATCATTTGCATGTTTATTAATGTTATATTTACAATTTAAATTTTTGTTCCTTTTATAAGTGTAAATTTTCTTTTATTTGTTCTCATTAACATTATATTTAGGGATTGCCTCTGTGGACATGACCTGTTCTGAGATCCACAGAAAGCTTCAAACTGTCATAGTTGGGTTCATGCTGCCCTTTCTAGGGATGAGAAAATATGCTGTTCCTGTAGTCAATCCTGCAGAGGTGAGTACTGGGGCTCCCCCTTCTGCTAGTTTTCAGGAAAACCATGTCATGAATGGCAAAGGCTGTGAGGTTGTCTGTGTAATGGTGCATGCAGTAACCACTACATGCATATGGACACAGACATGTATATGTACATACAAATACACACATATGAAGTTACATATGCATATCCTTTCATTTATAACCAATATTCCCTTATCTCCCTGATAGCCATAATATTTTTTCCCAAAGTCCTCTATGAGTTTTTCTCTTTTCATCACTCCCTTTTTTAGTATGCATGCTTGATCTCTCTGTTTCCTACTACAAATCTCCTCAAATATCTAGTGTTCCTGGTTGCTTACTCACACTTAGCTACTAGTGGTATACACCTGTCTAAGAAACTCTGTGTGTTTAATTACATTTTAAACAAAAAAGACCTCTACCATTTGTAGTACTTTGTGTCTGGTTTTCTTCATATAGGAAAATGGTTTTTATTGTGATGATTTTCTAATTAGAGGAGTTGTAGGTTTATATAAATTCATGAAAAGTACAAATTTCCCACATCGGCCCCTCTTGTTGACACTTTGCATTGGTGTGCTACCTCTAGTGCGATGGAGGAACAATATTAAAATATTACTGCTAAGTAAAGCCTGCAGTTTTATTAGTTATATTTCCCCTTATTCTACCCTATTGTTAGTACCTGTAATAGTGATATGCATTCACTATATTTCCTGAAGGAACACTCTTATATTTGTACTTTTAACCAGTCATCCTCCACACATGGTTCACTGTGTTATACCCATGTTCTACCCTCTACCTTTCCTTCCAGTGATACACATGACCAAAATCTTCCCCTTTAAACACATGTTCATGTGTAATTCAGTGCTGTCAATAACATTCACGATAAAGTGCTCCCATCACCTCTATCCATTTCCAAAGATTTGCAATTAACCTGATGAAAAATTCTGCACAATTAAGTGTTAATTCCCCATTTTTACACTCCTTCCATCTCTGAGTAACCTATATATAAGTGTAGATCATAACCTTATGAGCTAGTGTTTTGTAATTACTTGATATGAGTGCAATCATATCTTTTTGTGCCTAGCTTACACAAAAGAAACTCCATAATGTGACATGAATATGGTCTTCATTTTTTCTTACATCCAAATTGCATTCCTATATATATATATATGTATATCACCTTTTGTTTATCCATTCATCGGTTGATGGACACTTGTCTCCATCCTTTGGTAACTGTGAATAAAGCCACTATGGACATCAGTGAGCAAATGTCTGCTCACGTCCCATCTTACAGTTCCTCTGATTAAGAACCCAGGAGCATGATTGCTCGACCACATAACAAGTCTATCCTTAGCTTCCTGAGCAATTGCTAAGGTGTCTTCCATAGTGGCTACCCCATTTTACATTGCACAAGCAGTGTATGACTGTTTGTCTTCCTCCACATCCTTCCCAACAATTCCAAGTTTTCTGGTTGTTTTTTATACTGCCCATTCTAGTAGGTGTGATATGAAATCTCATTGTGCTTTTGATTTGCATTTCTCTAATAGGCTAGTGGTGGAAAGCACTTTTGATCCATTGTGTAGGCTGCTTTCTTGACCAGGCCCTGTGGCAGAAGTGATTTTATTGTAAGGAGGTCCCATTTATCTCTTTTTCTTTCATTGTAAATGTGTGAGTGTAAAGTCTGAAAAACGTTGCCCAGTGCAATGACTGAAGATTCGTCCCCACATTTTTTTCTATGATTTTTACGGTCCTGGTTCTTATCTTTATATCATTGATCATTTCTGGTTAATTTTTGTTTAAGGTGTGAGGTAGGGGCAAGGTCTGAAATGGTGGAAAGGCAGCTGGTTATTGGGAGGAAATACTTGGAAATCACAGATCTGAACAGGACTTAATATCCATGATTTATAAAGAGATTCTACAGCTTAACACTTAAACAACAAATGACACAATTAAAAGATGAGCAACAGAGTTGTTTGAAAAATGATCAAAGTTCCCACACATGCACAGTGTTGATAATAGGGAAGCAGTGGACGTGGGTGGTTACATTAGAGTGTTCTATTTCCTAAATGATTTTTCAGTAAACCTTAAAACTTTAAAATGATGAATTATCTGGAAATAGATAACAAATTGTGTTTACTTTAAATCTGAGCAGGCAAAGAAAAACATCTTTCATATGTAACTACTGAAAGAATGTAAAAATAATTAAAGAGAAAAGATAAGATTGAATAGAAGCTATGATTCCAAAGAAGATATTGAGGAGAAAAATAATAATAATAACAGTGAGAATAAAGAAAATTATAATGAAGGAAGGAAGATTAAATTTAAACTTGAAAAGTAATTATAGTCATATAAGTGTTCCACCTAATCAAAATTTTCAAAAGGATATTTTAAGAACTTGCTGTATTTCATTTTAAAACCCAGGCACTCCTGACCCATGTGGAGAGCTGGCCCACGCCCAACTGTCTGATGCCCCAAGGAGTGCCATGCCATGCAGGGGTGTCCCCCGCATAGGGGAGCCCCATGCATAAGGAGTGCACCCTGTAAGAGAGACACTCCATGAGAAAAGAGAAAAGCACAGCCTGCCCAGGAATGGCACCACACACATGGAGAGCTGATGGAGAAAGATGACACAACAGGGAAGTAGACTTGGCCCAGTGGATGGGGCATCCATCTACCACATGGGAGTTCCATGGTTCAAACCCCGGGCCTCCTTGACCCGTTTGGAGCTGGTCCATGCACAGTTCTGATGTGTGCAAGGAGTGCCATGCCACACAGGGGTGTCCCCATGTATGGGAGCCCCATGGGCATGGAGTGCACCCCATAAGGAGAGCCGCACAATGCGACAGAAAGTGCAGCCTGCCCAGGAATGGCACCACACACACGGAGAGCTGACATAACAAGACTTTGCAACAAAAACAAACACAGATTCCTGTGCCTTTGACAACAACAGATGCGGACAAAGAAGAAGATGTAGCAATTAGACACAGAAAACAGACAACCAGGGTGATGGGGGGTTTGGGGAAATGGGAGAGATATAAATAAATAAATTTTTTTTAAAAAAATGACACAACAAAAAGAGATACAGATTCCCCGTGCCGCTGACAAGAATATAAGCAGACACAGAAGAGCACATAGCGAATGGACACAGAGAACAGACAAATAGGGGCAGGGGGACAGGAAAGGGAGAGATATAAATGAAAAAATAATTCTATATATAAAAAAACAAAACCCATCTAAGGGGGAGCAGATGGAATACAAGTTGTTGAGTGCCTGCTTCCCATGTTCAATCCCAGGTACATTCTGAAATAAATCAAAGATAAACAGCATGTTTGGCAGTAAAATATGGATTTTACATAATCACAGATATACACAAATATAAGTAAATCTTGTGTCAGTATGGCAATAGCAAATACACAATCATTAAGGAAAAAGTACCGAATTGTAGGGTCTTACCATATCATTACAAGGTTTAAATTCCAAGAAAAAAAAATAGCAAATTGCAATTGAAGTGCACCTATTTGCAAGCTTTTGCAAATTGACAGAATTACAACATGTAAGAGCCAAGTAAGAGCCAAACCCAAACCCCAATAGGAGATTCTGGGATGACTCTCTCAGCAAGGGATGGAATAGAAGAAAAATTATCAACAAGGATAAGAGACTACTTCAGTATCATGAATAATATATTTTACTTAATGCACACTTGTCCTTAAGCCATCTATATAAAACATGGCGAAGAGAAAAATACACTTCTTTTTCATGAACTTAAGGAACTGAAGGGCTGAGGCAGGAGAAGGATATGCAGGAGGCAACCATGGTCATCCTGTCAGCAATGAAGCAGGCTCTAACAAAAGAGAGAGATGACGCAAAGTAGAAAGGGCCAGATGAACACAGGAAGTGAAGGATGGATGTGACATGGAAAGACAGAAGTCGAGAAAGGCCGCAAAGCTTTGGCCTGAACACATATCAGGAGGGAAATGCTGACTATGGAGAAGGGAGAGACCAAGAAGTTGGAGTTTGGGGGAGGAGTCTAGAGTTTGGCATTGGCACATTACACACAGAAGTGGGCTGTCCTGGATACAACTCTGGACTGTGTGGAAAATTGGGTTAGATAAATAGGGTTAGTACTCATGCCAGGAGAGATGGAACGTAAGCCAAGATCACATGACCAGCAAGTGAACTGATTTCTGGAGAAGGAAAGAGGTCTAAGTACAGAGCCCTGGGGGGAAAACAAAACTAAAGCTGAGGAATTTTTGGAAGAAAACACAAACCAGCAGAGGAGACAGACATGGAAAGGCTAGAGAGTCCAGATGATAAAAAGAAAAAGGAGAATGTGGTGAAACAGAAATAAGTGAGGGGAGCACTTGAAGAAGTTCAGAGGAACCAACTGTGCCAAATGCAGCTGATGTAGCAATTAGTGGGATGTGAAGGATCTTTTGGGGAGTAAGCTTTCCTTTTCTATCACCCAGCAGAAAGGAAAACATGTCCTTATATGAAGGATACCTATAATACCTCTAGGTCATAATACCCTAAACTTGAAGGATCCAAATATCCACACCAAAAGGAACAAGAATTTTATAATAGTGATTCAATGTCAAAGGATTCAATGATAAAAAACAAACAGGGAACTATTGATCCACCAAACAAGAAGAATGAACTTCAGAACAGTTATTTTGAGCAAATGATGCAGGCACCAAAATGTAAATTCCAATTTATTTCATTTTTATGAATTTCCCAGATGTAGCAAAATGAATGTATATGGATAGAAAATAAGAATGAGAGTGAAAATGTGAGGAGGTGGTTATTGATTGGTGTGTATAGGGATTATTTTCCAGATTATTGGAAATGATTCCTATCTTGATAGGGCAAGTGGCTACTGTAGGTGAAGGAGATGAAAGGTTTGAAAAATTTGATGTCATTCATTTAATGACAAATCATTTAACTACATTTAAATTTTACATTACTTTAAAATTAGCAAGAGAGAGAAGACTGCTCATTAGAGTACAATGGAGAAAAGCACATTTTATTTTCAGTATCTTTCCCCCACTGACCACCTCACTGATGAGCAGTTGGGCTGTCAGTTGCTTGTGGGTTCCAGGCAGAATGTTGGGGAGTTCTCTGGGGTTGTTGTGGATACAGGGTTACTGGGCAGAGTCCTGTGGTGGCATCAGTTCCCTGGAGGGCCTGTACTGCTCTGTGGGGCTTGTCTTTTGGATGATCCTAGGGAAGCTTTGAAAGGTGGTGATGGAGCGCAATGGCACTACTCCATACCTCACATTCCACAGCCTCCTGGGGGACTCGGGGACATTTCAATCCTTCTTCAGCCTTCTGGTGTGTCTCCTCCTGTTCAGACTTGAGCAGTCTGTTAGAAGCCGACTTTACATAAAACATCAAAAACAGCTTGCGGACACACTAGCTACACTGACTGTCAAGAAATGTCAACTTCTTGATAAGATGAGTGTTGCTAACAGGAGGTATGCAGAAACTAAGTCATCTTTAGAGGAAGCTAGGCTACAGAAAGTGACTTTTAAAATGCCCAGCCTTATTGACACCTACAGAAAGGCTAAGGGAACAAGAGCAGTGTTGATGGAGGAATTAACTTCAGTGTTCCTAGAACTACAGGAAGAGAGATCCAGATGTTCCAGACAAGAAGAAGAGATGATGAAGTTGCTGAAAACACTGAAGGCACAAGAAGAGGTCCTGAGGACCACCAGAGCACCAGGTGCTTTTCCACACTCACTGTGTTTGGAATCCCTTCCCCTCCCTGATGGTCCCTCCTCCAGCAGTGGGCCTGGGTCGGTCTTAAAGCAGCACTGAGCTTCTGCTCCCCTCAGGCCTGTAGGGCCACCAGGCAGGAATGACCCTCTCCAATTCTTCCTTCGGAGAGATTTTGAGGACAGTGGATCAATGGAACTTCCTCCATGGGCTGGAGTTTCTCTATTCACCTCCTGGACACACAAGTGATTTCCTCCATTGTCAATTCCTCCTTCAATCACACAATTTCAACTTGAGGAACAGCCCAGAAATATGGAACTTTCGCTTTACAGAAACTCAGCATGTAAGAAAATACTATTACTGACAAGATTGTTCATGTACTTGAGACTTACGTATGGGTTCATATATGTTCATTATTAATCTGTTCATATATTTATGTTACAATTTTGTGTTGATCTTAAAAGTATAAACTTTCTTTTATTGTTGTTATCTGTATAATATGTATTACATATGTAATTGTAAGTTGAACATATGTGCAGTTCAGTCATGAGTTTTTTTAAGAAAAAATCATAACTTACAAGAGTTTATTGCCAAGAAACCCAAGTTATAAGTAAAAGTAAAATTTACTAAAAATTTTAATTGATGTAAAATAAAATTAAATGAGATTTTCATCTTTCTTGGGAAGAAGGTAAACAGTATACTTACAAATAATTTTAAAAAATTCAATGGTCTATTTGAAAAGAATAAAGAATAAAAATTTAAATGTTATATCTTTACATGGAACAGTTTTTTTCCCATGCAAGAGTGCTGCAGTATGGGTTCTGTATCAGGAAGAAATCCGTCTTGAACAAGGTCAGAAAATCTACACTCCACATCCCGTACCCATCTCTCACTCTTGCTTTCCATTTAAATGACACACCCCCATGGAAAGCTGAGGGAGCAGCAAGGAGCGCCTTTCCCTGGGAAACAGCTGACATCACTAAGAGAATAATTCTAGTCATATATAATGATGCTAGTCATGAAGTGCGGTCACCCCTCGGGCTGAAGCGTGGTTTGCTGGCCTGGCGGGTGAGCGGCCGCGGTAGGCCAAGCCGCTGCCCCCATAATAGGGTGGCTGGTCGGACTCACCGCCACCCCTGAAGGGAGCTCGGCATGGGCGCAGAGTGCCCTCGGGTCTCCCCTTCTCGGCAGCCATGCTTCTGTGGCCGCCCCTCCTCCCAGATGGCGCCACCCGATGCCTTGTGGGGTGGCACCCTTCTTCCTTCTCTCTGCACAGGTGCAGGGCAGAAAATTCCAGTCTGCCCTTTTCCCCTCCCCCGACAGCAGCAACAGCCAGGCGTGGGCGGGAAAATCAAGTCTGCCCTCCACCCCAGCAACAGCAGCCACCAATCCCTAAACCCTGCCCCTTCCCCCAGCAACAGCGACAGCCAATCCCTAACCACCACCCCTCCCCCGTCCAGTACCGCCCACTGACCTTTCACCGGCAACCAATCAGAACAGGGTGTGGCTTCGACCAATCAGCCTTCCCCAGCCTCTATAAAACTGTTGCCTCTCCCTCAATAAAGTGGACTTGCGTGTTTACCTTGTCTCCGCGGTAGTTCTTCTGCCGTGCACCCTCCAGTCCTGAGAGCCCCCGACAAGGGCCTGGCCTCCCTTGTCCCCAGTTCGTCGCCGGCTCCGCCGGGCGACCCCTTCGTCGCCAGCTTCGCCGGGCGACCCCGTCAGCCGAACCGCGCAACCCCTTGTGAGACCGATCCCTCGTCTGCTGCCGGACCGACCCCTTGTCCCAAGTGGAACCGACCCCTCGTCCAGAGCTGGACCGACCCCTCGTCCAGAGCTGGACTGACCCCTCGTCCGCAGCCAGACCCCACCTCTACCGACCGAGCAAGCTGCCGCAGCTGGCGCCCAACGTGAGGCAAAGCAACCCCACCACAGCACAACGTGGGGCAAGGCAACCCCACCACAGCCTCACTCCATAACCTGGCGGCTCCCCCCCCTCCTCTCTTCTCACCTTGGGACTTCTCTTGTGCAACATTGCTGCTACCTGAGCCTTGGCTACCTCATACGATCCACAGTGGTCTGGGAGAATCGCTGGATGGCTTTCTCCTTCCATGTCGGGGGCTTATACCGACCCGCTATGATTAAGAGGAGCCTTGGATTTCTCGGGAGCGCGCGCTTGCACGTCTGAAGTAATCCTACCACAGCCCTACGCCTTCCTCTCTTCTCACCTTGGGACTTCTCTCGTGCAACATTGCTGCTACCTGAGCCTTGGCTACCTCATACGATCCACGGCGGTCTGGGAGAATTGCTGGATGGCTTTCTCCTTCCATGTCAGGGGCTTATACTGACCCGCTATGATTAAGAGGAGCCTTGGATTTCTCGGGAGCACGCGCTTCCACATCTGAAGTAACCCTACCATAGCCCTACACTCTCCTCTCTTCTCACCCCTATCTTTTCGCTCTGCATTGCTGCTCCTGAACCTTGGTGACCTCATATGATCCACGGTGGTCTGGGAGAATCGCTGGATGGCTTTCTCCTTCCATGTCGGGGGCTTATACCGACCCGCTATGATTAAGAGGCACCAATAAAACTCTCAGGAGCGCGTGCCTGAGCACCTCCTCTCCTGCCTTCACCTCTGCCTCCTCCCCTCCGCGCTTGCTCCCCTTTGCCTTGCTCCACTGCTCGTCGTCCCGCCCTCCCCTCGTCGGGGCCTTCTCTTGGCCCGCGACCACCGTCGGAGCCCCACCGGCTCCAACCCCTCGTCTCACCGTGCACTCGGCTCCCATCGCCGCGCTCTCAAGGTAAGGGCCCCTTTTCTTATCGGCTCCAAAAGGCCATTAGCAATGGGTAACATCCTATCTGCTAAGCAAGCCCCACAAGTTCGGGCCCTCGCCGGTCTCCTAGACACTCACCGGTGTAAGATCTCTTTCAAACAGCTTCAAGTATATCGGGACCTTCTTCTCCCCTTTAATCCGTGGCTTATCACGTGTCAGCTTTGGGACCCGGACCTATACTCGCCTTATAGATAGGGTCACTTTTGCTGTGGAGCAGGAAGGTAAAAGATTCCCTCCTGGCTTATTACAGGCAACATGAAGTCCAGAAGAAATCTTGAAGGGTATAATCTATGATATGCTATATAAAAAAGGATTTAAAAGCAGCTATACCAAGAAAGTAAGAATTATGAGTCAACTGTAAATAAATTATATATTTCTGTTAATGTGTTGTAATTGTTCTGTGTTTGTCTGTCTGTTCGCTCAATGTCAACATATATTGTGATACCTCTGGATGGTAAATATAAATTACTGGAAATCTTTAAAAGAGCTCTATTCAAATGGCCAAAAATTAAATAAGCGCTTATATTAATACTTAAGTTTATTATATTAATACATAAGTTTAAATGTTAATAAGATATCTACAATTAAAAAAATTGTAAGTCTTAATTAACAAAATTAACTGTACGTCTTCATAAAAAGTTGTTCTTGCCTAGATTAAAATGAATAACTTATTTTTCTTCACAGGATAATATAAAGAATGTAAAACTTATATGAATATTAAAAAGGTTAAAAGTTTGTAAAAATGCTAACGGAAATGTAATAAGTTTTGCAAAAAGACGTATTTTGTCCTAAAGTAGGATGGCTAATTTTTCATAAACTCTTGAAATTTAATTTGCATGCGGCAAGTGTAAAAGGTATTGTGATAACTTTATGTAAGGGAATGTGTTCTGTAAAGATAAAATTTATCTTCAATAGTTTACATTAAGGTATTAAATGGCTAATTCCAAAAGGTCATTCTTAAATATATATATATAAAACTAAATTGATGATAATAATAATAAAAGGTAATTTTATAACAGGAAAGATTAACAGCAACCAAGCTCCCCTGCCAACTTGCTTTTAGGAAACGGTTTCTAATATTGCATGCTACTAAGTATTTAAAGAAAAGTTATTCTTAAGGAAACAGAGGATGATTTTGTCTTTGCAGCCATTGTCTACTTAGCAACACCCCTCGCTATCGGCCTAGCCACTGTTGCACCGGACGATTGAAACCTTAAACAAAGACTCCTCCTCACTGTCATCTTCCTATCTATCGTTACTATATTTACTGCCCTCATTCTCCTTCGTTTATAAAGCAGTCTCCTACAAACCACAAAGCTTCTGTCTTAAACATACCATTCTCAACCCTATCCTCTAAATGATCTTCTCACTTCCCCCACAGCCTTTAATACTCTATTTCTTTCTCATAACCTTTGCTTCTTGATAATATTTTCCGCCATCTGTCTAGCCACTACCACCCCAGAGGATTGTGGCCACGGCCCCCCATGCCGCCATCGCTCTCAAGCAGCTCCAGCCCCGCGAAACGGCCCGCAACCTGCTTTCCCCGGCCTGCGGCCTGCTTTCTAGCATCTAATAACGTTTCTGCTTTTAACAGCTCCCCATACTTCTGCGGAGCTTCCTCCTGTCTTGACCTCACTCCTCTTCTCAGCCATCCAAAGCATCCTTTCTCGTCCCCCGCCCCCCTCCTTTTTTCGCTTGAACCCCTACTGCGTTGCAGATTGGGCCGCCCCATGTCGGCCCGCCCCATTAACATCGGCCTCTCTCGCACCCGTGAAGACTTTGGCCTTCTTATTGTCCTCGCCTACGTCTCCAGCACTCCCGACGCTGCCGCCACCACCGTCGCTGGTGCCCTGACGCGACTTGTCCTCACCGCTGCGATCCTCCAGACCATCACACAGTCTGCCTCTACCGCTCTTCGCCGCCAAGAAGAGATCAACTACCTGTAACGCGCTGTCATCCTGGACTTTTAACAAGCAGATGGACCTTATAGCCACCGAGATCAACAAGAATTGGACATTGGCCACCCTTGCTTGCAACAGCAAGATACTGCCCCCCAAATTGTATATTTATCCCCGGCATACTCACCTCCCTCTTCAGCCCCGCTTCCCTCATTGCTTACTGCCTCTTGGGCCTCAGCTACTTGTTGCTGCTGCCATCCTGGTCCTTATTTGAAAAGAAGGGGGAAATGCAGTCACCCCTCGGGCTGAAGCGTGGTTTGCTGGCCTGGCGGGTGAGCGGCCGCAGTAGGCCAAGCCGCTGCCCCCATAATAGGGTGGCTGGTCGGACTCACCGCCACCCCTGAAGGGAGCTCAGCATGGGCGCAGAGTGCCCTCGGGTCTCCCCTTCTCGGCAGCCATGCTTCCGCGGCCGCCCCTCCTCCCAGATGGCGCCACCCGATGCCTTGTGGGGCGGCACCCTTCTTCCTTCTCCCTGCGCAGGCGCAGGGCAGAAAATTCCAGTCTGCCCTTTTCCCCTCCCCCGACAGCAGCAACAGCCAGGCGTGGGTGGAAAATTCCAGTCTGCCCTTTTCCCCTCCCCCGACAGCAGCAACAACCAGGCGTGGGCGGAAAAATCCAGTCTGCCCTTTTCCCTTCCCCCGACAGCAGCAACAGCCAGGCGTGGGCGGGAAAATCAAGTCTGCCCTCCACCCCAGCAACAGCAGCCACCAATCCCTAAACCCTGCCCCTTCCCCCAGCAACAGCGACAGCCAATCCCTAACCACCACCCCTCCCCCGTCCAGTACCGCCCACTGACCTTTCGCCGGCAACCAATCAGAACAGGGCGTGGCTTCGACCAATCAGCCTTCCCCAGCCTCTATAAAACTGTTGCCTCTCCCTCAATAAAGTGGACTTGCGTGTTTACCTTGTCTCCACGGTAGTTCTTCTGCCATGCGCCCTCCAGTCCTGAGAGCCCCCGACAAGGGCCTGGCCTCCCTTGTCCCCAGTTCGTCGCCGGCTTCGCCGGGCAACCCCGTCAGCCGAACCGCGCAACCCCTTGTGAGACCGATCCCTCGTCTGCTGCCGGACCGACCCCTTGTCCCAAGTGGGACCGACCCCTCGTCCAGAGCTGGACCGACCCCTCGTCCGCAGCCAGACCCCACCTCTACCGACCGAGCAAGCTGCCGCAATGAAGACCCGAAGAGAGCTCAGGGATTGGCCTGATCCATTGCACATATTCATGGTATAGGAAGGAAGGGCTGTGCTTGCCCTTTGGCTCATATAAGTTCATGCCAAACACAGTATTACTTGGGATACTCTCTCTGCCAGGGATTGGGCTTTTATTTCTGGAGATCTGACCTCAGGACCATGTGATCCTCACTGTTGGGGTAACCTGCCAAATCCTCATGCATCTGAAAGTCATTCTGAGAATTTTTACCCTATTTCACATTGAATACCTTCTTATTCAACCCCAGTCTCCAAGCCAGGGGTCTAAAATACTTAAGCTAGAATTTCTCAGCCCATCCAATCAGAATGGATTCCTAGGGCCTGCCTGAAACTTAGCCTGAGAGGATTAAGGGAATCCTGAGAAGAAATTCAAAGCTAGACTTATTATTAGTATTAAGTTATTCTTCCCTCATGAAGAGGTTTCAAGGTTGTAAATGTTATTCCAGGTTCTCCACTTTTGAATGAAAGGGTCAATCCTCAGTGTCTCCTATGAAGTAATAGCTCAGTGGGATAGGGAAGCCCGTGTTCACCATGGAGCCAGAGTGCCAGGAGAAACAGCGCTGACACTTGTACCCTTAGTTTGCACACTTATCTTTTCCTCATATTCCACCCTCTTGTTAGTACTTGTAATAATGTGCATTTCTTGTATTTCTACTATTAACAATAGTCACCATCCACTAGATGATTCATTTTGCTATACACGTTTTATCCTGTAGCTTTCCTTCTATTACCATACATGACTCAAAACTTCCCCTTTAAGCACATTTACTCACATAATTGACTGCTGTCAATTAAATTATACTCACAATAATATGCTACATCACCTCTACCCATTTCCAAACATCTGTAATCAACATAATGAAAAATTCTTCACAAAGTAAGTGTCAGCTCCCCATTTTTACACTGCTTCCATCTCTGGTTTATTATAATTATAATAATTATATATAATTATTATTATAATCTATATTATAGCTTATAACCCTGTGAGTTAGCTTTATAATTAGTGGATATCAGTGAAATCATATATTTGTCTTTCTGTGCATGGATTATTTCAAAAAGTCCATAATGTGACATGAATAAGGTCTTCCTTCTTTCTTACATCCATTCCTCTGTATGTATATATCACATTTCACTCATCCATTCTCTGGTGGATGGACACTTAGGAGTATCGGTGAGCAATGGTCTAGTCACCTTCCATCTTTCAGTTCCCCTGGGTATGAACCTAGTAGAGTGGTTGCCAGATCATAGAACAATTCCATGCTTAGCTTCCTACGAAATGCTAAACTGTCTTCCACAGTGGCTACCCCATTTTCCATTGCCACCAGCAGTGAATGACTGTTCCTCCTTCTCCACATCCTTTCCCATAATTGCAGTTTTCTGGTTGTTTTTTATAGTGGCCATTCAAGTAGGTGTGTTATAATATCTCATTGTGGTTTGACTTGCATTTCCCTAATAGCTATTTGTGGAAAGCATATTTTCATGTGCTTTTAAGCCATTTGTGCTTGCTCTTAGGAAAAATGTCTTAAGTTTTTTGCCCATTTTGCCATTTTGTTTCTCTTTTCATTCTTTTTTTTTGTAGTACATGTAAATTTTTTTTAATTAAAATTATTTATTTTTACAAATTACATTAAAAAAATACGAGGTCCCAATCAACCCCACCGCCCCCACCCCCCACTCCCCCCACAGCAACACTCTCTCCCATCATCGTGAGACATCCATTTCACCCAGTAAGTACATCTCTGAACATCACTGCACCCCGTAGTCAATGGTCCACATCATAGCCCACACTCTCCCACGTTCCATCCAGTGGGCCCTGGGGGGATCTACAATGTCCTGTAATTGTCCGTGAAGCACCACCCAGGACAACTCCATGTCCCAAAAACGCCTCCACATCTCATCTCTTCCTCCCATTCCCCAAACCCAGCAGCCACCATGGCTACCCTTCCCACACCCATTCCACATTTTCTCTGTGGGCATTGGATTGGTTGTGTCCATTGCACATCTATGTCACGTGGGGACTTAGATTCCACATGGATACTGGATGCACTCCTCCTGCTTTCAGTTGTAGACACTCTAGGCTCCATGTTGTGGTGGTTGACCTTCTTCAACTCCTTAGCTGAGTGGGGTCAGTCCAATAAATCAAAGTGTAGGAGCTGAAGTCTGTTGAGCTCTGGGCCTGGGTGCCTTATTATCAGTCCAGAGATTCAAATCCCCTAAATATAGCTTAAACCCCAGCACCCACTACAATTCCAATAAAGTAGCATGCAAGTCTTGTGGGAAGAGATCCCCTCTGAGTCCAATTCCATCATGTAGAAACACCAGCTCCAAAGAAGGGCCATCTGCCATGGCAGTGAATCCCATCTGCCATGACCATAGAACCCGTGGGTCTCTTTACCCCTCAAAAGAACAATACCTGGGGTTGTATCTACTTTATCTGTCTCTTAGACTCTGCTCAGTTGTGCATAAGGGCAATCCTTCTGACAACCTCCAGACTCTTTTTTAGAGACTCATAGCCTTATATTCTCATTTCTCCTTTCCATTTCCCCCTTATATTAGGTCAAACAGCTCTCTTTTCATTCTTGAATTGTGATTTTGCTTTATATATTTTGGAGGGTAAGTGTTACTGCCTTTCTCTACCCCTCCTCCCCTTTCAGCCCCCACTTCCTTCCCGCCAGTCCCGCCCTTATTGCCAACCTACAATTTGCCCTCTTCCCCGGTAACTGCTTACAGCAGACCACCACAGATCTGCCTGCCTGCCACAGCCTATCTACAACCGCCCCGTAGCCTGCCCTCCCTTCATCACACTCCTCCCTCGACCCAACCCTATATAACTGAGTGTACTTCCGCAATAAAGCAGACCTGTTCCTGCGCTCAGGCGGTCTCCGTGGTTCTTTCCTAACCACGCCTCCCCCACGCCTGGAGAGCCCCAGTGCTCTCTCCCTGGAGCACCCCCCGCCGGCGGTTCGGTCGGAGCTGACCCCCCCAACTCTTGGGCCTGAGCGAGACTGAGACCTCCCCACTCAGCAACAACTGGCGCCCCCAACGTGGGGCAGCTCCTCCCCCGGCCCCTCTCTGCTGCTGCTGCTGCTGTAATCGGCGATCATCCTCCTCTCCAGGTAGGGACCCCTCGCCGTTGTCCCGTTCCTATCCCGTCATGGGCGCCTCTTTGTCGCTGCGTCAGGCGCCACAAGTCAGGGCCCTCGCTGCCCTGCTAGATGCCAATGGAGTCCGCAACTCTTTGCGGCAACTCCAAAAGTACTGGGACCTCTTACTCCCCTTTAATCCGTGGCTCGCCACCTGCCAACTCTGGAGCCCGGATACATACTCGCGACTCATAGATCGAGTCACTTCCGCCATGGAGCACGAGAAGCGCGCCTTCCCAACGGGCCTCTTACCTGTTCTCGTTGCCATTCGCGCTTGTCTCCTCGGCGCTCCGACCGAGGCCGTTTATGAAGCTTCTCCCAAACGGCCTCTAGACTGTGATCCCGATGAGCCCGCCAACACTGACTCTCTGTCTGACCAACTTGCTGCTGCTCTTGAGCGCGAACCTCCCCGCCCGAGCTCCCCGCAGCCGACAGAAACCACTCCTGCCGCTCCCCAAGATGGCGGACTTCCGCCTTCTTCCCCCACTTCTGCCCAAGATGGCGCACATCCGGCTTCTTCTCCACCGGTATCCTCCTCCTCCCGCCTCTACCCGCCTCTTCCTGCCCAGTCAGCATCCGGTTTGGGCCCGGAAACTGCATGGTCGCCATCTTCTGCTAAACCGGAAGTGCCCCCCGCGCCATTTTGTCCGCTGCTGGATGTGGATGCTCCGCCATCTTGGCCGGTGCCCGGAAGGGTCCCACCGCCATTTTGTTGTTGCCCGGAAGCCGCTAAGCCGCCATTTTCTCACCCGTGTTCCGCTTATCCCTTGCTGCCGCCGTACGGCAATAGCCCTTCACCTGCCTTGGCTGCTCCATCGGTCCCTGATGCCACGCCTCCTCAAACCCCTCAGCTGTATCTGCTGAATCCACAGCCCACTCCGCAGCGACCCCAAACTTGGCTACCCTTTACAGCGGAAGAGGTCAGAACCCTCCGCAAAGCTGTAAAGGAAGACGGGATTGGCAGCCCTTATGCGCAGCAACTACTTGAGGAGTTGGGGACCCAACTCGTTCTCCCATATGACTGGATTGCACTAGCCCGTGCCATCCTGACGCCGGGTCAATTTATTGAATGGCGCGCCCATTACCAAGTGGCTGTTGACCGGCAAACCATGGAGAATGCCCAGGCCGGCGTCCTCGATCCCTCCGATGCATACACAGGCACCAACAATTATGCAAACCCTCGTTCTTATCTCGAAATTGACCCAGGGTTTTGGCACCAGGTAAAAGTCCTCGTCCAGCGGTCATTCTCTCTAGTTTCCACCAAGCAGCCCACCAAGCTCGCGCAGCTGCTTCAGGACCCCAATGAAACTTTCCCAGCATTTGTCGCCCGCGTCCTGGAAGCTTGTCAGCGGAAGATTTCCAGCGAGGATGCCCAGTTTGCGCTGGTCAAAGAACTTATTATAGACGGGTGCCTTGCACCGTTCCGGGCCGTAGTCCTTCCCATACGCGACAAAGCTCTGCACGAATGGGTCCTTGCTTGCCGTGACGTCAACCCACAAGTCAAAACACTCACCGCTGCCTTTGCCTCTGCCATGGCTGTTTCATCCGGCCCCACTTCTGTCTGCTTTCGGTGCGGCCAGCCCGGCCACTTCGTCCGCGAGTGCTCCCAACCAGGCCCAGCACCTCGCTCAGACCCGCCGTTGCAGCAGCCAAGGGGCCCTTCTACGCCATGTCCGCGTTGTGGGAAAGGATATCACTGGGCCCGCTACTGCCGTTCCGCCCAAGGTTCCCAGCAGCCTTTAAACTTCCAGCGGGGCAGGCCTCAGCCCCACCCTCAAGAGGCCCCCAGAAGAATTCTCAAGCCATAATGTGGACAATGCCCATCACACGCCGCCAGAAACCCTCATTAGAACTTAAGATTAATGGGCAATGGCTTGATGGGCTTCTGGATTCTGGCGCTGAAGTCTCCTGTGTTCCCTTTGAAATCACCGCGTTCAATCACTGGCCCCTCGAAACCGGCCCTCAAGTCATCGGCGCCACAGGAGCCGCTGCCTCCTGGAAAACATCCCAGCCTCTGCATTGGAGTGACCGAGAAGGCCACGAAGGCCAAATTCGTCCACTCGTCCTCTCGTCAGTCCAGACCATCTTATGGGGGAGAGATGTCCTCAGCCAGCTAAAGGCCCGAATCACCACAGAAGCCTTCTCAGCTGCGCTGCCCCCCCCCTTCTAGGGGCCACTGCTCCCATCTCAAAACCTGACCCTATCCCTCTGGAATGGGACACAGAGGAGCCCATCTGGGTCGAGCAGTGGCCCTTGCCAGCTCACAAGCTGCAAGCTCTCTCTGCCCTCGTCGAAGAACAGCTACAAGCAGGGCATATAGAGCCGTCCACTAGTCCCTACAATTCACCAGTCTTTGTCATTAGCAAGAAGAACACCGGCAAATACCGCCTTCTCCATGACCTCCATGAGATAAACAAACATATTAAGCCTATGGGTTCACCTCAACCAGGATGCCCGCACCCCACCGCAGTCCCCCAGCATTTTCATGTGGCAACCATCGACATCAAAGACTGCTTTTTCTCTATTCCTCTTCACCCCCGGGACTGTCCACGATTCACGTTCACAGTTCCACGCATCAACAACCAAGGCGCAGCTCAGCGATTTCAGTGGCGAGTATTGCCTCAAGGCATGCGCAACAGCCCGACTATGTGCCAACTGTATGTCAACCATGCTGTTGAGCTGCTGCGCTCCAAGTTCAATCCGGAGCACACATACATCCTCCACTACATGGACGACCTCCTTTTAGCAGCGAGCTCCAGTGCGCTCCTCAATGATCTGCTTTCGGCGATAACAACAAACCTCTCCAGCCTCGGGCTTACTGTGCAGTCTGACAAAATAAACCTCCAGCCTCCTTTCCAATTTTTAGGCTTTCATTTTCATCGGTTTATCCAGCCCACAAGCCCAAAAATCCACCTCTCTCCGAAGATGACATTAACTGAGCTCCAACAGCTCTGCAGGCAAATCAATTGGCTTCGCTCGGCGCTTCCCATCACAACAGCGCAAATGCAGCCTCTCTTCGAGCTTCTGCAGACAAGGGACAGCCCTCCAACGGCGACCACTCGCAGCATCATCATCACTCCTGAGGCTCGAGAAGCCGTCCAACAAGTCAGCGCCGCCCTGCAACAGTGTCGCCTAGAGAGGTTCTCCCCCACCCTTCCAATCTTGGCTTTAGTTCTGCCAATGCCAATCACTCCCACAGGTCTCTTGTGGCAAGATGGCCCTCTCCTTTTTCTGCATACGTCAAAGAGCAAACTCCCGAAAATCTGCCCTTTTATAAGGGCCTGGATCGCGTTGGCCACTGACTTAGTACTTCTCTCCATACAAACGTATGGCATCCCGCCACACACCATTGTTTGGTCTTTAGATGCCAAGGAAGTTACCTCCCTCATCATGAACAATGCCCAAATGCAAAGCCTAGTAGAACTCTTTCGTGGCTCCTTTGACAACCACTATCCTCATCACCGATTGCTGCAGGGAATGTCTCAATTGGCGTTTTCCAACCCGTTCCATCCATTGCCTGCACAGAACCCGATCCCTTCAGCCATCACTGCCTTCACAGATGCCTCAGAAACGGCGTTTGCTGCCATCATATACACTCCTGGGAATCCTGAGCCACGGCAACTGCTGTTCGCAAATGACTTTTCTGTTCAAGTGGGCGAGCTTCTAGCTGTCGCTGCAGTCCTCAATCTCCACCCAGACCAGCCTCTCAACATCTTTACTGACAGCCTGTACACTCTTCAGGTGTGTCGCAGCCTCCCGCTTGCCACTTTCCTACCAGGTGACTCAAACATCGATCGGGCGCTCGCCTTCGTGCAGCGGCTGCTTGAAGAAAGGCAGCAGCCCTGGTTCATCACTCACATTAGAAGCCATTCTGGCCTACCAGGGCCTCTGGCTCAGGGAAATGACCTTGCTGACGCTTCAGGGTCCACCCATCGAATAAACCCAGTCATTCTTCATGAAGACTCTACCGATGGACCGCCGCTTGGAGACTTTGTCAATCAAGCCAAGCTCTTGCATTCCCAATTTCACTTCTCTGTGCGGTCCATCTGAAAGCTCTTTCCAGACATACCCATTGAAACTTGCAAGCACCTTGTGCGTGCGTGCCGAACTTGCGCGCCCTTGCTGCCACTTGGACCTTTACAGCCTCAGGGCATCAACCCCCGCGGCCTCCGCCCAAACTCGAGATGGCAATTAGATGTCACTCATGTCAGCGCCTTCGGCCGCCTCAAATATCTTCATGTGGCAAATGACACCTTTTCGCATCTGTGCTATGCAGTTCCTCTTGCGGGGGAGAGCGCCAAACATTGCATCAAGGCGCTTCACCAAGCTATTCTGTTCATGGGAATTCCATGGGATCTCAAAACAGACAACGGACCTGCCTATCGCAGTGCCGCCTTCGCCAGCTTTGTGCAGATGTATCACATCACGCATCATTTTGGCATTCCATACAATCCACAAGGGCAAGGAATCGTCGAGCGCACTCACCAACAGCTCAAGCTACTCATTCAAAAAGAAAGGGCCTCCTCTCCCCACAAGGCCCCAGCCAACGTCGTGACTGCCTGCCTCATTCATCACAATCTCCTAACCTTCGATGACCGTGGACTCTCCCCCACCTATAAGCACTGGGGACCCATGTGGCACCCCTTACAAGTCCCCCTTGTCCATTGGAAGGACCCTGCCACAAATCGCTGGCAAGATCCGGCTCCTCTCCTAGCCCAAGGGAGAGGTTTTGCTTGTATTTTTCCTGACTCGGAGCCACAGCCACTCTGGGTTCCTGGGCACTGCATCCAGCCTGCCACTGACCCACTAGTTCCACTGAACGATCAGCACCCTATGCCTTCAGTGAGAGATAATATCGACAGTGGGTATGGCCCAGATGTCGCCCCGTTCACCCGGATCCAGCACCAGCCATCATCCAAGAACGCCCCCTCTTAAAATGTTTTCAAGCCCTTACCCCATTCTCCTTGCCCCTTTACACTGCCCGCTCGCCATGCGTGGAGAGCGAGGAATTTTCTCTTCTTTTGTCTCCACAGATGCCGCTCCGTCAGATGATGCCTCCATACAGCCTCATGGCCGTTCTCTTCATCCTGGTTTCCCTCGCTCTCCCAGCTGCTGCCAACTTGAGTCATCAACCCTTCAATTGGACCCTCTCCCTCTTGACCTGCGAGGGCTGCCACGAACAAAAAAGGCTCCTCGCCTCAAACGTAACCACCTCCGCCCCCTCTTTCACAACTGATGTCGCCAATCTCACTGGACACATAAACCTTCCATCTTATAATTGGGGGGCAGGCCAACCCGCTGCCACAGGTTTCTATATGTGCCCATCCTCCGCCAGAGGATGCCATGACCCAACGCATTATTACTGTCCTTCCTGGGGGTGCGAAACCATCGCCCACGGATGGTCAGGCGCCCTTAACAAAGACCCATACCTCACTCTCCAGCGTAATGCTACTCGATGGAACACCATCACACTCAAAGTTAAAGACCCCAACTCCGACCTCTGGTTACAGGGCCGCATGTGGGGAGCCCACCTGTATGCAGTAGGCCACGATTATGGCGCCATTATCGCTATAAAAAAGGAGCCAATTCCCTCACGTTCCACCCCAGTGGGCCCAAATCAGATTCTCAACCCTCCACAGGCACAGCCTCCCCCTCCGTCCCGCTCTGCCTCAACCTCTCCCTCGCCCAGCGCCCTCCTCGCTACCGCCCCCCCTAGATCCCACCACCCCAAGCCTCGCTTACCCCCTAGTCAGCTTTCCAGCCCCCTCATCAGCCTAATTAAAGCCTCATACACCTCCCTAAACTCCTCCCACCCCAACCTCACCCGGAGCTGTTGGCTCTGCCTCTCTCCCTCCCTTCCTATCTATGAGCCTGTTGCCGTTAACTTCATGTTCAATGAATCCACTGCAGACAACCCAGACAAGTGCAACTGGAACACTTCCTCTGTTCCCCTAACCTTCCAATCTGTTTCCTCCACAGGGCACTGTGTTCATTCCCGCCAAGGTTCTCATCCTCTTGTGCACGCCTGCTCTAACTACTCCTCTCCTAGCGCTTCTGCTAAATTCTTAATCCCCCTTAACACCTCCCAGTGGCTTTGTACCTCCACGGGATTAACCCCCTGCCTCAATGTTGCCACCCTCAAGGCCACCAATGAAACTTGTCTGCTCATCCTTCTCGCCCCTCGAGTCCTTTACCACTCTGACACCGATTTCTTCTGCCGCTTGCTGCGCAAACAAACCTCTCTCCAATTACAGAGGAGGGAGCCAACCACTGCAGTCCTAACAGTTGCTTCCCTTCTGGGTATTGCAGGAGCAGGCACAGGGATCGCCGCCCTCGCCACACAGTCCTCTGCCCTCTCCTCTCTCAGACAGGCCATTGACGAGGATATCACCTATCTTCGTAATGCTGTGAAATACCTAAAAGACTCTCTCAACTCTCTCTCAGAAGTAGTTCTCCAGAACCGCCGTGGCCTCGACCTCCTCCTTCTTAAAGAGGGGGGTCTCTGTGCTGCCCTCGGAGAAGAATGCTGCATATACGCCAACTCCACCGGCCTAGTCGAGGACAACCTGAAAAAAGTCCAAGAGGGACTAGATAGATGCCGCAAAGAGTGAGAAAACGTGAACTATTTTTCCAGTGTTTTCCATACCCTCCTCCCATACCTCCTTCCATTCCTAGGCCCACTCATCATCATCATCTTAGCCCTCACTGTGGGCCCCTGGGCCATCAGAAAGATGGTCCGCCTTGCCAAAGATCAAGCCAATGCAGTGTTCAGCTCCTTTGTACAAGTCCACTACCAATGCCTCGCCACCACTGAGTCTCCCCCCAGCCGTCCACCGTGCCCCTTCCACCCACGCCACCTACTCCAAACCGCACGCCTGTAACCTCCTGTCCCTCTCCCTGCACCTCTCCCCGCCTTTTCTACCCGTCGGGCAGGGGTGTTCAGGGACATCGCGGGCCCGTTTCGCTGGCAAGGCTCGGTGCGCGCCAGGCGCCAGCGTGCACCGACCCTAATGGCGGGCACATGTGTCCTGGCCAGATGCTATGTCGTCCGCTCACAGCTGGCCGGTCCTCGTGGTCTCCCCCCACCCCTCGCCCTATCCCAGTACACGTCCCTATGATCCCCTTTTCCTCCTCCTCCTCATAATCCTTGTCTTTTGTTGCTGCGCACGCTGAGCCATTCCCACCCACCGTGCACACCAAAACTTGTTGCTTCAATTTCCTTTTAAAACAGAAGGAGCAATTGTTACTGCCTTTCTCTACCCCTCCTCCCCTTTCAGCCCCCACTGTCCTTCCCGCCAGTCCCGCCCTTATTGCCAACCTACAATTTGCCCTCTTCCCCAGTAACTGCTTACAGCAGACCACCACAGATCTGCCTGCCTGCCTCAGCCTATCTACAACCGCCCCGTAGCCTGCCCTCCCTTCATCACACTCCTCCCTCGACCCAACCCTATATAACTGAGTGTACTTCCGCAATAAAGCAGACCTGTTCCTGCGCTCAGGCGGTCTCCGTGGTTCTTTCCTAACCACACGTCCCCCACACCTGGAGAGCCCTGGTGCTCTCTCCCTGGAGCACCCCCCACCGGTGGCTCAGTAGGAGCTGACCCCACCAACTCTTGGGCCTGAGCGAGACTGAGACCTCCCCGCTCAGCAACAGGTAAGCCCTTATGAGGTATATGGTTTCCAAGTATTTTCTTCCATTGTGTAGGCTGCTTTCTTGACCAATCTTTTCAAGCACAAATGATATGATTGTGAGGAGTATCCATTTATTATTTTTCTTCCATTGCAAGTGCTTCCATTGTAAATAAGAAACCTTTGTTCTGCCCAAGGTCTAAAGATACTTCCTGACATTGTTTTCTGTGAGTTGAATGGTCCTGGCACTTTTCTTTAGGTCTTTGATAATTTTCAGTTAATTTTTGTTTAAGGTATGAGGTAGGGGTAAGGTCTGAAAGGGCGAAAAGGCAGCTGGCTTAAAGGGAGAAAGTATTGGGATGTCACAAATCTGATAGGGTTTACTATCCATGATTTATAAATAGATTCTACAACTCAACACTAAAGCAACAAATGACCCAATTAAAAAATGGGCAAAAGACTTAATTAAACAAATCATCAAATTTCCCACACACATGCACAGTGCTGATAGTAGGGAAGCAGTGTGTATATGGGTGATTATATTGGGAAAATCATGCATGATTTTTCCGTAAACCTTAAAGTTCTCTAAGTAAAATGATGTATCATCTTGGAAATGCATAACAGATTATGTTAACGTTAGATTTGATAAGGCGATGAAAAATGTTGTCTTTTCGTATATAACTATTAAAGAATATAAAAATAATGTATATCTTCTAAAAAACAGACGTGCAAAGCCAAGAGAGTCCAGATGATAAAAAGAAAAAGGAGAATGTGATGAACCAGGAATAAGTGATGGGAGCACTTAAAGAAGTCCAGAGAAACCAACTGTGTGAAAAGCAGCTGATGAAGCAATTAGTGGGATGTGAAGGACCTTTTGGGATTGAGCTTTCCTTTCTATCACTCAGAGGAAAAAAAAACATGTCCTTATATAATGGATATTCATAATATCTTTAGCTCATAGCACAAACTTGAAGGACCCAGTCATCCACCAAGAGGAACGTAAATAAATATTTTGTAATACAGTCATTCAATTTCAAAGGAGTAAATGATAAAAAATGAGGGAACTGCCGATACACCAAACAACAAGAATGAATCTCAAAAGAATATTGTGAGCAAAGGATGCAGGCACCAAAATGTTAATTCCGATTTATTTCATTATTATGAATTTCAAGATGTGGCAAAATGAATGTATGAGTAAAGAAAATGAGAATGAGGGAAAATATGTTGGGAGGCGGTTATTGATTGAAGTGAATAGGGATTATTTTTCCAGATTATTGGAAATGATTCATATCTTGATAGGGTAATTAGATACTGTAGAGAAAGGTGATAAAAGGTTAGAAATATTTGACATCACTCAGTTAAGATCAATATATTTAAATTTTAAATCAATTTTAATCAAACAGAGGAAGAGAGAAGACTGCTCATAAGAACCAAGAGTGCCTACAACTGGAAGCAGGAGAATTGCATCCATCATCCATGTGCAATCTAAGCCCCTCTTGATCAAGAGGTGGAGTGGACATCACCATCCCATGGACCACAGAATGGAGGAATAAAATATGGTTTAGAGTGGACTTACTGATATTCTACTATGAAACTATTGTGACTAGTAACATAAGAAATTGTATCATTGACATGGAGAAAGAGGCCACAGTAGTTGCTGAGGACAGGGAGAGGGAAAAAGAGACATGATGAGGGGGCATTTTTGGGACTTGGAGTTGTCCTAAATGATATTGCAGGGCCAGATGCTGGGACATTTTATATCCTTCCATAACCCACTAAATGTACTGGGGGAGAGTGTGAACAACATGATAAACTATTTATTATCCATGTGGTGCAGCAGTGCTCCAAAATGTGTGCTCTGAGTGCGATGAGTGTGCCACAATGATGGGGAGGTTGTTGGTTTGGGAGGAGTGGGGTGGGGGAGTGGGGGTATACAGGAACCTCTTATGTTTTTTGTAATATAACCTTTTCTGTGATGTATGTATCTTCAAAAAATAGAATTTACAAAAAAGGGAAGTGGGATATATGGAAACCTCTTATGTTTTTTTAAATGTAATATTCTATGTGATTCCTAGTCAGCCGTTTATCCAATTGTAAAGAGTCAATCCTGCCCTAGGTAAAGGGACTCTTTATGAAGAGATAAGGAACCGAACAAGAAAGTTTAGATCGTAAAGAAGTTTCAGACTTGAGGATACAAGGTCTCTAGTTTGATTCTTGCCTCCTCTTAGAGTAGTGATCCACTGGGATATTAAACATCTAGCTGATACTTTAGGACAGGGAAAACATAGGCATTATCCTTGTATTAGCTTCCCTTGGGTCTCTTATTTTTCATTGAAAAAAGGGTTATTTTTTGTTATATAATTTAACTTAGTTTACGCACTAAAACCCGCCAAAAAATCTGCTGTGAGAAGGATACAAGGTAATTTATTACCATCGGCAGCCTGACAAGCTCGACATGGGCTTAAGAGGGAAGTCTGTTTTTTCTTAGCCTTTGGTTGACTTCTTGCTTGTGGGTTTGTCTGTTGTTTTTCTTTTCTTGTCCTTCCTTCCTCTTCACCCCCTGCCCCTCCTTTTTAAATTAGTTGCTGCCGGCTTGTTTCTTGTTTGCTGTGTTTCCTCTTCCTCCATTTCCTCTTTTCTGCATGTACTGATTTTGGCTACCAACACTATGTCTTTTCCTTCCTACATCTTTCTATCTTCTGCCTTCTGTTGTTGCTCTTACATTCCACCTCAGTTTGTTTAGCCCCCAACTTTTCTGGCTTTTTATTTCTAACACTTCTGATTTTTATCTTTTATTAAAACTTTCTGTTTTTTGTTTGTTTTGTTTTTAATTTTACCTTTTCTTACAATTTTCTTTATTTTCCCCTTGTTCTATAGTGAGTTTTTTTTTTATTTCTCTCCCCTTCCCCCCCCCCCACCCCAGTTGTCTGATCTCTGTGTCTATTTGGGACATCTTCTTCTTTGTTCACTTCTGTTGTTGTCAGCAGCATGGGAATCTGTGTTTCTTTTTGTTGTGTCATCTTCTTGGGTCAGCTCTCCATGTGGGCGGCAACATTCTGAGGCAGGCTGCACTTTCTTTCACCCTGGGTGGCTCTCCTTATGGGGTGCACTCCTTGCGTGGGGGGCTCCCCTATGCAAGAGACACCCCCGTGTGGCACGGCACTCCTTGTGTGCATCAGCACTGCACATGGGCCAGCTCCACATGGGTCAAGGAGGCCTGGGGTTTGAACTGCAGACCTCCCATATTGTAGACAGATGCTCTAACCACTGGGCCAAGTCTGCTTCCCAACACTTTCTGTTTTTTCCATTATTTTCTCTTTCCCTCTATCCTCATCATGCTGGCCATTTAATTTTTTAATTCATACTGTATTCTTCTCCATATTAAGATTCCCATTTCATTATAGGTGCTCTAGTTTTTAATTCCTATACCTCTACACTGCCCACACAAGTTTAATATTCATCCTCCTAGGTCCTATATGGTTCTTCTGCTAACCTTTACTGTCAATATTACTGTTAAACTTTTTCTTTTCTTATATCTTTTACTTTCCCTGGCCCTAATCTGTTTCCTTCAAAGGACCTTGAAAAACTTCAAGGAAATAGAATAAGAAGAACAAAGTGTTAAAGAGAAAACTTAACACACACACACACATAAAACAGCAACTAAATAATACTACAGACTACACAGAGAAGCTAATCAACTGAACAAACCCATCAAGATAAAATAATGACCAGACAACAACAAAAAATTACAGACCATACCAATAATTACAAAGACATGCTCCAGTCCAATAAACAAATTAAAAACCAGGAAGAGGAGCAGAACATCAAACTGGAGCAGAAGGAGCAGAACTCAAAGCTGTCCACACTAATATCATGGACCAACTCAGTGAAGTGAAGGAAGAGATTAAAGATATTAAGAAAACACTTGGAGAGCATACTGAAGAAATTGTAAACACAAACAAAAGATAACAGATATGATGGTGATGAATGGCCCAATCCAAGAAATCAAAAATACACTCTCAGCAAATAACAGGAGATTTGAATAGGCAGAGGAAAGAATTAGTGATGTGGAAGATGGTAAATTTAAAATCAAACGCCTAGTATAATTGAGAGATAAGAAGATAGAAAAAGTGCAGCAGAGTTTTAGGGTTTAAAATGACAATGCAAAATGTGCAAACATATGCATTATAGGCATCCCAGAAAAAGAAGAGAAGGGAAAGGGGACAGAAGGGGTGTCATAATAAATAATGGCTGAAAACTTCACAAACCTATTGAGGGAGTTGTATGTGTATGTCCAGGAAGCACAGTGCACCCCAAACATTATAAACCCCAACAGGGCTACTTCAAGACATACACTTGTCAAAATATCCAATGCTCAAGACAAAGAGAAAATACTGAAGGCAGCAAGAGAAAAGAGAACCATCACAGACAAGGGAAACTCAATAAGATTAAGTGCTGATTTCTCATTTGAAACCATGGGGGCAAAAAGGCAGTGCTATGACATAGTCAAGGGACAAGCAGAAAAAAATTTCCAGCCAAGAATACTCTATCCAAAAAAACTGGCATTCAAATATGATGGAGATTTCAAAATATTCACAGATAAACAGAAACTAAGAGAGGACGCTATAAGCAACCTGCCCTTCAAGAAATACTAAAGGGGGAAGCAGACATGGCTGAAGCATTTGGGCTTCCATCTACTATATAGGACATCCAGATTTTGATGCCCAGGTCCTCCTGGTGAAGTCATGCTGGACTGTGTGACAGGGTGGCCCATGCAGAGTTTGGGCCCATGTTGAGTGCAGGCCGACATGGAGTCCTGGACTGCATGGAGTGCTGGCCTGCACAGAGTACTACCCTGCACAGAAGTGCTGCCCCACACAGGAATGTGGCGCAGCACAGGAGTGCTATTCCATGCACAGAGCTGGTGCAGCAAGATGATGCAACAAAACAAGAGACAGGGGAGACATAATAAGAGATGAAGCAATCAGAGACCTGAGGTGGGTGCAAGAGAATGATTTCCACTATCCCACTCTGGAAGGTCCCAGGACCAATTTCCAGAGTGACCCAATGAGAATACAAACAAATACAGAAGAACAAAGAGTGAATGGACACTGAGAGCAGAGCTCAGTCACTGGACCCTCTTGGCTTCCCAGAGTTGTTTTTTTTTCATTTATTTGCTTTTTTTGTTTTGTTTTGTTTTTTCAGGAGTCAATGGGAACTGAATCCAGGGCCTCCCATGTGGATGTGGGAACTAAACCACTTAAGCCACATCCACTCCCTCAGTTAAATCTTTGATTTTAACTCTTTCTTCTTTTTTAATATACTCATTTAGGTGTTCTTATTTTCATTTGTCTCAATATATTTATTGATTTTCCTTGCAATTGCTTCTTTAACACACTGATTATTTAGGAGCATGATATTTAGTCTCCACATGTTTGAGAATTTACCTCATTCCTGTCTATCTTTGATTTCTAGTTTCATTCCATTATGATATGGGAAGTTGCTTTGTATAATTTCAATATATTTATACTTACTTAGAGCAGCATTGGGCCCTAACATGTGATCTACACTGGAAAGTAATCCATGGGCCCTTGAGAAGAATGTATAACCCACTGAGCTTGGATGCAACATTCTGTATATGTCTATTAGTCCTAACTTGATAATCTTATTGTTGAAGTTTTATGTTGCCTTGTTGATCTTCTGTCTAGTTGTTCTATCTAATGATGTGAGTGGTGTGTTGAAGTCGACAATGATTATTGTAAAGATACCTTTTTCTCCCTTCAGGTTGCCAGAGTTTCTCTCATGTATTTTGGGACACCCTGGTTAGGTGCATAGATATTTATGAAGGCATGACTTTTAGTAATATTTAATGGACTTCTGTATCTCTTATATCTCCTTTGCATTTAAAGTCTGTTTTGTCTGATATTAGTATAGCAAACTCTGCTCTTTTTTGGTTACAATTTGCATGGAGTATCTTCTTCCAACCTTTTGATTTCAGCCAGTTTTTGTCCCAGGGTCTAAGGTGAGTCTATTGTAAGCAGAACATGGATGGCTCATATATTTTTATCCATTCTGTCAACCAATACCTTCTAATTGGGGAGTTTAAGCCACTCACATTCAATGATATTAATGTAAATGCATTATTTATTTCCACCATTTTACTCTTTGGTTTTCATATGTCATATCATATTTTCATCTATTTTTTAACTCTTTGGATTATCCTTTCTGCTACTCTTTCTTCTATACTCTACTCCATGCCTCTGTCTTCTCTTTTTCTTTCAGGCTCTAAGATTTCCTTTAACACTGGCTGCAAAGTGGATTCTTTTTTTCTTACCATTTTATTTATTTATTTTTAAGATATATAGATCACACAAAATGTTACATTAAAAATTATGAGAGATTCCTATATACCTCATTCCCTCTACTCCTCACACATCAGCTTCTTTCATTAGTGTGGCACATTCATTACATTTGAAGAATACATATTGGAGCACTGCTATAAAGCATAGATAATAGTTTACATTGTAGATTATACTCTCTCCCAGTCCATTCAGTGGTTTGTGGCATGATATATAATGTCCTGTATCTGCCTGCAATATCATTCAGGACAACTCCAAGTCCCAAAAATGTCCCCATATCACACCTCTTCTACCCTCTCCCTCCTCTCAGCAACACCCATGGCCACTGTCTCCACACTGATGATATAGTTCCTCCCATTGCTAGAGTCACAATAATTCTATAGTAGAATACCAGTAAGTCCACTCTAATCCCTATTTTATTCTTCCATCCTCAGAACCCTGGGGTGGAGATGCCCACTCCATGTGTAAATTGAGAGGGGGCTTAGATCCCACATGGCTGATCAATGGGATTCTCTTGATTGCAGTTGTATACTCTCTCAGTTCCTTGGTGTGGTGGTTGACCATCCTCACCTCCTTGTTAGCTGACCTAGGTAAGTCCAACAAACTGGAGAGTATGTTTTACAACTCTGCTGAGACTCAGGGCCCAGCTGGTACATAGAAAGTCCAGAGATTCAAGTCTCCTGGGTATACACCAACCCCATTGCCAACCACAAGTTCAGTAAAAGGAACAACAGTGGCATGTTTAGAGAACTCACATCTGAGTCCAACTCCATTACACTCAGGAGCACAAATTCTGAAGTAAGGT